>NC_072801.1:716250-1074375 GCF_028583425.1 Eublepharis macularius | reverse complement strand
GTACCAAAACACCCACACGTTCCCCACTTCATTGTATTTATTTCTTTATGTCATTTATAGTCCACCTTTCTCACTGAGACTCAAGGCGGATTACATATGGTGAGATTGGTACAATCAGTAGCAAGGACAAGAACAGGACAGTGTCAAGGACATTTCCATAAACAACATCATAGGGTAAATGAATACAAGTTTACGAAGACATAGCATTAGCAAGGATCCACTATGTGGATGAAGAATCGCTGAAACAGAACATAATCAATTCTAGGGCTTACATTAAACAACGTGAAGCGCTGGTGGTACATAAGAGTATTTAAAGCAACAGATAATATGTAAGGCAACTTAGTGGTGAAGTCTTTGGTTCCTAACTCATTAGCAAAACCATACTGCTAAAATGTGGTTTGAAAACGCAGATCCTCAGGAATCCTCTGGATTTTTACATAAGGTCACCCAAAACTCACCATCCAATGCCAATCATGGCCATAGCCAAAGACTGAACCACAAAAATCACCCACCCATCACTTGGTGGTACCACCATGCCGCAAAAATGTGGTTCAAAAGCATGGATCCACTAGATTTTTGAACTGATTCACCCAGAACTCACCATACAATCCTATGCCATGTCCATAGCCACAGACTGAACCACAAAAATCTCCAACCCATTACTTCGTGAAGTCACCACAGAACAAAATATAAATTAGAGGAACAGATCCTCATGGATCCTCTGAATTTTACATTGGGTCACCCAAAACTCACCATCCAGTCCCATACCATGCCCATAGCCACAGACTTAACCACAAAAAGATTTTTACATGTGGTCACCAAAAGTCACCATACTGTCCCATATCATGTCCATTGCCTCAGATTGCACCCAAAAAATCATGCACCCACTCCTTCATGGCACTCCCATGGCGCAAAAGCGTGCCTCGAAGCACAAATCCTCATGGATTCTCTGCCTTTTTATATGGGGCCACTCTAAACTTACCATGGCTCGTGAAGTCCAGTGGGGTGAATCGGAAGGAGTGGTGGCAGGGATGGGCAGCAACTTTAGCAAATGGTGCCCCTGGCACCTGGTGGCCACAGCTCAGCATCCTGCTTAGGGGTGGCCTGCCCACCTACTGCAGTCCGCGACTGCTGGCGAAGGGGTATGCCCAACAGGCAGGAGTGACTGTTATGCAGATCCAGTTGCCATCCATGTGCCGAGTCAGTTGTTGCTCATGGTGGGAGGCCAGGACAGGCCCTGTCCCCGGCTGTGGGCATGCTGTGACCACCTAAGGCCCCTGCTGTTTTGTCTGCAGTTCCCCGCCGATAAGGCCAGACAAGCCTGGTGGTGACGTTGAGCATGGCTTCACGATGTGGTCACCACTTGGTCCGGAAGGCTCTACATCTGATGACGCAGAGGCCATCAGGCTGACATCTCCTTGAGGGCCAGATGGACTTACGGCTAAATTTTATAAGACAATGGCTAATGAACTGGCACCATTCCTAAAAGAGGTGATGAATGGGGTTTTAAGGGATCAAAGGATTCCAGACACTTGGAGTGAAGCGAACATATCATTGATCCCAAAAGAGGGCCAAGACCTGACTAACGTGAAAAATTATAGACCTATATCGCTACTCAATAATGACTATAAAATTTTTGCGAAGATATTGGCGGAGAGATTGAAGGGGTGGCTCTCGGAAGTTATAGAGGAGGAACAAGCAGGCTTTTTGCCAGACAGACAAATAAGAGACAATTTAAGGACAGTGATCAATGCTATTGAATATTATGACAAGCGTTGTGACAAAGAGGTTGGTTTCTTCTTTGTAGACGCTGAAAAAGCGTTTGACAATTTAAACTGGGACTTTATGTTTGCCACTATGGAAAAGCTACAATTGGGAGAAAGATTCATCAGAGCAATTAAGGAAATTTACAGAGACCAGACTGCAGCAATTGTGGTGAATGATGAATTGACCAAGAAATTGACGATAAGTAAAGGAACAAGACAAGGTTGCCCGTTATCTCCATTGTTGTTCATTCTAGTATTGGAGATTCTGATGATACAAATACGTCAAGATGAGGAAATTCGTGGAATAAAAATAAAGGACTATTCATATAAGGTCAGAGCATTTGCGGATGACATAATGTTAATTGTAGAGGACCCATTGGAGAACATGCCAAGAGTGATAGATAAGATTAAGGAGTTTGGAGACTTGGCAGGTTTTTATATTAACAAAAAGAAGTCAAAGATATTATGTAAAAATATGACTAAGCAGAAACAACAATTATTAACGGAAACAACGGACTGTGAAGTAACAAGTAAAGTGAAATATTTGGGAGTTGAATTAACTGCAAAGAACATAGATCTATTCAAAAACAATTATGAAAAACTATGGACTCAGATAGAGAGAGACTTGATTAAATGGAATAGACTGAATTTGTCATGGTTGGGCAGGATTGCAGCAGTTAAGATGAATGTGTTACCAAGAGTAATGTTTTTGCCACAGACAATACCAATCATCAGAGACTCTAAACAATTTGAAAAATGGCAGAGGAAAATATCAGATTTTGTTTGGGCAGGCAAGAAGCCTCGAGTGAAAGTGAAAGTTTTACAAGATGCAAAGGAAAGAGGCGGAATGCAACTGCCCAATCTGAGACTTTATCATGATGCAATCTGCCTAGTTTGGTTGAAAGAATGGATGACATTAAAGAACAAGAAACTACTAGCCCTAGAGGGATATAAAAAAATATTTGGATGGCATGCATATTTATGGCATGACAAAGTAAAGGTCAACTCGATGTTCCTGCATCACTTTGTACGGAGAAGTCTATACATAATCTGGAAGAAGTACAGAATTTATCTACAAGAAGGAACTCCCTTGTGGGTGGTTCCGTATGAGGTGATAGACCCGAGAGCTGTTGATAATGAACAACAATGTTTAACGTACAAAGAAATAACTAAAACTGAAGCATCCAAACTCAGAATAAAGACACAAGAGGAACTATCACCTAACTACGACTGGTTCCAGTATAGACAGATCAGAGACTTATATAATTCGGACTCTGTAAAGGGAGGTATACGAATAGAGAATTCGGAACTAGAGCAGACCCTTCTTAATTTAATTTAATTTAATTTATTATATTTATATTCCGCCCTCCCTGCTTTCGCAGGCTCAGGGCGGATAACAAATACAAACATGTTTAAAAACATTTAAAAACATTAAATAATACATTTAAAAACATTCTTACAGCGCAATCCCATGGCCGGCCCCAACGCCGACGCGGCTGCACTGGTGGTGTGGTGGCGCCGCCGGGCCGGATCCTGTGCTAGCAAAGTGTGGCCGCAGCGGCGCCCGCAGCAGCGCAGAGATGCAATTTTGGAGAACCAGAAAGTGTTGTGGGCGGGTCTGATCCACGGCCGCCGCCAGGCGCAGCCAAAGGGCGCTGTTCCTGACAAGCGTCAGGGGGAGGGGCCAGGAAAGGTGCAGCCTATGGGCAGCACGCGATCCCGGCCAGGCCCCAGAGCAGCAGGCAAACCGCGCCCATGCTGGCAGACTGCCTCGGCTCGTGTGTCGGGCGGGGCTCGCAGTCGGGAAGGAGAGGGGTGGGCGTAGTCTGAGAAGCCTTTCCCCCGTTTGCCCAATGTAGCACCAAGTCCGTGGCGGCCGCATCCAGAGAGGTTGGCATGGGACTGGCAGGCGCCCTGCCATGAGGAATCCAGGGCAGCAGCCAGTCTCTGGCAGCAGGGGACAGCCCCCAAGTGGCGCCGAAGGGGAGGGCTGGCCTGAGGCCGCCACCAAGAGGCAGACACAGCGGGCCTGCCCCCTCGTCCCCATCCCAAGGCAAAGAACACAGACACCCATTGCACAGAAATCAGCCTTTATTATTATATCATCCCACCTCCCCCAGCAGACGTGAGGAAGGGGAGGCGTGTAGGAGAGCCGCCTGTGCAGCAAAACACCCCACCCCACCCCCAAGGCGGCAGCGGCGGTCACCGGCGAGGCCGGCGGCCAGACCCCCTTGGCCGTCCACGGGCCCGGCCTCTCGCACGCAACTGGGCCCGAGGGAGGGGTGCCTCTGGGGCGGGTGGAGCTGCTGCAGCGGGTGGGGCTGGAGGGTCGAGGATGGCGACGAGCCGCCCGAGCAGGGCTTCGGCACGGACTTGAGAGGCACGGACCCCTTCCCCCACTTCCAGTACCGCAGCCATGAACTCCGGGCCGCGGTTGTTCGCCTCCTCCCATGCAGCGTGCACCTCTAGCCGCTCCCTCTCGATCGCCACCCACATTGCGGCTAGTGTCGGGGGAAGCCGCTGGGCAGGGCGGGGGCCGCGAGCCCGTGCGCCTGGAAGGATCCCCTCCATGGGCCCCTCCCCCTCAGAAGTGGAGCCAGGTCCTTCCCGCACACGGCCCATGGCACCCGGGGGCGGGGGGGCTGGAGGGGATGGTGCTGCAGGCTGGGACAGCTCCTCGAGCGGCTCTGTCGATGAGGTGTCCTGAACCGGCGGAGTCCCAGGGCCACCTTCACCCTGCACCGACACAGGGAAGCCGAGCGACTGCAGGAGAGCCGCTCCGGCAGCAGAGGTCCTCCGGGAGGGTGGCAGCTCGCGCAGCTGGGCAATCACCTCCCCGCCTATCTCCAGGCGCATGGTCCCTGCTGGAGCGAGACATGGGTGGGAAGAGGCCCCAGGGAGGGAAGAGCAGCGGCCCAACATGGGCTGCCACAGGCCACCGAGCCGGGCCAAGCACACCCATTCCAACTGCGGCCGCAGCCCCTCGTCTTGAGACCGGTCGGCGCCATGAGTGGCCTTGGATGTGTGGCCGAGGCCGGCGGCCGAGCCGGTCCCTGGCCCCACCAGCAGCAGGGCCACAGATACATACCGTGCTCCGGATCCATGCCCCCCGACGGGCCCGGTTGAGGCTCCTCGTCGCTGGCAGCAGGGGCTTGCTGTGGCGGTGGAAGGGCTGCCTGTTCCTGGGCCCCGCTCTCTGCCAGGGGGGGCACAGACTCCGCTGCCTCTGCCTCCGCCTGGCTTGGGTCTGGACCCTCAGGGGCCGTGCCTACTCACGGGAGAGGCCCTGTCACACATGTGCCACGATCCATACGTCCCCCCCCTCGCCTCCCTGAATCCACAAATACTAACCGGGCAGGACCTCAACGCCCAGGCCGCCCACCACCGCCTCCGGGATGACCGCTCGCATGACCGCCTCTGGGCCTGGGAGCCCCTCGTCAAGGGCCCGCTCATAAGGAACCCCCTGAGACATGAGGAGGCGCACTCGTTTGCGCGCGGGCCCGAAAGAATCATTCCAGCGCTTCATTGCCGAGTGAGCAGTGCGGGGCGCGTTGCCCACAGCCGAGACCCTGTCAGCTGCCATCTGCCAGAATGCCCGTCGTCGAGACCGGGACGAGGCGCCCCTGTGCGTGCTCAGGGCGACCTCCGCATTCTCCACCACGAGCCCAAAAAGCAGCACTCTCTCGGCCTCTGTCCAGTTTGCCTGGCGCTGGCTTCCGCCGCCACTAGTGCTCTCAGCAGACATGGGGGTAGTGCCCGCTGGAATGTCCGGTCCCCGAGATAAGTGGTGGGAACCAGCCACCTAGTCATGTGCTCACCCATCCCCTCGGCAAGATGGAGGAGGGCACAGGGGGTGCAGGACCGGGAAGGGTGGCTGGGACGGCCCATGCAGTGGACAGAGGACCTGCTCCTGAGCACCACTTGCAACGGGCCGCTGAGACCGGTAGGCCTGCTGCTGTGCGTGGGGGGGGGGGTTCAGGGTGCTGGAACTCAACCTGCGTTCCTTCCAGGCAGGACCTTGATCATCCCCGCCTGGTGCCCGCCACTGCCGCCGCGGCTCCCAGCCATCCGGACCAGCCACCTCCTGCCAGCCATGTTTGTCCGAGCGGCCCTCAGGCGGCGCCGCCTCAGACGCCGCCGCCGGTTCCAGGCCAGGGTGCCATCCCTGCTCCTGGGCGACATGACTTGCCTGGACCGCTTCCGCCTGGACAGGGCAGCCATACAGGCTCTGTGCGAGGAGCTCGCGCCCGCCCTTCAGGGGCAAGCTGCGGCTCCCCGGGGCATCCCCGTCCTCCAGAGGGTCCTGCTGTCCCTCCGCTACCTTGCGACCGGCTCCTTCCAGGGAGTCATGGCTGAGGCCTTGGAGGTCTCCCAGTCATCCGCCAGCCGCTGCCTGCATGCCTTCCTGGACGCCCTAGTTGGTCGGATCCGTGAGCACATCCACTTTCCCACCTCGGAGGCAGAGTTGGCACCCATCCGGGCTGGCTTCTCCTCCTTTGCAGGCTTCCCCAATGTGATTGGAGCAGTCGACTGCACGCATGTGGCCATATGCGCTCCCAGAGAGGAGCCGCAGGTCTACAGGAATCGGCACTGGTTCTACAGTATCAACGTCCAGGCAGCCTGTGACCACCAGGGGATCTTCACGGACCTCGTTGCCAAGTTCCCGGGAAGCGTCCACGACGCACAGATCTTCACCACCTCCGGCCTGAACAGGCTCCTGTCATCATGGCCTGAGGGGAGAGGCTGGCTCCTAGGTCAGGAGTTGGTGGGGGAGCTGTGAGGGGACGGGGATGGGAAGGGAGATCCTAACTCCGCCTCCCCTTGCAGGTGACCGTGGCTATCCATTGCTGCCTTACCTCCTGACGCCATACCCTGCGGATGAGCCCGCCGACAGAGCCAACTACAACCAGGCCCACCGGCGCACGAGGATGGTGATCGAACGTGCTTTCGGTCAGCTGAAAATGCGCTTCAGATGCCTCCATCACACGGGCGGCCGCCTGGCCATGCAGCCGTTCACCGTCGCCAAGCTCGTGGCTGCCTGTGTCATGCTGCACAATATTGCCGTGCGCCAGCAGCTCCCCTTGCCAGCCACAGAGGGCCCAGGCGAGGACCCCTGGCTGCCACCCGCCGGTCGCCATTCTCCTGACGCCCCTGCAGAGCCCCAGGAGCATGACCGAGCTGTGCGAGACAGGGTCGCGGAGCACCTGTGGCATGCTGCGCGCTGAGGGCCATGCCTGGCCATGGGGGGCTCGGCCGGCCAAACACTCGCCCTTTACGCCCCTATGGTGTCCCAGGCGGCCCCTCCGAGTCCCCGCTCCCTCAACCCCTGCATGTAGAGAGCATGGGAAAGCCGCCCCGGCCAGCAGCCACCGCCCCCCATGGACGGGCTGCACGGGAAAAGTGGTTAACGAACTTGGCTTTATTCCCAATCGATTCCAGGGCCGCATCAGGCGCCCAGAGAGCAGCTTGCCAACCCAGAACCCCGGCCTCAGCAGCCAGGAGGGTGAGGGCTAGGTAGCGCGTCGGAGCAGGGGGAGGCCAGCGGCCCCGCCACGGCATCCCCGTTACAGAGCAGGGGCCCGGCTGGGGTCCAAGATGCCTGTGCCTGGGATGGCATATCGGCAGCTGCCCGGCCGTCTGCGGGGACGGGCTCCAGCTTCGGCCGCTTCCTGCCAGGCCCCTCCACTGGGTCACCCTCTGGGTCTTCAGCGGGTGGCGGGTAGCGGGGTGGAGACCAGGCGGTGAAGCCCCTCCCAAGTTCCTCCTCATCTGGCGAGGGGCTCCGGGCGGGCGCCGCTGTGGGGGCAAGAGGTGGGGGATGGGAGCGTCAGGGCCCCTGTGGGCTCTGGGGTTGTTGTCGCGGCCGCAGGCCGCCCCACCCCACATGCCCGTGCCCCTCCTGTTGGCGAGACTCACATGGTGCCGCTGCCCGCGCCTGCTGGAATGCCCCGTGAACCCGGTCCATGGCAGCCATCCACCTGTCATTGATGGTCCCTGCAGAGGGGGGAGAGAGGGAGGGGGGGCACCCGTTGGTGGCAGCCCGGCATCTGCTGCAAGCACCTGCAACCTGCGCCTCGACGGAAGTGGCTGGGACGCCTCCGGGCCCTTATGGCCTGCCCTCTGTGGCAGTGGAGGAGGCTCCCTGGATGGCGCCGAGGACCCTGACTTACTGCGCGCAGGGCCCGCAGCCACCTCCTCTTCCAGGAGGTCATGCTCCACCTCGCACAGCGCCGTGTCTAGCCACGCTCGTATGAGGTGGGCCTCCTCCGCACGGCCAGGGAAGAGCTCCTCCAGGTAAACTGGCCGCGCAGTCATCGCACCCTCATCTGCCAGGAGGTCATTCCCGGCTGCCTTGGCAATGAGCTGGGCCCCGAGCCTGGCCGCCCACTGCTCCCGCCACCCGTCGCCCTCCATGCAGCCGGGACCGCTGTGGGTATAGTGTTTCTGTGCTGCCCACCGAACTACACCGCCCGCCGGCATGACCTTGGAGGGTCTGAGATGTAACAATTCCCTATCTTCTGTCTGGCAGCTGCATAGTTCATGGATAGGTTCAGCACAGGCCCCCCCCCGTCTCAGACCTGTGGGTTGGAGGGGAGGGGGCCGTGATGGTTGGCTTCCTATGGCCCCAGGGCCCTCTTCCCTTGCGGGGATGCTGTGCTGCTCAAGTGCATCCTTGCGGGACGTGAACCCTTGGGCCTGGCTGTACGTTGCGCCGTGGGACTGGGAATAAAGCTCATCTACACATGGACCCGTGTCTTCCTGCGATACTTTGGTGAACTGCCAGCCATATCCTGCCCTGGCACCATGAGCGCATGACCAGGCCCGCGGTGACAGTGCATCCCTTCCAAGGGGGGGGGGCTTAGGATGCACAAGGACTGGCCAGGGGCCGCTCTGGCATGTCTTCCATATTGCCCTAACGCACCTGCCCTGCCTGGCATGCCGCCCTGAGCTGGGGCAGTCACGCAACCTGCCATCGGGGGGCCCTCCCGGGCCTGGGGTGGCCACCCAGCCTGCATGGCCCGGCCGGGGAAGGGGCACGCTGTGGCAGCCAGCCGGGAGGCCTCGGGCTCCCGCATTTTAGCCACTTTGCGCAGCTGATGCGCTCTTCCACTGCCCCTGTGGGCGGGGCCAGCGGCCTTCCCTGCAGGATTGGCGGGGCTGGCAGCCTCGGAGTGGTTCCCCCCCCCCGGCAGGGCAACGCGAGTGGCCACAATTGCTGAACGCAGGAGACGGCGCCGAGCCAGGGCGGAGCCACGCGCAGCCTCGGACACACCCCACCCCTCCCAACAACCATGGCCTGTTGGCGTGGGAGGCTGGCAACTGCTCCACGGGATTGGATGCGAGGCAGGACGCCCTGGGGTGGAAGGTGTTGGAATGACCAATGGGGCTGCTGCAGACGCCCGAGGGGCTGGACCCACTCTGGGAGGCGGCCGCTCATGGGACTGTGTTGCTGGGGCTGCGGCTGCGATGGGGGCGACCCTCCCCAGGCGCGCGAGACCTCCTGCCCGGGATATGGCATCCGCCTGCCACCACCCTGGATTCTCCATTGGTGGGGGCTAGGGTTCCCGCGAGTGGACCGTTTCCCCTGCCATCTCCCGCCCCCTTGCAGCGGCAGCTCGCACCACCCTCTCCCTGGCTTATCGGGTGCCAGCTACTCTCCCCACCGGGGATTGATCCCCCTCCCCGCTCACATGCCCCGCCCCAACCCTCTACCTGGCCATAGATGCAGGGGGGTTAGCCGTGTTAGCCTGTGGTAGCGAATTCAAAAAGGGTCCCATAGCACCTTTAAAACTATCCAATTTTATTGTGGCACAGGCTTCTGAGAATCAAGTTCTCTTCGGCAGATGGGTGGTACAGACACTGGTCAAATACAGAGGAGGAGGGGGGGAGGAGGAGGGAGGGAGGGGGTGGGGAGGCAAGACGGGGTGTGTCGGATACATTTGTGGCAATGTGCAGGTGGGGAGATGTGACGGGAGTGTTGGGGGAGGGGCGGAGGACGAAGTCAGACTCGCAGACACAGAAAACAGTTGTTGTACATCTCGTTTTATTGCACTGGAAAGAGCGGGCTTGCGTTTAGGCTGGCGAGGGAGCCGGAGCATTCCACACAGCCCTCCTTCCCGCTCGGAGGGGCGGGGCTGGGATGCAGGCCGCGGCGCGACGGTGCTTCCTGGGCTGCAGCCAACCGTCCGTCAGAGATGTTTGGGGAGGGCGGGGCGCGGGGGAGCAGCCATGCCCTGGACGTGCCTGTGGGGGAAAAAGACACGTGTGGGCTTTGCCTCGTTCCACTGGCAAGGCAAGCCCCACACTCCGCCATCCGGGGGGGGGGGTTGCACATGGTCGAGGGCAGCAGCTGATGCATGACGGTCTGGTGAGGATGCACTCGGCCTTGGCAAGCCTTTACCTTTAAGGGAGAGAATGAGCTGGTCACAACAAACACCTGGCCACATGTGGTTTTCGAGGCGCCTGCCTCTGAGGCAGCCAGGGGCGGCCGTGGTTGCCCCCCACCCCTGCTGGGCCTCACCCAAAGCGGCAAGTGAGCGGGTGGGTTCAGGTGAATGGGCGGTTTGCACTAATCTGCGGAATGCCCCCCCACCTCCTCCTTACCTGTCAGCGCTCCGTCGGTCATCACCAGGTGGGAGCGCCAGAGTCAGGGCACCTGCAAGGAAACGGGAGAGCATGCGGTTAATTTGCAAAGTGTCATTCCCTTCTGCCACGGAAGGGTTAGTTTGTTTGTGCTTAGTTAGAAGCAACTAGCATGCATCAGTTAGCTGTGGAGTCATTCTTTCTATCACGGTAGAAAGAGAGTTAGGCAGACATTTGCACCTCTTCCCCTTTATGCGAAGTTCCCCCAGTTTTTCGCAAAGTCCCCCGAGTGCATTCTGCGCCTGCCAATGTGAATGCCCTCAGCCAGTTTCGGTTTTCAAAGGGGCAATGCCACTCAGCAGACGGGCAGAGCCTCCGGCCGAGTGCTCACTTACCTGGGGGTTTGGGCGGCGCTGGCCGGATGTTTTGTAGGGCGCGGTCGCAGGTGATTGGGTGCAGAGAGGGGGGCTCGTCCACGCCGGGCGCGCACGCTGATTGGTCCCCGGGATAGTTCTCATCCTATGCTCCTTCGGGCCATAGGGGCGGGGCGAGGCGCTCAGAGAGGGGGCTGATTTTTCGCCGTTCCATGGACGCCTATGGGCTACGCCTTCTTTTTCCGTGGCGTAGCTTTTTTGCGCCGCTGTGGGCGTTCCCGCTTCTGGAGGAGCTTAGGGAGCGGACTAACTCCGACCCCGCCTTGCTCCCCGCCCCCCCCTGCGTCGGCGTAGGGCTCTACGCCACTTCTGCGCCGCCGCCCGGGCGCCTGTGGCTTGCACCGGTGCTGGCCCGCCGGCGGGCCAGCGCCGCGTCCCAGCGCAGGCGGAAGGCCACTTACGCGGGCGTACGGGCTAGATGCGCCCTCGCAAGCCTTAGTTCGGTTCCTGTTCACTTTCCGTGCCCTTCTTAGGATTGGGCTGCCAAAGAAGATAAGAAAAGAATATCCAAGGTATACCAAGTACTGCTGAAGTGGTATACCGAGGATGAGATAGTTAAAACACAAATGGTGAAATGGGCTATAAACTTTAATAAAGAAATAACAATGGAGGCATGGGAATACTTGTGGAAAACTACAATGAAGACAACGACGTACTAATATCAAAGAGAACATCTACAAAATGATCTATCGTTGGTACATGACACCAAAGAAGATTGCGCTAGGGAATTCGAATACTTCTAATAAATGCTGGAAATGTAAGAAGCATGAGGGCTCCCTCTATCATATGTGGTGGTCATGTGAGGTAGCTAGGCAGTACTGGGGGGAAATAATAAGAGAAATGAGTGAAATTTTACAATTTCAAATTAATAAGAACCCAGAACTCCTGCTACTGAACTTGGGAATGGAGGGAATTCCAGCCCAATACAGGACGTTGATATTTTATATGACAGCAGCAGCTAGACTTTTGTATGCGCAAAAATGGAAAGTACAAGAAGTGCCAACTATTGAAGATTGGATTTACAAATTGCTGTATATGGCTGAAATGGATAAGATGACAAGAAAACTGAGAGATCTGGACTCAGGGCAGTTCAACACAGACTGGGAGAAGCTGAAACAACACCTGGAGAAGAAATGGGAGGTGGGAGGAAAACTGTGGCAGTTTGAGAACTACTGAAGCACTGAAGTAGAGGGGGGAGACTTTACCGGGGGGAGAAGAGATAAATGTGAATTAATAAGTAGTCAGATTAATAGATTGATATATATATAGATATATATAGGTTAACAAATAGAACATAGATAGAAAATAATTAACTATAAGGATTAAATATAAGGATTGATTAACTAACAATATTTTCTTTCTTTTTGGTAAGTTTTGTACCAAACTGAATGTCTGAAGATATAGATGAGTCAAATTGATTGACTACGTGATGAGAGATATATAGAATTATTACAAAAAGATAGAATGAGTAATATATAGAGAATAAGTTCAATTGTTTGATATAAATGAATGTATGATCTATATGGTTTATGATATATAGAAATATTCGAAATTGAAAAATGGGATAAATTGTTTATCTAAGATGGAAACAAAGACTTACAGTTTGGGCATACAATGTTAAAAATAGTTAAGGATGTACTGCTTAGAATAATGGAGAATATATATTTGTTTTAGATAGAGGAAGCTAATAAAAGTAAGGGAAAGGGGACAAAGGGTTGGAAAGCTGTTGGAAGTCAACAAAAAGGGGGGGAAGGGAGGGGGTTAGAGATGAAAAAATTGGGGAAAATTGAATGTAAATGTAAAAATAATGGATTCTAACCCAATAAAAAAATTTTTCAAAAAAAAAAAAAAGGCTGACATCTCCTTGGAAGTGGCGGCGGCTGGATCCCGACGCCCAGGAGGGGGATGACATTGCTGGACCTTTCTGGGCATCCAGACTGGGCACCCCGGTGGCCAAGGGTGCCCTGCTGGCTGATGTGGCCTCCACCATAGGGGACTTCCACCCTGCGCCACCTCCCAGTCCCCCACCCCATAGAGTTTCCCATCCCGATAAAGAAACGTTCTTTTTCTGTGAGTATGGTGTGCCATCAATAGGAAGCCCTCATGTGATGTCTGCTGGGGGGGCATGTCTCATTCTGCCTGGTATGCGGCGCTGACCCCCTGCCACTGCCCCTAAAGGGGAGAGTGCTGTTGGAGCAGTGCAGCACCAGTCAGGGCTGCGGACGGACAGGGATGCCTCGGCTGGTGGATCTAGCCACGTGGCCAACAGGGCATCACATGTCCATCTGGATGAGTCAAGTGGCAGACACCATTCCACCCAGCACGAGACTGCCCAGTGCCTGCGTCGCAGCAGTCTTGCCCTTGCGTTGGGCCTGGGCCTGCCCCCTTGGGGTTTCCAGGGCCTGCATGGGAGCACAACACAGACCCGTGACGGTGACCCCCGCGCGTCATTGTGGCCTGCAGCCGATGGGAGGAGTGGGCAGCTCATGCAGTGCAGGTGCTGCTGACCAAAGGGCCTCGTGGGCCCTGGAGGAGGAGGTAGCAGCGGCCCTCAGGCCTGTGTGCCTGGAGTCCCTGTTTCAAGTCCAGGAGGAGGAAGCCTTGCGATTCGCTGCATACTGAACATCATCATGGAGGAGGTGGAGGAGGCCATGTCAGGAGCTGCCCACATGAGTTTGAGAGGGGTCCGCAGAAGGGGGACCCTCTACATTGGCTGCTGCCAGGTTGCTCTGCTGTGCAGTGTGCTCCATCTATCCACGCAAGCTGCAGGCCACAGGCGTCAGCTTACATGGCCACCTGGTGGTTCTGGGTGGCTGGCGGGTCCTGCTGTCCCTCTATCCCTCTCCCCAACACGCAGGGACCTGGAGCAGCACTTAGCGGCGATAATGGAGGTCCACTGGAGTGTGGAGCGGACCTGAGCAGTCCTTGGAGGTGAGTAACTCCTTTGCTGGCCCCCTCGGGTCGTGACACCACTGTCGGCATACAGCGTGGGCAGAAGCTGCTAGCTTCTTTTTTTCTTGCAGCATCCATCAGACTCTTAGTAAGAGATGGAATGGTCAAATTTGGAATATTTTTCAAGACTGTAATATGGCTCTCATATGACTCAGGGAGACTTCCCATTATAGCTGCAAAAATTTCAGATTTAGGCACAGTACTGCCCGCAGATTGGAGTTGACTAACACTGTGGAGTATTCTATTAATATGCAACTCTTATGTCTTCTCCATGTGTATATCTGATCGTGTACAAAGTTAATCTCAGGTCTCTAATTTGATCATCAGTTTTGCCAAGATTTCTCTCTCGGATTGCTTCGTACAGCTCCTTTGCAGTTTCACACTGATCAACTAATGGGACTCCCTCATTTAGGGAGGTAACAATCATAAACATCACTTTTGCATTTTTCATTGAGTATTCCTCAAATTGAGGATCATCGCCGGGAGGCGGATCTTTAGTTAAGACATCGAGCATTTTGTTTGCCTTGAGGGCGAGCTTTAGACTATTGTTCCAGATTGTAAAGTTGGTTTGATTCAAATTAGGTATTTTAAAGGAATTCATCTCCTCGCCAAAATCAAAAAGAGTCCAGTAGCACCTTTAAGACTAACCAATTTTATTGTAGCATAAGCTTTCGAGAATCAAGTTCTCTTTGTCAGATGCATGATACAAACTGGTCAAATACAGAAGAGGAGGAGGGAGAGGGGAGAGAAGGGGACATATATCAGAAGGGGACAACACTTCAATCTACCAGGACATTCCATCAAAGACTTAAAGGTCGCTGTGGTTTAACAGAAACCTTTCAAAAACAAAATCCAACGGGAGGCTGCTGAATTGGAATTCATATGCAAATTTGACTCTGTCAAGCTGGGACTGAATAGAGACTATGAATGGTTATCACATTATCACAGGTAACAGATTTCCTTTACAGCGGCGTGGTCTGGGGGAGCCCAGTGGCGCCTGGTATGGGCTTTTGGGGACCACAGTTCTCTTTGTCAGATGCATCTGGCAGGCAGAGCTGTGGTTATCGAAGGCTTATACTACATAGGAATTGGATGCTTTTACTGCTGCAAACTAACACGGCAAACTGACTCCACACCAAAAGGAGATGTTTACATTTACTAGCAAAGGAATGTTTTGGTTGCCTCCCCGCTAATTGCATCTTGTCCCCTTCTGATATATGTCCCCTTCTCTCCCCTCTCCCTCCTCCTCTTCTGTATTTGACCAGTTTGTATCATGCATCTGACGAAGAGAACTTGATTCTCGAAAGCTTATGCTACAATAAAATTGGTTAGTCTTAAAGGTGCTACTGGACTCTTTTTGATTTTGCTACTACAGACTAACACGGCTAACTCCTCTGGATCTCCTCACCAGTTTTCGAAGTGGTGGATGTGGTGGCTGCGGCAGCTCCGGTACTCATCTTTACCTTTGATGTGGATGCCTTAGATGTCCTTTCTTTTCAGATGCAATTTTCTTTCTCTCCTTGGGGCCGAAGTTGTCAGGGTGATTCCTCAAGTTGGCTCCAAAAAGCTCCACAGCTAGAGGGAGTGAGCGTGGAAGAGAGGAGACCTTCAAACTTACAAAAGCCAAAAGAATATTTCTTCCTTTAGCTAACACATGGAGCTATTCTCCTTATTATATCTGGAGAGCATAACCTTGTAGGAAAATATAGCAGAGATTGTGCAAAAATTGCGCGTTGGAAGTAATGAGAATAGATTCACACACACACTCCAGTGTAGCTTTACTAAACGATAAAAATTAAGGTTACATTTGGAGAAAATAACAAATTGCTAAGCTGACTACATCTTGCTAGATAAGTGACTTAGAGAAGAGACAAGAAGAAGTGAAAAAGTGGAAGTGGACAAAGTGAACAAAGAGCAATAAAACTTCAGTCCATAGCATCAATTAATTGCCCCCAATAAACAAACTGCCCAATAGAAAATCCTAATCCTACTTCATTATGCTTAGTGACTCCCCTTTCTATGGCAGGAATCTTATTCGAAGCTCTAATGGTTACATTCAAAGTATGTTTACTAATTAAGTAGGTAACACAAACAGTTTAACTCTTTCATGACTGGAATGAAAACACTTGCTAATTCCCACACGTTAATCCCTTGGTAATCCGTACACAGCCTCAGCCCCCCATCCTTTTTCTTACAGAACAGTACTGGAGCGGCATGAGAGGAGCTGGCAGGCCGAATGAACCCCCCAGCCAGGTTCTTATCGATAAATTGCTATAGTTCCCCTCGCTGTCCTGGGCTCATAGAGTATAATTTCCCCTTTGGGAGTTTTTGACCAGGAATCAGTTCAGTGGCACAGTCCGTGGCCCTGTCGGGGGGAAGCTCGTCAGCCTCCTTTTCATCAAACACTTGACTCAAGTCTCTGTACTCTGGAGAAATTTGTTCCTTCTCCTCCCTGGTCAATATGGCTACATCCGGGAGGGAGGGTGCTGCCGAGCCCCACTCTGGGTTCCATTTATGATTGTGGCAATTTCCCCCAGCAAAACACAACTCCTGGCTTTGCCACCTTATGTGAGGGTCGTGATCCCACAGCCAGGGCATCCCTAACACTAGTGGAAACTTAGTGGTGGCGCTTACTACGAAAGTCTGGGCTTCCCAATGACTCCCCATTCCCACTGGAGTACGTTCAGTCTCATAGCTCGAGGGATTCCCTTTCATCTGGGAACCATCCATCTGTTCAAATACAATGGGGTGCTCCAGCTTACACACATTTAGTCCTAGTCTTCTGACTAGTGCGGGAGCTATCAGGTCCCAAGTGCATCCTGAGTCGATTAAAGCTTGCACTCAGATATGATTTCCCCTCCTGGGGTTAACTAGCGTGATTGGCACATAAAACGGCCCCTATATATCTCACCTCCTCAGGCGTAAATTCCTTTTCGACCTGCTGGCGGGGCCCCCTCACAGCAGGTTGTTGGCGTTTCCCTCTGGCATGGCCAGACCCTCTTCTCTCCCCGAAGGATCTCTGCTTGATACTTCCGATTCCTCTCCAACCTTTAGGCCAATTTCCACCTCACTCTGTCTCTTGGAAGCTTTGCTGGACAGCTTAGTCACAGGGGTTGGGGTTTTCCACGCTGGGCGGCTCTTTTTCATGGCTTTTCTTCCCGCTGGGGCAATCTGCCACAAAATGGCCCGATCCTCCACACTGTAAGAGACCCTCCTCAAGCAGATGGCTCTTTCCGACTCTGGTGAGTGGATCTTGAGTAGCTTCTTCTCTTTTGCTCCCGTTTCATGGGAAGGTGTGCAAGTACCAACATTGTGTTGCATTTTCAGGAGCTTGACGGTCTCAGTTCTCTACTTCACGGGTGACCTGGATCCATCCCAAGAGAGAGTTCTGGGGTCATCTTGCACCAGAGCCTTTGGACCAACTCTGGGTTCAGCCCCGCTCAGAAGAATTTGATTTTAATTCCCTCTGTCCAGTCTTGTACTTTGCCTGAACTCCGCAGCATATTCACGCAGGGAACGGCTACCTTGCCGTATCTGTTTCAATTTGGTTCTGGCCCGCTCCTCCTCAAGAGAGTCTTCAAACTGGGCTCTTAAGGCTTGAACAAATGCTTCCAGATCTTGTAGTTCCGGGGCCCACGCTCCATATAGGGTGACATACCATTTGGCTGCGGGACCCCCCAATTGGGAGCCCAAGTAGCTTACCCAACAGTGTTCATTCGGGAACGTGTGACTCCACTCTTGGAAAAATTCCATTGCCTGAACCAGGAAGAAGCCCAACTCCTCGGGGTCTCCTTCAAAGCAGGCGTCCAGTTTGTCCCACTCCTGAGGTGGGGGAGCCGCAGGAGGAATCACTGGCGGGGCACCTGGTACTCCTTGGGATTGTGGAGCTGCGGGGGGATCACCGGCGGCCTAACCGGTCCATCTCATGGGCCCGGCCCAGGTATGGGTCCGTCTCCATTAGGCCCCGGGCCGACCGGTACCCCGGTAGGGGGCAAGCGTTGCATCAGCTCTTGTAATCCTCCCATCACCCATGTCATGCCATCTTTCAGGTCGTCCAACTCTCCCCTGATGGCTCGCATCTCAGCATGGACGGCTTTCTGACCCCTGCATGGCTTGTGGTCTTGGGGGTTGCTTTGGTCCAATTCAGAGACATCATCTCTCTTCTTGTCGTCCTCTGTTTCATCCTCATCAGAGTTGATGGAAGGGGTTTTCTTGGGGTCAATCAACGCCATCACCCCCCTTCTCCTCGTCCCCTGTGCTGTCATCATTGAATTTGGTGGGGACTTCCTCAGGTTTCACCAGTTCCTCAGGTTTTACTGTTTCTTCCAGTAGACCCAACAGGTCCATCGGGCTGCGGCTGAATAGCTTCCTCGTCGCCTTAACTAGTCCTCTTGATCCTCCAATTTGTGGGGCACCCACTCATGCAGGGTGGTCAACAGCCAGTTCTGATGCATAGCCCCCACTTTGGGAATCGTCCCAATCCCTTTCCCTAACGAACTTCGCTCCTGTGGGGGTAGGGTGGAAGACTCCTTAGGTATTTCTTTAGGTCCCGTATCTGCCTTGTTTGGCATTGTGCAAGTAGTGGATATCAAGGTATTAGTTCCGAAAGAACAGCAGGACTTCTGCCAAAATGTCAGGGCCTGCCAGTTAGAGCCCCAATTACTTCACTGTAGACACTCCAAGAGTCCAGTTAAAGTTTCTTTATTAGAGATCTATCAGTATCAGTGCACTCAAACTACAGCATTGGCAGAAGTGATGTAAAGGGATAAAGCAATGTTATCGGGCTGCGGCTGAATAGCTTCCTCGTCGCCTTAACTAGTCCTCTTGATCCTCCAATTTGTGGGGCACCCACTCATGCAGGGTGGTCAACAGCCAGTTCTGATGCATAGCCCCCACTTTGGGAATCGTCCCAATCCCTTTCCCTAACGAACTTCGCTCCTGTGGGGGTAGGGTGGAAGACTCCTTAGGTATTTCTTTAGGTCCCGTATCTGCCTTGTTTGGCATTGTGCAAGTAGTGGATATCAAGGTATTAGTTCCGAAAGAACAGCAGGACTTCTGCCAAAATGTCAGGGCCTGCCAGTTAGAGCCCCAATTACTTCACTGTAGACACTCCAAGAGTCCAGTTAAAGTTTCTTTATTAGAGATCTATCAGTATCAGTGCACTCAAACTACAGCATTGGCAGAAGTGATGTAAAGGGATAAAGCAATGTTAGTTATAGGGCAAGGTTCCTGCCTTGGGATAAGGACCGTTAGAATTTAGGCACGCAGGGCCTAGAAGGTTGGATGGGGTAGGGGAGGGGAAGACAAGGATGAGCTCATTTCAGGTCTCAAGGAGATATGGCTCCAACCGGCACTCCCAGGACACTTTCCCAAGCCAGTCGAGAAAGTGAAAGTAGCCACCGGCAAGATAAGCGATTCACAGCTACACAGTTAGACAGCTACACAGATATTTCTTTACACATTCTCAAGAGGCTCAGAATACGGTACAGAGTATAATAGACACACATGGCAGATAAGCAGGGCACATATGACAGCTGGAGGCAATTGCCAAGGGACAGGACGGTGATCGAGGAGGCCTACCATGAGCAATACACATTGCTGGCAAGGGGGGAGGGCCTGCTGGAGGTTCTTCTGTTGGAAGGGAAGGGGGGACCACAGGGGCAGGGCCAGCCTGGGCGAGGCAGGCCGTGGCCCAGGGCCAGCTCCACTGTCACAGCTTTGGACTTGGCTGCCCACCCTGCTGTTGATGCAAGGCTGGGCACCAGTTCCCTCTGATCACAGATGCTGAGGCCAGGCTGGTTGTTCCACTTGCACTGCCTCCCTACCTGTCCAGCACCTGGCTGGGTGCATGGGCTCCCCCAGCCCCCCTTGCTACTTTGGGGGAATCCCATAGCCTCCCCACAGTCCTCCCAGCTGGGTTTGCCCGCAATGCAGGGGCAGTCCCTGTGGGTGGGATGGGGTGTGGCTATACGACTCCAGCCGGTTAGGCAGGCTGGGCCCGTATTGGGCTTGCTGGCACCTGAAGATCATGCTCTGGCTACTGGATATGCCACCCCTTGCCCTTCCCATGGCCATCAAGGGGCCATGGTGGCCGTTGGCTGACCGAAGTGGGGATGGCGGCGGGAGGCCCATGTGCCTGTATCCTGTTCAGGCCGCACCACTCCTTTCTGGCCTCGGCTGCCAGTGCCGCTCATCCACTGACGTCCAGAGGGAGCAGCCGAATGGCTCCACAGCCATGCCAGCATCTGGCTGCCGCAGCAGACTTGACCCTTTGGATGGGGCTGTTAGTTCTATAACTTACACCTACAGAATTATGGTCTGAAAAAGACTTTGGCAATATTTCCACTTTAGCAATTTTAGTCACCAAGTTTTTCGATATCCGGATCATATCTATACGAGACAAAGATTTATGTCTCTCAGAGTAGAATGTATATTCTCTTGAGTCCCTAATTTTTGTGTCTCCAAATAACCCATATTATCAATGTCAAAACAGACCTTTGGTAATTTACCTTGAGTATCTTTTACGTTTTTCTCAGAACATCTATCTGTTTGTGGAGAAACCCCCCCTTTCCCTCATTTGGTGCACAGATTCCTACCACCAAAATTTTGTTCCCATAGGCAGTGCAATCCTAAGGAGGGCGGGGAAAGTGAATAGGAACTAAACTAAGCCTTGCGACAGCGGATCTGGCCTCTACATCGGCGTAAATGGCCTTCCGTCAGCGATGCTACGAGGCGCCCAGCCGCCAGCCGCCACCGGGCCGCTGCCGGTGCAAGCAAGAGGTGGCCGGGCGCAGGTGGAGAAGCAGCATAGAGCCCCGCGTGGATTCGGTTTCATTTTCTCGGCCATGTCGGATGCTCCTCTCCGCAGGTCCGGGAGGAAGCGTCCGAGCACCCTGACCGGGCGGCTGATCTGCAAAGATTAGCCCCCAGGACTCCCAGTGAGGGAGGCAGGGTCCGGGACGCTGCGGGAAGAGCCCCCTGAAAATCAATGCGGGGGGTAAATTGCCCGTTTGTCCCTATGGAGGCCGGCAGACGTGCGCGGCGCCTCGAGTGCTGCCGGGCCATGGAAAACGGCAAAGAGCAGAACTAGGCGGAAGCCTGTAAGTAAGCGAATCCCTTCTGTTATTACAAGCGCACGCGAAGGAGTGGTGGGATCTGAAGCTAAGAAGGCTCGTTCTTCCCCCTCGCTGAGTTTCAGAATTCGGCTGGCGGTCCCCCCCCCCTAAAATGGCAGCGAAAAAACAGAGTCCCGCTTTGGGCAAGTCAATCTCGGCTGCCCTGCAGGGGAAAGGAGAGTCGCTCGAGGAATTGGTGAAGAGGTCGGTTATCGAAGCCATAAAACCCTTTGTTGACAAGCTGAATGAAACAGATCAAAGGGTGGGCTTAATTGAGAGCGAAGTGAAAACCATTAAGGAAGTAGTGGGGGGGCAGAGAAGTCTGCTCGGGAAAGTGCGTCACTCGTGAGGGCTACGAATAAAGAGTTAAAGCTGGTGGAGAACCAGCTGATCGGGCTACAAGTGGAACGAACACAGACAATTTTGCGCCTCCAGAATGTGAAAGAGGAGGAAAATGAGGATTTATGGGGTCTGGTCTCGGAACTATTGGCGACACCCGCGAAGGCAACTAAAGAAGAGGTTAAAAGCGCCATTTTGGAAGTCCGTTGGGCTTCTTCAAAATATGCAACGAAGCATCAGCTGCCTCGTGAGATCATCATCGATCTTTCATCTAAAAGGGTCCAGGACACTATCCTATACAACTCATACAATGCGGATCTGGATTTTTTGGGCAATAAAGTCAAGATACTGAAAGACGTCCCATTTTTAGTTCGGAAAAGAAGATTTAAGTATAAAAAGCTCGCAGCTCTTCTGAGGGAACGTGGAATAAAGTACAAATGGTTATTTCCGGAAGGTATCTGGTTCAGTTACAAAGATCAAGCTTGCAAGATAATATCAGAAGATCAACTAAGGGATTTTGAGGACAAAAATCCGGAATTTCAGCAAGACACCAAGCAAGAAGAAAAGGCGAAGTCTGAGGGGGGGGAGGAAACGAGCACTGCGGCTGCAGTTGCTCAGAGAGAATTGCGTCCGGGGCCCAGGAGGGGGAGGAAGACTTAATTTGAATTGTAATTTGTATTTCGTAAGGTCAACCACTCCATCAATATTATACAAAGCTTTAATTTTTTTTTTAATAATGGCAGTATGAAGGGAAAGCATTTTGTGTAGTGTAGTGCTGTTACATGTTGTTGGTTTTTTTTTTCTTTCCCTCCCTTGTTCCCCTTCTTTTCCTCTGTATCGTTAGTTAATGTAGTTAATAAAAAGAATAATAATAAAAAGAAAGCATAGAGCCCCGCGTTGGTGCAGGAGGGGGCGGGGAGGAGGGCGGGGCCGGAGTTAGTTCACTCCCTAAGCCCTTCCAGAAGCGAGAATGCCCACAGCGGCGCAAAAGAGCTACGCCACAAAAAAACAAGGCGTAGCCCATAGGCACCCATGGAATGGCAAAAACCGAGCCCCCTCTCCGAGCACCCCGCCCCGCCCCTGTGGCCCAAAGGAGCATAGGATGTGAACTATCCCAGGGTCCAATCAGCGTGCGCTCCCGGCATGGACAAGCCCTCCTCCCTGCACCCAATCACCCGCGAAGGCACCCTATAAAGCATCTGGCCGGCGCCGCCCACACTCTTCAGGTAAGTAAGCACAGGGCAGGAATCTCTGCCCGTTTGCTGTGTGCCGTGGCCCCTTTGAGGCGGGGGAGAGGGTCGCACAGTGGCAGGCATTGGGCGCACTTTGGGGACTTTGCAAGAAAAGAGGGAGAACTGCACTCGCTGAAAGGAAGAAGGGCACAGTCTGGAATATCTGGCTAACTAACAGCAGCCCCTCCTGTTTCCTTGCAGGTGTCCTGACTCTGAAGTTCCAGCTTGGTAAAGAACAAGGGAACGCTGACAGGTACGGAGGAGATGGGGTGATGGCGAACCTGTCCCGCTGATTACTGCTAACTGCCCCTTCACCTGAACCCACCTGACCACTAGCCTCTTCAGATGAGGCTCAGTAGGGGAGGGGGCGATGGTGGCCGTCCCTGCCCGCCCCAGAGGCAGTTGCCCAGAAAGCTACTCTTGACCAGGTGTTTGTAACTACCAGCTCGTTTCCTCCCTTAAAGGTAAAAGCACCCCAAGGCAGAGTGCATCATCGCCAGACGGTCTGGCATCAGCTGGTTGCTGCCGCTGCCGCTTTTTACTTTGTGCATCTTCTCAGATGTTGGAGTGCGGGGTTTGCCTCGGCCGTGGACCGAGGCAAAGCCCACATGTGTGTTTTTCCCTTGCAGGCACGTCTGGAGCATGTCCACTCCCCCCCCTGCCCCCCAATCCTCTGCGAGTGACATTCAGATCCCGCCCTGGAAGCAATATCCTACCGCAGCCCGCGTCTCAGCCTCGCCCCTGGGAGCAAGAAGGAGGGTTGTGTGAAATGCCTTGGCTCCCTTTCCAGCCTTGAAACAATGGCGCTTTTTCCAGTTTAATAAAACGAGTCGAAAAACAATCAACTTCTGTGTATTGTCGAAGGCTTTCACGGCCGGAGAACGATGGTTGTTGGGGGTTTTCCGGGCTGTATTGCCGTGGTCTTGGCATTGTAGTTCCTGACGTTTCGCCAGCAGCTGTGGCTGGCATCTTCAGAGGTGTAGCACCAAAAGACAGAGATCTCTCAGTGTCACAGTGTGGAAAAGATGTAGGTCAATGAGGAAATTAATCATCTAAACCACGCACTTCAGGCAAATGGCTACTCCAGAAATGAAATCCGAAGAGCAATCAAACCCAGGATGAATCAAACAACCAAGGAAAAACAGTCACCTACAGGAAAAGTGTTTTTGCCATATATCAAAGGAATTACTGATCAGATGGGAAAGCTTATGGAAAAGCATAACCTTCAAGCAGTATTCAGACCCACCCGAAAAATACAACAGATGCTACGATCAGCAAAAGACAGCAGAGACCCCCTCACCTCTGCAGGAGTATACCGTATACCCTGCAGCTGTGGACAAGTTTACATCGGGACCACAAAGCGTAGCATCCAGACAAGAATAAAAGAACATGAAAGACACTGCAGACTTGGACAGCCTGAAAAATCAGCAGTGGCTGAACATAGCCTAACTCAAACAGGGCACAGTATCTTATTCCAGGACACCAAAATACTGGACAACACTTCCAACTACTTTGTCAGACTGCACAGGGAAGCCATTGAAATTCACAAGCATAAGCAAAACTTCAACAGGAAAGAAGAAACCTTAAGAATGAACAGAGCATGGGCTCCAGTTCTGAAAAACACCAGGCCAACAAAACACTCCACACCCGACAATAGCCCTGCAGAGAAGATTAGCACATCAAGCACCAATCCATATGCAAAAGAACCTCCTCAGGTTACAGTGAAGCCTCCCGCCATTAGCATTCCACACCCTGGGAAACTCTTACAGAATGACTCAGCTCAACCCCACCCCTCCTGAGTAGATACAAATGACCTACATCTTTTCCACACTGTGACACTGAGAGATCTCTGTCTTTTGGTGCTACACCTCTGAAGATGCCAGCCACAGCTGCTGGCGAAACGTCAGGAACTACAATGCCAAGACCACGGCAATACAGCCCGGAAAACCCCCAACAACAATCAACTTCTGTGTTTGCGTGTCTGACTTTGTCCTTGGCTCCTCCCCCAACATCCCTGTCACATATTTCCACTCACATATCCCCACAAATGTATCAAGCGGACCCCGTTCAGCCTCCCTGCCCCCTTCCTCCCCCCAATGTAACGTCAGGCAGAGGGGTGGGAATTGAACTGTGGCCCATGAATGTCTGCAGGGAGTGGGGAGGCACTGAGGACTTTCATTCTCTGTTAGGCTGAGGGGCTGGCATCTGAAAAGCCAGGAAGACGGGGTGCAGGTGGAAAGCTGCTGCCAGGGGGTGGGGGTTGTGTTTGCAGAAGCAGGGATGGGCTTGGCAGGGGGAGGGTCTCTCAGTTGGCTCTGGGGGGGGGCATCTCCCCAGTACTGGGACATGGCTATCAAGGCCCAGCCCCCGCTCTCACTTTGTAGAGATGCAGTGATGTGTTCCCGTTGCGCGGCAGCAAGTCTGAGCGCGCTTTTCCTTCCCCTCGTTTCCAAACAGCCTCCCGGCCTCCCACGTGGTTTTCAATGGGTGTTCCTGTCACTCTTTGGCGGCCCCGCCTCCCCCCCACCTGCTTCTTCGGAACCTGGGGACTGATTAGGGTTGCCGGTCTCTAGGTGGTAGCTGGAGATCTCCCGGAAGTACAACTGCTCTCCAGGCAACAGAGATCAGCTCCCTACTGTCTGGCCCTACTTTTCAGGGGGGGGGAACCTTTTTCTTTTGGTGGTGGCAGTGGAAGTGGGCATGTGCAGGCGCTCTGAGCTGCGGCTACTGGCCTGGCCCTCATCAGAAATGGGGGCTGAACGTGTAAGGGAGGGGGTGTTCAATCTGGACCCTCACTGTCACCCCTGCCCTCTCCCTGGCAGGGATGCCCGCCCCCTGATGGGGGCCTATTGGCAGCGGCGGTGGCAGCGGCGGCGATCGCAGCCTCCTCATTGGCTGCACCACTGCTGTTCTCTCACCGGGATGTGAGGGGAGGGGTGTGGCCATTGGCTGGTGTGAGCGGGGTTGTCAGGGGAACAGTGGGCGGGACCTCCCAGGGGCTGCTGCATTTTGCCTTGCCATGCTCGGGCACTGGCGGGACTATCCTGCGAAGTCATTAGGGTGCCGTCCAGCACCGCCCCATTTACTCAGGCACACGAGCGATGGTGCAGCCTCGGGGGTTAGGATTGCACTGTTAATGTCAAACCCTGTCCCCCACAAATCTACCATGATTGTCAGGTACTATAAGTTCTGGTTTCGATGCTGGTTTTAGATACAACACCACCCCATTTTTCTTTTTGTTATCTGAAGAGACAAATTATTCCCCCCCCCCCAAATTTTGTAATCTAACAGTGGAATCCTAATGGGAGGGTGGAAAGTGCATAGGAAGAGAACTAAGGCTTACGTGGGCGCAACTTGCACTTACACGGGTGTAACCCCCCTTCCACCAGCAGGTGGAGAGGCGTGTTAACGTGAGTGGGTGCCGCCCATGACCATGCTGGGTGGCCGAACGAACATGTGAGGCATGAGTCCCTGCACCTGTGCTGGGGGAGGGGCGGGCCCAACTTCATAAGCTGCCCCAGGCCCGGGAACACCCTCTGCAGTGGCAAAAAGTTATGCCATGAAAAAAAGAGGCGTAGCCCATAGGTGCCCATTGAACGGGAAAACTCGGGCCCCTCTCCCTAGGCTCTGCCCCACCCCTGCAGCCTGAACAGGGCACAGGATGGCGACTACTGAGCAGATCAATCTGCATGCACTTCTGGAGTGGGCGATCCCCCCTCCCCGCACCCAATCACCTTCCCATGCACCCTACTAAACCTCCAGCTGCGCCACTCGGGAACTCAGGTAAGTGGACGGTTGCCAGAGGCTCTGCCCGGCAGCTTCCTGCTGCAGGGACTTTGTGCGTGAGGTGTGTGAACGGGTACTCACAGTGGTGGGCCATGAGTGCACTGGGGGGACTTAGTGGAAAATTGGCAGCACTTTGCACTCTCTCAGGGGAAGAAGGGCAAAGTCCAGAATGTCTAACCAACTAACGATAACCACCAAAGTCCCCTTGCAGGTTATCCGACTCTGGAGTCCCAGCTCGGTAAGGAGCGAGGGAGCACTGACAGGTAAGGAGGAGCTGGGGTGGCAGCTAACCCCGCTCGCTGATTTGTGCCAGCTCCTCCCCTCTCCTGAACTCTCCTGACTGCCAGGCTCTTCAGGTGAGGCTTGGCAGGAGAAGGGGCAGTGGCAGCAGTTCCTGCCCTGCCACAGAGGCAGTTGCCCAGAAAACTGCTCTTGACACAGCCATGGAAGGTGGTGCTACCTATGTGGGTGGTTTGTTCAGACTCCCTCAGCTGGGGCCCCTCCAGGCAGAGGATGAAGTGCAGCCACAGGTCGGGTTGACTGGAGGTTCATAACTCCCTGTTGCTGAAGGATGCTCAGCCACCTGACTTTCACCCTCACAGGATAAGATCATCCCAAAGCAGAGCTCTTTCTCACCAGAGGTTCATCCTCTGGAGCTGCTGCTGTTGCTTCCACCCCTGGACGCCTTCCCAGACATTACAGATTGGGCTTGGCCTCGGCCGCACACTGGGTTCGGTCACTTGCAACACATGTGTCTGTTTCCCTTGCAGGCAGGTTGCGACTCATCTGGGAAACCACGGAGCATGGCTGTTCCAGCCCCGGTGATCCTCCTCGAGTGCCATTCAGGTCCAGCTCAGGGAACAGTTTGCCAAAGCAGCCCGCATCGCAGCCTCACCCCTAAGAAGGCAGGACGTGGGATGGATTTGCTGATCTGACGGCTGCACAAACTGCATTTGCTCCCTTTCCAGCCAAGAGAACCTCTGCAACTTTTCCAGTTGAATAAAATGTGTTGAAAAACAACAAATTGCTGTCTGTTTGCTCATTTCCCTGACATTGACAGTAGCCACCGCTGCTCCAAACTCCCTGTCAAGATGTCTTCTCACACAACCCTGCAAATGTTTCCTGGGTCAGGGCTGGGATGGATAGGGTGGGCTCTGCTGCCAGGAGGAGCAGGTGTCAAGTGGCGCTCCATGCAGCTTCCCTGCCCCTTCACCCCCTCAATATAACTTTAGGAAGTGGAGTGGGAAATGAAGTGTGGCCTGTGAATGTCTGGCAGGACAGGAGTGGGGGGGGAGCTCCACTGAGAACTTTCATTCTCTTGTCAGGTTTTCTCCTGGGCGCTGCTGTGTTGGGCGCCGGTATACCTGGCTTTGGCACTGGGACGCTGCTAGGGATCATGCAGGGTCCGGAGAGGAGGTACACATCGCCCATGCACCCTCTCAAGCCACCAGCAAGCCCGCTTAACCTAGCTCTGCTCCTGTGTCTATCTTCCTCGTTTTCCTCCTTTGCTGCCTTCTTTCCTTGCTCATTTTCCCCCATCCAACCTCCAATAACCCTCAACCCACCGTGCCCTGTGGGTGGACTTCCCTTTTATCCCTTCAGCCTTTCCCTGCTCCACCTGTCAACCACGCCCTCCTCCTGCCCTCTAACCATGGCTCTGGCTGGCCTAGGCAGCTGCATCTGTGCTCATTTGGCTGGAAGCACTGGGCCGGCCCACCTGTGCCTCTCTGGCTGAGCTGACTGCTGGAGGCAGGCACAGCTGTGTCTCCTTGGCTGGCTGCCCAGCTTCTCCTACAGAGTGCCCCAGGCAGCTCCACCTGGAGTTGCTTTGTTTCTGGCACCCCCGGACCAGGCTATTGCCTTTTAGCTGGGCTGCAGGCTGGGGCGTGGCTCTGAGCTGCTGTGGCTGCTTCTCCTACCTGGCTGGTAAGGTTTCTGTTTGGATAGCTGCTGTCTGTCTGTCCCTGCTGCCTTTGCCCTCTCCCTCTGTTCTGGTCCCCTCTGGGTTGACCCCACTCTCCCTGCCTGGCCTCCTAGACTCCCACTGGAGGGTGGGACTAGCTGGCTTCCACCTGCCCCTTCTAACCCTCTGAGGCTTGGGTGCTTCTTCCCCTCCCTCCTGTGTAGGCAGGTTCTGGCCCTGGGTGTCTGCTGGGACGACTGGGCAGCTGTCTCCTGGCTGTCTCTCGTCCCCTCCTCCCGGCAAGTCTGAGGGCTGCGCCTCAGACCCTGGACATCTCTATCAGACTGAGCTGCTGGCATCTGATAAGGCAGGAAGATGGTTGCTGCATGTGGGAAAAGGAGGAAGTTGCCGCTGGAAGGTGGGGGATCTGAAGCAATATTTTCAGATCTCTGGGACTCCTCCTCTGGGAAGATGGACCACCCTCGTTTTTGCTGTTTGCGGAAGCAGGGATGGACTTCTGAAACCTGGCACTGGGAGGAGGTGGGTGGTGGCCCCCGGAGTAGTTTCTTTGCTCCCAGTCCAGTGGCTGTCAGTCCACTGAGGTGGTGTCACCCCTGGACTGGGGCATGGCTCTTGAGGTCCAACCCGTGTTCTCGCATCGTTGTGATGCAGTGATGTGTTCAAATGGCGCTACCACAAGTCTGTGGGCACTTTGCACTCCCTTCTGGCCTCTTGAATGTTTTCCAATGGGCATTCCTATCACTCATTGAAGAACCTGCCTCCCAACCTGCCTCTCCAGGACCTGGGGGCTGATCCCAAATGGTACAGGCTGCGAGTGCGACCCCTGCTGGGTCCTGCTGCCTTTCTGGTCCCACTTTTCAGGGAGGGGGAACCTGTTTCTCGCGGTAGTGGCGGTGGCTGTGGGGATTTGCAGGCGCATCAAGCTGCGGCCACTGGCCTGGCCCTCATCAGAAATGGGGGCTGGATGGACGAGAGGGTTGGCGTTCGATCCGAACCTTCACTGTCACCTCTTCCCCCCTCCTTGGCAGTGATGCCTGCTCGCTGATGGCTGGGTTGTTGGTGGGCAGGGGGGAACACAGTGGCTCCATTGGCTGCGCCGCTTCTTGCTCCTTGCCTGCTTGTCAGGGGAGCGGTGTGGCCATTGGCTGCTGTGAGCGGGGTTGTCAGGGGAACAACGGGCAAGTACTCTTGGCGGCAGCTGCGTTTTGCCTTGCCGCACTTGGGCGCCAGTGTGGCTCTCAGCGGTGGAGCAGTGCTCCTTTTACGTCTGTGTGAGCACGGATGCCAAGCCTGTTCTTAGGATTGGGCTGTAAATACAGAATATCTTTTTTTCTGATAGGAGTTTCTTGTAGACTTATTCTTGGTAACACCTTCTTCTTTCTCTGTCACATATTAACCTCTTGCTCTCCATCTTGGACCATGGATGCAGGACTTTTCCTGCCATCCTTAGACTAGATACCTAGATAGGCAACTGTCTCTCTTTCCTATCCAGTATGGAGTTCTTACAATAAAGAACTCTCATTTCTTTTCTAATGCTTAACCAAGTCTCTGAATATAAATCTCTCTCTCTCCCCTAGGCACATGCTGAACGCAAGCTCTGACACTCCACATTTCTGTGCATACCATGCTATTCTGCTCATGCTCTGGCTGGACCTCTTTCTCACAGTTCAAAGTCTCCTCTCATGCCTTCGCTGCTCCCCTGGAGAGTTGAGCCATTGGACTTCCTGAAGGTCAGCTTGTCGCCCTTCAGTTTCCCAACTCTGGAGTGAGTGAAGTGAGCACATACCTTATGCCTGCACCTCTGTTATTCTGTGTCGGGAGGAAGGAAAAAGCACTCTTCCTAAAGTTAAACTTAGGTAGAAAATCAGCAGGAGCGACACTTTATCCACTGGGCACGCAACAAAATGCACACTCCAGCTTGGAATCTTCTGTCCTCAAAAAAAAGAAAAAAAAATCTTCCAGCCCTGTGAACACAATCCTTGGACCTCAGCAAAAATCTGTACAGACAATTAAGAAAATCAGCATCAAAAATGCTGTTCTCTTACCACTGGAAGAGGAACATTCAGAGAGATATTAGGGAAAACAGAGAATTTGACACCATAGCCATACCAAAATGTTAAATTAAAACAAGCAGAAGCAAACCCACAGAAACACCAATAAAAGAAGGTAGCAAATGCTGTTTTGTTGTTCTTGTGTCCTGTTAACTTTCTTCTTTGCAGAGGTGGCAAGGAACTGGAGGGCCAGTGATGAAGGGCAGCTTCTGCATCTCTGTCTCGATGCAGACTGTAGGCAGACTGTAGGCCGAGCGGAGAGCTCGGACGGCCCCAAACTCTCCCTTTCCCTCTCCCTCTGAGGCCTTCCCTGCTAGAAGGATCTTATACCACTGTGTGTGTGTGTGTGTGTGTTTGCCATTGCCTGTGCTTGCGCCAGGTTGGTTGATGCTGGTGCTTGGTTCTGTCCTGTGGTGTTCCCACATTGGCCCTGGTTCTTCCTGGCATTGACTCACAGTGGTTCTATTGGGCTTGCAACAGTGTCCCTTGCTTTAATTTGGTTCTGGGCAAGAGTCTCAGGTTTGATGTTGGGTTCTGTTGAGCGTTCTTGGTTTAGCTTGCATTGGGACTGGCTTTTGGCCAAGGGGTGCCCAGTGTGTCTCGTTAAGGTATCTTAGCCCTGGAAAGGCTTACCCCATCTCTGGAAACAATAGAGAGTGGCTGGGAGCTGCTTTTTCAGGGGTACATAGAATTGGACCTCTATACTGAATGGAACCTGAATTATCAGGAATATGGAACTTTAAGGACATTTTTATTTAGTCTGTCATGATATATTGCTGGGTTGTTGACTTTTGTGATTCTCTCTGTATTGCTGTTTTTCCTCTGTGGCAGCTTCACAAAGCAGCAGATTCTGGTATTTGTAGTTTGACCTATGGCTATGGACATGACCTGTGACTGAATGGCACATTTTGACTGACTCCATGTAAAAATCCCTAGGACGCATGAGGATCCCTGCCTCGGAACAATGTTTTTGTGCTGTGGCAGCACCACCAAGTGGTGGGTTCATGATTGTGGTTCAGTCTGTGGCTATGGACGTAGTCTGGGATTGCATGGTGGGTTTTGGGTAATGTCATGTGAAACCCAGAGGATCTGAGCCTTGAAACCACATTTTTGCACCATGATGGTGCCACTTAGGGGTGTGTGTGTGATGCTTGTGATCTATTCTGTGGCTATGGACATAATATGAGACCGTATTGTGAGTTTGGGATGACCTCATGTAAAATCTGGAAGATCCATGCTTTTGATGCCTGTTTTTGCTGGTGGTGGTGCCACGAAGCAGTGGGGGCATGAACTTTTGGGTGTAGTCTGTGGCAATGGGCATGATATGGGGCTGTATTTATTTTATTTTATAAATAAATAAAAGGCTGTGAGTTTTGGGTTGACCCCATTTAAAAATCTGGAGGACCCATGAGGATCCGAGCTTCAGTGGGGGAGCTACGGAGTAGTGGGCTGTGATGCTTTTGATGCTCCGGCCTTCTTGTTTCGTCTCAATATAACGATCATATGAATTCCTGAAAATCCGTTTAAAATAACCTGCCAGTCCCGACGTTTCCCTCCTCCCACCAGCAACCAGCCACGGGCCCTTCGGCGCCCGGGGGTCGCGCCCGCTCGTCCCACCAGGCAGGGCGAGCGGTCAGGCGGCCGGAGCCAGGCGCCGGGGAACTGCCCGCGGGGAGGCAGAGCTCGGCCGGGCCCGCGGGCAGGCAGGGCGCGATCCCCACCTCGGCCCCCCGCGACCGCTTCAAGCGGCCCCCCGCGTCCTGCTGGCCGCTTGGCCCGCTCCGGAGCGCCGCGGAGGCCGGAGGGAGAGGCGGGCAGCCCGGCGCCCCGAAGCCGCCGCCGCACTAGGCCGCCCCTGGCGCAGGCCCGTCCCGCCTCGCCCCGCCTCAGCGGCGTTGCCAGGAGCCAAGATGGCGGCGGGGCACTGGCGCTGGGCGGGCGCTGCCCTACTCCGGCATGGCGCCGCCGGCTTCGCACGCGACAGCCGGGCTGCGCCGGCTCCTCCCCGGCCGCCGCCGCCGCCGCCTCCTCCTCCTCCTCCGCTGGTCCCCGGCGGGCGGGCGGGCGGGCGGGCGAGGGAGGGGAGGCGGGGATCGCAGCTAGGCCAGGCCGCGGCCGGGCCGCCAGCATGTCGGGCCGGGTGAGCGGCGCGCCGGCCGCGGCCTCGGCCAAGGAGAAGCGCTCCTTCAGCAAGCGGCTGCTGTTCCGCGGGCGGGGGCCGGGCGGCGGCGGCGGCGGGGGCTCCGGGGCGCGCTCGCTGGGCGGCTTCATGAGCCGCGTGCTGAAGACGCTCTCGACGCTCTCGCACCTGGGCTCCGAGCACGGGACCCCGGCCGCCGCCCCCGCTCCCGCCGCCCCGGCCCTCGCCCCCGCCCGGCCCTCGCCGCCGCCCGGCCCCGCCGCCCCCGCCCGCTGCCTGCAGCCCCGCCCGGAGCCCGAGCCCGAGCCGCCGCCGCCCTCCTGCTCGCTGCCGGTGCCCGGCGTGGCGGGCCTGCGCAACCACGGCAACACCTGCTTCATGAACGCCGTCCTGCAGTGCCTCAGCAACACCGAGCTCTTCGCCGAGTTCCTGGCCCTCGAGCACTACCGGCGCGCCCCGCCGCCGGACCGGGACCGGGAGCAGGACCAGGACCGGGAGCCGCGCCCCGAGGGGCCCCGGCGCGGCGCGGAGGGCGAGGCGGCGGCGGCGGCGCAGGGGGAGGTGACGGAGCAGCTGGCCCAGCTCGTGCGCGCCCTCTGGACCCTCGAGTACACCCCGCAGCACAGCCGCCACTTCAAGGTGGGCGCCCCGGAGCCTCCGCCTGCCCGCCGCACTCTCCCCGCGGGGCCGGGGGCCGGGAGGAGACGCCGGGCCGGGCCTCCCCCAGGGGCCGAAGGCGGCACCCCCCCCCCCGGCCCACGCTTTGGCCTTGCGCATGGAGCCCGCGGGCGGGCGGGCGGGCGGGGGGGGGGGTCCCCTGCCGAGGCTTCTGCCTGGGGACGGAGGGCGACTCGTGTGCCGGGGGGGGGAGGGTCGGCAGAACTCGCCCCCCCTCCCCTCCAGGGCTGCCTGCAGGGCCTTCATGCCGGTGGGCACTCCACACACAGGTGCAGGTGTTGAGACCAAACCGGTCCCGTGGGCTGAGTTCTGGCTCATGTTAACCTTTGCGGGCAACTTCAGTCTCCCACTAGCACTTAGGATTCCGTGAAGGCAGAGTTTTCTCTCGGGGCCTGCCGGCTGATTGAGAGAGAGCGCTTGTCTGAGCTTAACAGCCCCCAGTTTCCCCAGTTTCCCAGGGCCAAATTCTGGCATTCAAGTTACATTCTGAGGCCGGTTCTTGATATTTAGTCTTGCATATGGAGAGTCGTGTAATATTTGAAGCCCTGTGAATGAATCTCCCACTTTAGGGTACTTTTATGGGAAGTGGTGAAAACTGGCTCTTGATTTTAAATGCCTGGGTAAGGGGAACAGGGAATGCTCAGCAGAACCCTGCTTCGTCCTGCATCGTCCCATGAGACAGGGGGACTGGCCGGAGGCCACAACAGCACAGTCAGGATTTATAGTTGAAGGATTCCAGAGGTTTTGCCGTCAGCTGCTGGTGAAGATTGGTTTGTATAGTCATAAAGTTATGAGCTTCCAGAATCCCTGTTTAAGTGTGTCCATTAAAGTAAGGGCAAGTTAAGAGCGCGTGCGGGTTGTGTGAAGTAAGCTCTCTCTGTGTGATGTCCTTCCGAGGTAAAAAGGGCCACTGCTTGCCCAGGCAGCGTTGCCCCCAAAAGCGAGCTTTGCCCTTCTGGTGTGCCAGATGTAGGTCACTGGTTTAAGCAGATTTCCCTCTTGTTTCAGCAGCAGCTGACCTGGCTTGCGTGTCTAGCCAGTGGTGCCCAAGTGATGGGGGATTTTTCAGAACGCTGCAGCAGTTCTTGCCCTGCGAGGAGGGTTTGACACGCACAAGCAGCACATCTTTCAGGCGAAGCTAAATCACGTTTTTGGCACGAAATTTAGTAGGGGAAAGACTGCCGAGGAGGATAGTCTTGGGTAGCAAGTGCTTTGTTGGCATTTGTGGATCATTTCAGGTGGGTAGCCATGTTGGTCTGCCACAGAAGAGCAAGATTCAGATCCAGTCAAACCTTAAAGACCAGCAGGATTTCCAGGAGATAAGCTTTCGAGAGTCAAAGCTCCCTTCGTCAGGTACAGCTTCTCCCCAAACTGCTGCAAGTTGTCAGCGAGCATTTTCTGAATCCATGTGCTGCTACTTCCATGCAATATTTTTCTTTTGCAGCGCTCATTTGCGGGTGGGAGGAATCCCCCAAGATATTGTGCCACCTTGTTACCATGCAGAAAACCTCTCATGCTGTTGGACACTTGACACATTCTGATTGGTTTAGAGACTGTATCACACAGGTTTTGGGAGAACAATTTTACAACTCAGGACAAACCTGAAGTACCTTGTAGTTTCTAAAATTTATTTGGAGATGGTGCTGTTGAAGATTCCAGCCTGTGGCAGTGGGTACGTGTACTGCCAGCCCCCAGGTATAGCAGGCAAACCGCTCCACGGGCTTCATTCAGGAAGTGCTGTGTTCTTTGTCTTCCGAGCCTAATCATCTTGGGGCTCACAGTGTACTAATTTTGTGTGTTCATTCTAGCTTGGGATCTAATCCTCGGTAGGAGTCCAGCAAAGTTAGTTTATCCTTGAAGTCATAGGATACGTGCGGTAGAACAACACCGTGCTGGGCGATTTCTTCCGTGGGTTGTTTGCAGTTGCACTGCTTCTGCAGTTCGTGGATCTGCTTTTCTGCGAGGGAGTTGAAGAGTTGTTAGCACAGGCTTCTGGAGTGTTTGGACTCCCGGAATTTTGGAGGACAGCACGGAGCAGCTTAAATCCAGAATGGTGCTGCCAGAGGTGTGCGTTGTGAGTTTCTGTATACTGCAGGGACTCCCAAGTCCTTTGTGGAGTTTGAATTGAAATATTCTTTGGGGTCAGAATTTCAGCCAAGAGTTCTTTCTGGCATGTGCCCCATCAGTGGTGATGGGTCTTACACAGTATACCAGTCGGTGTTCTTGGGCCATGCACGCAGGAGCACCTGGACTAGGCCCTGATGTGCTTTAACTGTTGGGTTGCCTTGCCAAGAGAGGCTGTAAAGGTGAGGATGTGTCGTCGTTAATTCAGGCTCTTGAAACTGGAGAAGAAGGACTTGCCCCACCCTTCCTGGGGTGCCTCTTCCCAGAATGGAAAAGCGCCTGGCATATTCTAGAAAGGAAGGATTTGGAATATTTTTCGTGGAATATTTTTCATAGTAAATTAACTCGGCGTGTTGATGCCCTCTTGGACAAGGCGTGAAGAACTCCCCTGGGCTGTTGGTCTTCCTCCACCTGAATGTGGGCGTTGAGTTACTCGCATCCTACTCTGTGGGCCTTGTCACAGTTGATGGCGCCAAGGGAGGTGGGCGAGTGGCTTTCCTATAGCCAAGTAGTTTGGCAAGTGAGTTTTCACCCCTTACATCTTGCTTGTGAGAGATTCGATTGAACACATTTTCTGCACAGCTGCGGCAGGCGGTGACTTTCGGAGGAGGGGCGATTTCTTGCTGCTTTGTGCTGGATGAGATGCTTTTAATCTCTCTGGTTGTTAACTGCTTCCATCAACGGCATCCTGCCTGCCTACCCACTTTCCAGGCTGTTTGACTGGATACAGAAGAGGTGCTGATTCCTGGCCTGGATTTGTCAGTAGCAGCGGGCAGTTAAAATAGCTGCAGAGGAGTCAGCCGTGTTAGTCTGTGGTAGCAAAATCGAAAAGAGTCCAGTAGCACCTTTAAGACTAACCAACTTCACTGTAGCATAAGTTTTCGAGACTCACAGTTCTCTTCGTCAGATGCATGGTACAGAAACTGGTCAAATAGCTGTGTCTTTGTACTCTCGAATGGGTGGCTGGAGTGGGGGATTCTGACACTGTATCTTCAGCCGTAGATCCAGAGGAGTTAGCCGTGTTAGTCTGTAGTAGCAAAATAGAAGAGAGTCCTGTAGCACCTTTAAGACTAACCAACTTTACTGTAGCATAAGTTTTCGAGAATCACAGTTCTCTTCGTCAGATGCATCCGATGAAGAGAGCTGTGGTACTCGAAAGCTTATGCTACAGTAAAGTTGGTTAGTCTTAAAGGTGCTACTGGACTCTCTTCTATTTTGTATCTTCGGTGTCAGTAATTTGCTGGTATCTTTATCTCTTCAGTATGTCATCCTAACCCTAATGTTCCCCAGGCGCCTCTTAAAAATTCCTTATACGACCCTCCTCCCTCCCCCCACCCCAGGCCATGTTTTTTAAAAAAACTCCTCAGTCCACCTTTTGGCAGACTCTTTGAACTGAGGGTGCCCTCTAAATGTACTATACTTAGTGATTTCTTTCTGCGGTTGTATTTTTATAATAATAATAATAATAATAATAATAATAATAGACTTAGTCCACTCTGATGTAGTTTCTTTAACTGCCGCAAGGGTGTATCTTGGATGGGAAACAAGACACAAATAAAAGCCGTGCACTGATTCCACAGTTTTCTCTTGGAAAAGAGCATGGATGGGTGAAAAATGGGTCCCCATATGTTAATAGGTGGTGCAGTAAATGAAAGCTGTGTGGAAGGATGAGTAAAGGAACAGTCCATTAAAAAGATCCCCTCCATAGACTTTTAAAATAAAAAGTTTCCATTTCCTCCTCTCTGCATCTTCAGGATGTTAGCAGCAATTTGCAAATACGAAAGGGTATTAAGGATTCTGCTGTGGGCCAGATTTCATGCCACAGATACTTCTGATTTTTCTAATAGGGTTAACTGTATAAATCATTTGACTGGGCTTGTTAACTGTTCTAAACAGCTACTAAGTCTTTTGAGTAATGAGATTATTAGCTTATTGACAGATTAGCAGAATGCTGTTTTAAACAGTAATTTGTGAAATACCTTTTATTTGAGAACAGACACAAGCTCAGAATAAACAAACATTCAGAAAGAGAAAAAGATATACAGAGGGATGCAGAGATACTGCTCCAGGGGTCATCGTTTACCCCCTCCCCGGACCAGATTTCCAAGTCCGTCCCTGCTTCCGCAAACAGAAGAAGGAAGGAAGGTGGTCCATCTTCCTGGAGAAGGAGATCCGAAGAGATCGCTCCAGATCCCCCACCTCCCGGCAGCAACTTCCTCCTTTTCTTGCATGCAGCAACCGTCTTCCGGCCTTCTCAGATACCAGCAGCTCAGTCTGATAGAGAATGGAAGTTCTCAGTGGAGGCCCCCCCCCCCCACCCCAGCCAGACATTCAGAGGACACCTGCAATGTCTGGAAGCAGCAGCGGCAGCTCCACAGGTGCAGCTTGTGACCAGATGATGCATGACCCTCTGGTGAGACAGCACTCTGCCTCGGGAAGATCTTATCCTGTGAGGGAGAAAGTCAAGGGGCTGAGCGCACCCTCCAGCAACATGGTGTTACAAACACCCAGGCAGCCTGTCCCGCGGCTGCCCGTCCTCCTCTGCCGGGAGGGCCCCTGGATGAGGGAGTCTGACCAGAGCCCCCAACTGGGTAACCGGCACCCCCCGCTCCCCGCTTAGCCTCGCCTGCAGAGGATGGCGGTCAGGGGAGTTCAGGTGAGGGGGGCAGCTGGCACAAACCAGCGAGCCGGGTTAGCTGCCGCCCCAGTTCCTTCTTACCCGTCAGTCCTGCCTCGCTCCTTCCCAAGCTGGGACTCCAGAATCAAATAGGGGACTTGGGTGGGTGTCATTAGTTGGCCAGGCATTCTGGACTTTGCCCTTCTTCCCTCGAGCGAAGTGCTCCCAGTTTTCCGCCAAGTCCCCCCCACTGCACTCATGGCCCACAACCATGAGTAACCATTCTTCCACCTCGCGCACAAAATCCCTGCGGCAAGAGGCTGACGGGCAGAGCTTTCGGCCGTGTGCTCACCTACCTGAGTTCATGAGCGGCACAGCTGGAGGTTTTGTAGGGTGCGTGGGCAGCTGATTGGGCGCAGGGAGGGGGGTTTGCCCACCCGGAAAGCACCCGCGGATTGGCTCTCGTGGTAGTTCCCATCCTATGCTCCCTTGGGCCACAGGGGCGGGGCTCGGTGCAGGGAGAGGGGCCCGAGTTTTTCCATTCAGTGGGCGCCTGTGGGCTATGCCTCCTTTTTTCATGGTGTAACTGTCTGCCACTGCAGGGGGCGTCCCTGGGCCTGGAGCGGCTTTGGAAGCTAAGTAACTTGTGGCATGCCCCCGCCCCGCCCCCTCCACCGCTGGTGCGGGACCTTGTGCTGCACTTACGCTTCCGCCCGGCTGACAAGCATGCCTGCTGGCGGCAACCCATCTGCGGTAGTGCGCCTCGGACGGGCACCGGTGGAGGGGGAGTTACTTAAGTGCCGTTTATGCCCGCTCAAGCCTTAGTTCTCTCCCTATGCGCTTTCCACCCTGCTGTTTAGGATTACACTGTAAATACCTTTATAGGCAAACGAACTCTGATGTAAGGGCAGTGATAAGCCCCGTGGTTACTTTATCCCTTGAGTTCAGATCAAAACTGCAAGTTCATTGTTCCTGATTTTATCTAACCACACTGTCTGATTAGAAACGTTGCGTCTCTTGTTTAGGACAGAACATGAGATTTGCAATCTCTGGTGTCATACGTGACAAGCATTTTAAAGGACAAAAGTTACAAAGCAACAGAAATGCCACATCAAGGGTTAGTCAGAAACAGTTTGCTTGGAGGCTCTAAATGTGTGTGAGGGGGTTGGACAGAGAGAATATTTTGGGATAGATGCATTTCCCCTGTGGATGTTTTCCTTCCTGAAGGCATGTGGATGTTCTGCTCTTCCTGAAATTGGTGTGATGAGGGTTAAAAGGGTTTCGTTTTGGGGCGACTGGACTGATCCATATAGGTTTTCAGTCACACAAAGTGTAGATGTTGCACTTTTGGCCGGGGGAGGGGCGGGCAGGGTCTGTTTATATTCAGTAGATGTAGAAAACAATACTTGGGGGGGGGGAATGCTTGGTGCCTGGCTGGTCAAGTTCCCAAAGGTGTGATCCAGTTGGGGTTTGAAAATTGGCTCTTGCTCTGCGTCCGAAATGTGCCAACTTGATTTCAGTGGCTTATTACTCCTGCGAGCAGCGCCAACGTGTGCTTCTCAGTCAGGGCCCCTCAAGTTGTTAAGACCGCATGAAACGGCCCTCTCTGGCTGGCTGGCTGGGGAAGCAGAAGAAGCAGCCTTGGCCTCTGCCTAGACTTGGGTGAGGTGCTGCCTGTTTTCCCTTCTCAGCCAGAACCAGTTTGCCAGGCAATTGTTTGTTAAATGGTTAAAGAACCTGCCTGGCTGCATGTCTCTTCACTGCTTGTCAGGTTACAGAAATGTGGCCTCCGAGAGAGTAAGACGGGTGTCTGTCTTGTCCTGTGTGTGCCTGCTTTCTTTTTAACACATTACTAGGCTTGGCCCGCCAGCCAGCACCGAATGGCACTTCAGCACTTCTTCTGCATGAGCAGTCCTCACAGTCAGAGGGGATCCACAGAAGGCCCTGTTGCTGTTGTAGAAGCAGAATGTGCTGCTGGACCCTTGGCGCCTTTCCCCTCTCCCACTGGCATTGCTTGCAGTGTGCCCCTCAAAGCGGGGCGGTGTGTGCTGCAGTCAGGCAAGCAGAGAATTTGTATCTTCCAGTAACACAGCCCCACCGAATATGCGGGCTGCCTGGCAGCTTTGAAAATCCTTCTGCGGCCACGTAAATCTCCTCTGACTGACCTATATGAGGGCTCAGTATTCTGCCTGGTTGGGTGCCCCTTAGACAGACTTGCGCATCTGTTTCAAGAAGGACATGAGAAGTGAGCAGGGTGGTGGTTCAGAACAGGCGGCTGCCGGGGATGGCACAGATGGTCTCAGGCACACTTTAGCTGTTTGCAGGAGGCATGGATGTTCAAGGTTGCCAAATGCGCTCAAACCACTTCAGTACCTGAGGAGTTACACGTTTCTGGTGGTGTCACACACTACTGAGTGTGTGACAGCAGCAGGCGGTGTCCTTGCGGCCTGACCCGTTCAGTTCCACGCGAAATTTGGAAGCCGAAGGCTACTCCCTTTCCGTGCACTGCTGCGGTGCTTCTGCATTTCACTCGAGGTTGGAAATGGGCAGCGGGGGGCTCATGCGAGGCGGGGGGCCGGGTTTTGCACCTTCTGCTTTTGCCCTTGGCTGGACAGCGTGTCCTCTCCCTTTTATCTGGCTAGAGGGGTTGATGGGTGGGTGTATGGGTCAGTTGAAGGAATCATTTCAACAACCAAGCAGAACCCCCTTGTTTGAAATAATTTGCTGTAATGATTTTTTTTTAACATTTGTAGCTCATTTTTGTAGGTTTACGTTTGTGTTGCTTCCTTCCTCATGCCTTAGTTTCCGGTAGCAAGGTGCTCCTAGCTTTCTGCACAAACAGCCCAAGAATTAAGGGTTGGTCAGTGCTGCTGGGGGGAGCACTTGTCTCTGAGTAGTGGGAACCTTCCCGGGGTGGCCTCTTTACAGGGGCTGTGTCCATGTGACAAGGGAGTGAACTGAAGGTTGCAGACCCCTTCGGAATATAATTTTATTTACAAAGACATGCAGGCTCCTAAAACACAATGATTTAACCTTGTTCTGGATTTCTGAAGAGCACAGCAGTTGCCTCCCACTTCTAGTCCGCTCTGCTAAACTTCTAGTCCTGCCTTCACGTCTCGACATCTTTCTCTTCCTGCGTGCTGTCAGTAGGTTGCATGGTCGGAAGGAAACCCATCCTGAGCATTGGTGGTTCTTGCCCGAAGATCAGACCTTCCTGGTCACCAAGCAGTTCGTTTAATGCAAGCACATCCCTGGGGGAAGGGCAGGTGGTGCCTCCTCGGTGGCAGCTGTCTCCTTGGGAGCGAGTCTGCGTGGCTTGCTTTCCCAAAGAAGGGTGTGTGAGGGAGTCATCGACATGCTTTAAAGCACAGCCTTTCTCCCATGTGGTTGCTGAGGACTGTGTCTCCCCTCCTCCCCTGCTCTGCAAAGGTGTTGCTGAAACCAAGGCCTGGTTGCACCCTCAGCTCAGGCACCGCTCTTGCTCTAGAGGAACTGGGCCTTCTGCAGGGACCTATTCCTTCTTTCACACGCCTGGATTAGACGGTGCGGACTAGACTCGAGGGTTGGTTGTGATGAGAGTGCTGGGAAATGACGGGGAGGAGTGCGTGCGACCCCTTTGGAAAGCCCGGCTGGTGCTGCGCAAAGTACACCATTGCGGAGGACGGTGCTGTGTTTGGCGTGGATCTCCCCAAAACAAATAGAGCAGTGTGAGGATTGCCAGGGAACGGGAAATGAAGGGAAATCAATCCGTCGGAGCATTGTGGCTGGCCACTCCTGGGCCAGAGAGACCTAAAAGCTTCTTATAATGAGAGCTGCCATCTCTCGGGGGGCCGTGAGGCGAGCTGAAGCTCTCTGTCCTGGCAGCCCAGGCGCCGCATTTTGTCTCCTCTCGATAAGCAACCCATACTTGGCAAAATTAGGTGAAGGGCTTTATCTCTGGGAGTGGACGGAACCTGTGTCCCATCCCTAAAAAATCCTTTCAGGTAGGTAACGGTGTTGGTCTGTAGTAGAAGTGCAAGCTTTGGGTCCAGTAGCACCCTAGAGACCAACTAGAGTTCCAGGGAATGAACTCTTGACAGTCAGAGCTGACAAAGGGAATTTTGACTCTTGAAAGCTCACTCTCTGGAAATCTGGTTGGTCTCTAAGGTGCTACTGGACCCAAAGTTTGCTCTTGAAAATCCTGTTTCAACACGGATGTCCTGACTCAGACTCTACCGGCAGTTTCTCTGAGCGTACCTAAGTCTAGTTTTTAAACCGCCGTTCTCCCCCTTTACATACTTCACACCAGCTTTGTGCTGCTGGTTTCTGGGTAGAGACAAAGGCCGGTTCTTGTCTCCTGGGCTTAGCTCGGAGAGGGCCACAGAGTGACCTCTCAGCTGCTGTGCTCTCTCTGATAGCTGATGACATCCTCTTCCTCGGTATCTCTTGCTCACTTATTTTTCTCTGGGTCAGCAGGCTTTTCGGCTTCAGCTCTAGCAGTTGCCTTGCTCAGGATATCTCGAATGTCAGCGTTATCATCCCATTAGATGCACCGATACTGGATGTGCAGAGCAGAAGATGCCTGCATGGACGTGGCTGGCCCCTGCTGGATATGTCAGCTTCCTCTTTCGGAAGGGAGCTTAGCTTCTGAGGCTTCTAGTTGCAGAAGGGAAAACTTCACAAATCTTGAAAGCTAGAAGACAAATACGGTGGGATGCTTTATGCTGTTTCGCATTGGGCAGAGAGTTGGACTAAATGGTCTGTAAGACCCCTTCCCACTCTATGATTCTGTGACTCAAACCTTACCTTTGGGGTTGTTATGGAAATTGCCCAGTTGGGTGCAAGGGAAACGGATATGGGGGAGGGCATTCTACGGCTAAAAACCCCCTGTCTCCAGTGTGAAGATAGGTGCGTAGGGAAAAAACAGACTTTTTACTTTGCAGGAGGACTGAAAAGTTCGCCTTCTGGAATGTGAGAGATGCTTTTTAAGACAACTTTTACTCAGAATGTGTAGCATGAAAATGTTTATGCGAGACGACTTGCTACAGCATTAGATTCATGTACGTTGTATTTATTTAGTTATGTTATTTATAGTCCGTCTTTCTCAGACTCACTCGAGGCAGATTACACGGTGTAAGTACGGTCGATGTCGAAGACTTTTCAATGCACATCGTTGGGTATTTACATACACATTTGCAAAGATTTAAAACCAGCAGAAATCCAATACGGAGTTGACAGAATGCTGAATCAGAGCATAAGTAGTTCTAAGGTTGGCATATTAAACAACATAAGATCTACCAAGTAGGATTATACTTATTTATTTATTTATTTATTTATTCAATTTATATACCGCCCATCCCAGGGGCTCTGGGCGGTGAACAGTTAAAATTGATAAAAACAAAACTAAAATCAATATACAAATAATAAAACAAATTAACAAGGTGCAGTGGTGGGGAGAACCTTCCCCACCCCAAAGGTGGGAGGCCGACATGGCACCGCCCCCTTCAATCACCAAACGCCTGGCGGAACAGCTCTGTCTTACAGGCCCGGCGGAACGATAATATGTCCCGCTGGGCCCGGGTTTCCATTGACAGAGCGTTCCACCAGGCTGGGGCCAGGACTGAAAAAGCCCTGGCCCTGGTTGAAGCGAGGCGGGCTTCCTTAGGGCCGGGGACCACAAGTAAATATTTATTCGCTGATCGGAGCGATCTCCGGGGAACGTACAGGGAGAGGCGGTCCCGAAGATATGCCGGTCCCAACCCACTCAGGGCTTTAAAGGTAAGAACCAACACTTTGAACCTGATTCGGAATTCAACTGGAAGCCAGTGCAGCTGGCGCAGGACAGGTGTGATGTGTGACTGGTAAGGTATACCAGTCAGGACCCGTGCCGCCGCATTCTGGACCAGTTGTAGTTTCCGGATCAGGCCCAGGGGTAGCCCAGCGTAGAGTGAGTTACAGTAATCTAGCCTGGAGGTGACCGTTGCATGGATCACTGTAGCCAGGTCCTGGGGCGTCAGGTAGGGGGCAAGTTGCCTGATCTGACGAAGATGGAAAAATGCAGACTTGGCAACCGCCGTGACCTGGGCCTCCATCGATAGGGAGGCATCCAGGAGCACACCCAGACTCTTTACCACTGGCAAAGTTGCCAGTGGTGTCCCATCCAGGGCAGGGAGCTGGATCCCAACATCTGGCAGCCCCCGTCCCAGCTGCAGGACCTCCGTCTTCACTGGGTTCAATTTCAGCCTGCTCTGTTTCAACCATGCCGTCACAGCCTCCAAAGCTCTGGCCAGATTGTCTGGGGCCGTGTCTGGCCGGCCGTCCATCAACAGAAAAAGTTGGGTGTCATCCGCGTATTGATGACAACCCAGCCCAAACCTCCGCACCAACTGGGCGAGGGGGCGCATATAGATGTTAAATAACATTGGGGAGAGTATCGCCCCTTGGGGAACCCCGCACACCAAAGGGTGACGGGCCGATAGATCTCTTACAGCAGTAGTAGCGAAGTCTGTCATCACTCTCTATCCCTTTACTGATCCGTCAGCTTCCTTATTATTATAGAATCATAGAGTTGGAAGGGACCTTACGGACCATCTAGTCCAACCCCCCTGCCCAGTGCAGGAACAGCCTAAAGTATCCCCGAAAAGTATGTGTCCAGCCACTCCTTGAAGACTGCCAATGAAGAGGAACCCATCACATCCCTAGGCAGCTGATTCCATTATTACAGGCCTCCCATGTGAGTAAAAAAGCCCTCTTGAATAACTCAGTTTTGCGTTGTTTGCGGAAAGCCAGGAGAGTGGGAGCTTCCCTAACCTCCTCAGGTAGGCCGTTCCATAAAATGGGGGCCACCAGAGAGAATGCATGTGTATGGGCAGCTGTTGATGTTGCTGGTGTGCAAGGTGGTACCTGCAGAAGGCCCTGTTCAGATGAGCAAAGCTGCTGTGCTGGAACATCGGGAGAGAGGCAGTCCTGTAGATATGCTGGACCCAGGCCATGAAGAACTTTGTATGTGAAAGCCAGTGCCTCAAACTGAGCCCAGTGACTGAGAAGCAACCAGTGGAGTGACTGCAGAATGGGAATAATATTCATGCTCCTCCTGACTCTCTATAATAGCTGAATTGCAGTGTTCCACACCAGCTGGAGTCTCCGAGAACTTAAAGGGGAGACCTGTGTAGAGTGCATTTCAGCAGTCAAGTCTTGATGTTACCATAGCGTGGATCCAGGTAGCCAGATTGGCTGTGTCCAGGAAGAGGGCCATCTTCCAGGCTAGACTTGAGTTTGTGGAAAACATTTTTTGCAGCTTCCTTAACTTGCTTTTCTGCAAGGAGCACTGGATCCAATATAACCTCTAGTCTCTTAAGTGAGTCTACAAGGGTCAGATGAAGTCCTTCGAAAGTGGGGAGTATGATGTCTTCCAAGACCTCTGCCTTCCCAACCAGCATCACTTCCGTCTTGTCTGGGTTCAGTTTCAATTGGTTTGCTTTCAGTCATTTGACCACAGTTGTCAGACAGCAACCTAAGATCTCTGCCGCATCTTGCGGTGATTTGGATAGTGAGATTGAGAGCTGGGTATCATCTGCACACTGTCGGCATCCAACTCCATAGCGACAAATGAGTTCTCTTCTTTACACAGAGGTTGAATAACATCAGGGAACCCCACAAGATAATTCTCATTCTGCAGATAGTTGGTCCCCAACAGCTACCCTTTGAATCCGTTCCATGATAAATGATTTAAACTAGTTTAAGGCATGTCCCTTGATACCCACTTCTGCCTCCAGGTGCCTCAACGAGATGCCATGGTCTACTGTATCAAAGGCTGCAGATAGATCCAGGTGGAGCAACAATATAGCATGACCGTTTGTCTACATTCATACAGAGCTCATCAAGTAAAACCAGCAGAGCTCTCTCTGTCCCATAGCCTGACCTGAATCAAGACTGAAAAGGGTCCGAAGTACCAGAGTTATCCAAGAAGACCTGGAGTTGGTAAACCTTGGAACTGGCTTCCATCCCAAGGGTCAGAGAAGTTGGTAAGGAGCAATGTTGTCAATGGCTTTGAGGAGCTTCACATTCCAAGCTCCTACCACAGTCTCAATAGAGCAAGTGTTTGGAACCCTAAAATTCCCCAGGGCATTTTGGAATCTAGAAGGATCCATGCGCTTTTATGGGTGAACCATTTTAACAGGTTTCCTCCTTTCGCCTTCAGCAGATGATGGTCAGACCATGGTTTAGGCCTAATCTCCGTCCCTGAAACAAGACCTTCCTTCAAAGGCTCAGTGCAAAATACTAAGTCTGAGGTGTGGCCTCTTTCATGCGTTGGGCCTGTCACTATTTGAGAGAGGCCCAGGGCTGCCAGGGAAGCTCTACATTCTGGGGCTGGTCCTGGTGCGGAGCATTCGGCATGGGTGCCGAAGCACCTCCAAACACTCAGCTTAGGTGTCTTCAGCACCATATCTGAGAGCACCTCTGCCAAGTCAGAAAGGGGAGCAGGGCGGTTAGTAGACAGACAGAATTCCTAGTCTGTCTTTAGTTCCCAATGAAAAGAGCAATACAGTCCGTGGTAGATACGGTTTGTACTGGAAGCCTGCAGAAGTTGAAGGGCATATACCACATACTTTTAAATACTTTTTTATAATTTAAATGCAAATAGTTTTGAAAACAGTATGCTGTAGGGTGGTCAGTGATAACACATTATTAACAAGGTCACCAGTTTCAGTATTCTAATGTTTAGATGCAACACTGCAAATTGTGTCCAGAACTGTGCAGGCTGCTTGTGAGTACAGAGTAGTTTATATGAATACAAACAGAGCATCAGTCCTGTCTACTCAGGCCGGCAGTCTCTCTCCAGGGTCTCAGGCAGAGGTTTTTCTTTCACATCATCTCGTACCTGATTTTTTTAACTGGAGATAGATACTGCTGGAATTGAGCCTGTTGTCAGTTGTACCAGTGAGGGCTTTGCTGCTGCAGTTTGTACCAGTTGTGGTTACTGAACGGTCTTCAAAGGCAGCCCTGCATGGAGAGAGTATTATAGTTATCTGTCCTGGTAGTGTCTGGAGCACGGATAACTTGCTTTCAAGGGAGGGCTGTGGGCAGCATACCAGCCAATGAGGATTAGATGCAAACCTGCATGTCTGCCTGAAGCTGTGAGTCTGGTATCACTGCAAGGTGTGAACTTGCTCCTTTTCCAAACCGAGCTGAACCCCAGCTTCGTGTCTGGCATTTCCACCTACCGATGTGGCAGAAGGCCTAAAACCACGTGTTGTACTACCTTGGACTTATTTTGATGAATGCCATCCTCGGACAGCGTGGTTAGAGAGAATTGCAATGTAGATTTTAATCTTGGTAGCTGTAATGTTTGTCTCCCAGTACGCAGAGAGAGGGGGGGGGGGGCTGGTGCTGTGTAATGGTAAACGGCAGCGGAAGCCTCTGGTACACTCGGGAGGTAGCGCAGCAAATCCCCCAACCCAGGGAGGCCAAGATGCCTTTTCCGAGATGGCGCCGGGCTGCATGTTGTGCTGGGTCGTAGCATTGTGGTCCTGGATAAGAGGAGAGGGGCTGCTCTGCCTTCTTGATGCTCCCTTTTAAAAACATTTTAAGTTTTGCCTAGCCACCCTTCAGGATCGACAGGTTGCCTTAACCCATAAGGTGATTCGGAGTTCTACATTTCAGGATGGAGTGGTGGCACTAACTGATGAAGAGCATGGCCATTTGGGCTCAAGGGGGGGTGGGGAGGTGGGCTCAGGCTCAGAGCAACCCTGGCGCTAGAGGCTGGCAACCAGCGGGGGAGCCGGTCTCTGTCTTCAGAGCTGCGCATGGCCACTCATGCATCCTTCCTGTGAACTGAGAGCAGAAACCGTATAGCTGCAGCACCTCTGACTGATGTCTTTCCAGCCACTTACTGCAAAATAAAAGGCTGTCCTATGCGTTAGCGTTTATTTATTTATACTCTGCTGTTCTCCCCAGCTGCAACTCAAGAGTGGCTTACAACATCATTCTCCCCTCTTACTTTCTCACACCCTGTGAGGTAGGACAGGCAGAGAACTGTGACAGGCCCGAGGCCATTCAGCAAGCCTCCGTGCTGGAAGCGGCGGTGCTCCCAGGCTCTGCGCGCTGTGCCCTGTGAGCGTGGCCTGCCCGTCCTGGTAATTCTCACTTTTCTGTTTTTACCAGGAATAAAATAAAAAGGCGAAAGAAGTTGTAAGCAGCTGTGTTGGCCCATGCAAAATCCAGAGAAAAACAAAGTCGTGATTGGTTTCTTTTTATATGAAAAAGTGGGTCAGATTTGAATGTTGTTCCTGATGCCTCATTAACTGGGGGTGGGAGCTGTGCACACACAGGCAGGGTCAGCAGCGCAGTCTGGTATTCCTGTCATTCCTTTGGCAAACAAAGCAGTTGACCGCACTCTTTCCGCATTTTGGTTCTTTATTTATTGCGTGATCCAGCCCTTCAAACACCACAATTCCCACCCCTCAGCAGACATCCCTCTGTCTTGCGTGCCCTCCAGTGCTCAGGAAGAGGCGGCTGTCCTGTGCTGCCCGCAGGCGGCACGTGGGAGATATTGGGGGGCTGCCGTGGGGGGTGGGGGGTGGGGAGCTGCTGCGTGGAGTTGGCCTTTGTTTAGTTCTGCAGAGCATCGCTCCCCTGTGCTGCACTCTCTTTGTAAGTTGGGTGAGAAGTTGCTACACTTTGCTCTCCTCGCTGTGTTGTGCGTGGTTGTGCTTTCGTAACAGGCTAAGGCCTTTTTTTATGTGGGCAAAGAAAATCTTCATGATACAGTTGTTCAAGTGTGTTCATATTGGATGGGTGTTTTGTGTGTATTGCGTATAAGCTGTGTATATTGTGGAGTGGCAGGAAAGTTCATGGAAATTGGGAGTGTTGCACGTAGCTGAACCCCGTGCTGTGTGCAGTGCCATGTGTGAATGGCTGCTGTTTGTGAGGCTGGCCTGAAGTGGGACCCGCAGTGACGAGTCCTCGGCAGCCAGGCCAGCCCACCCAGTGGCCGACCTCTCCTCACAGCACTGAGCAAGGGGGGCTCAGGTGGGGCAGGCGTGAGCTAACTAACTTGCATCTTGTGCCAGTCTCAAGGAGGGCATGGCAGCTTGACCCACGTGCTTTTCAGTCACGCGGATCCTGCTGGCACACAGGCGTCAGGGCTGCCCCCTGGGCACATGGGGTGGGAGAACCCGAGTGGCTGAGCCAAGCAGTAGCTTTGGGGGCTCAGTGGCTGTGCTGTTTCTCCACAGAGCATCATTTCCAAAAATGCAATGCAGTATCGTGGCAGCTCCCAGCACGATGCTCAAGAGTTTCTGCTCTGGCTGCTAGACAGGGTCCACGAGGACCTCAACAACCTGGTGAAGAGCAATGGCAGCCCTCCTCTGAAGGTAAGGCACTCCTGAGCAGGCAGACTATGGCTTGGGGCTTGCTGCCGGCTATGGCTGTGGCTGTGGCGGGCACTGCTGAGGAGCAAGAGTTGTGGACGCAGAGCTGAGGCGGGCTTGTCCCCACTGCTTGTCTTTCTGCTGCCACAGAACACTCCTTTTTAGGGCACAGTTTGGCCTACTTCCGGGGGGAGGGTATTTTAAAGTGGGTTTACCCTAGTAATTTCCGGAACCTGATAGGATGCTCTCAAACTGCCCACATAGCGTCCCCCCCGCCCCCGAAAGATTCCTGCTGGGTTCTTCCCTTTGCGTAACTTGCAGCCACGCATGTGACGGTTGCAGAGCATCCCGGAGCATCTGCTCGCCTGGCTGAAATGCCTTTTCTTCCCCAGCCTCCCTTAGAAGAGCACACGTTGATCGAGGGACCAGCATTTCCAGTGAACGGCTCTTTTGTCCAGGAGCTCTTTCAGGCCCAGTACAGGTAATTGCATCCCTTCGTGGGGTTATGCTCGGCACCCAATTCCTGGCAAAGGGATCCCAGCAGGGTTTCTCTCTGTCTCAATACTGACGTCTACATTTGGGCTGAATATCTAGTTTGCCCCTTGACCCATTGGGTCTGTGATGAGAGTCGTCGCATCTGCCCTCTGTGGATGGGAAATGAGGCCTGTGGCTCAAGCTGGTTCGTACAAGCGGCAGAAGAGGCAGGTCGATCTGTCTCCAGGCGGCGTCTCTTCAGATTGTGGGCGTGGGCTCCCTGTAAGAAGTCATTCTCTACGCATATTAAGGAGAAAAATAAACGAGAATCCCGTCTTCCAACACAGATGTAGATTTTGCATTGGAAAAATATTTTTTTAATCCTTTGAGTCTCCGTCTGCACTCTGAAGGGGCTGAGTCAAGAAACAGGTCTCCTTCCTCGGCTGCTGTTTGCAGGGGCAAGACCTGCCTCTTGCTCTTTGTGAGGGGGGCTGTTGGGGAGGGGGGCCGTGAGTGTTCTTCACATCCCAAGCTCTTACCACAGGGAAATTTGGGGTGGGGGTGGGGGTGGGGGTCTTCTGCATGCTGCTACTGGGCGTTGTCTTCCGAACGAATCCCCCACCTCTTCTGTGTTGTGTTTGGCAGATCCTCTTTGACGTGTCCTCATTGCCAGAAGCAAAGCAACACCTTTGATCCATTCCTGTGCATCTCTTTGCCAATCCCACTGCCTCACACACGGTAGGTGCCTGTGTGGCAGGCCGCGGCACTCTTCTGGCATAGCACAGGAGAAGGCTGATGGGAATGGGCGGGAGGCTGTGCCTGAACGGCTCTCAATTGACTGGAGCGGGCAGGCTGCTCTCTCCCCCCCAGGGCCTCTCCTAGCTGGCTTTCGGGATCCATTCTGGGCAGTCCAGCCAAGCTGAGTGTTGTCGAGTGGCCCAGGGGAAGAACTGCCGGGCTTCTTCTTTGGCACAGCCTGTGGGAAACTCTGAGAAGAAGCTAGATTCACTAGTTCTCTGACTGGTTCCACCACAAAAGGGACAATGTCTCCCCCCAGCCACCAGCTAGAGAGAAGTAATGTGGGCTGCGAGTGGGAATCCTACGGGCGCTGGGTGAGTTGGTGCACTTCGATGGCCCAGCCATCTGTCGACTCAGAACAGCAGTGCATGGTTGCACCCCTTGAAAAGCTCGGTGGGTGCAATGAAAGCTGCAGATAGCCTTTTCTAGAGTGAGAGAGAGCGTGAGGAGGGAGAGCTCTGCAGTCCAAATCCTTCTGCATTGCCCTTTTCTGCCCCCCAGCCAAGCAAAATCAAGAGAAGGCAACTGAGTGTTGGATGCAGTCTGAGGCACTTGTATATGGTCGAATCTTCCTTTGTGTATTCTTGAGCTCAGTCATTGATCTAATAGCTTTTTGCTATTTGAAGCAGAGAAAAGGACTCCCGATAGGGAGCCATAGGGTATGAATTTGGTCCTTGGTGCTTGGAAGCTATTGGCTGCCAGCCTATGGGGAGGAGGTGGCCTATCGGTGCCTGTGGCCGGTCCATTCTGTGCTTCCGTGGGGGCGTTGCAGGGCCTCAGTAGCATGGCAGCAGCCTCCCTCCCACTTCTGCCTCCCAGATGGTTCCTTTTGCTGTCTGCAGGCCGCTGTATGTCACTGTGGTGTACCGAGGGAAGTGCTCTCACTGCATGCGCATTGGGGTGGCCGTGCCTTTGTCTGGCACAGTGGCCAGTCTGAGAGAAGCCGTAGCCAGAGAAACCAAAATCCCCTCCAAGCAGGTAAGAGGTTCAGTTTCAAGGCCAGTGCTTGGAACTGGAGTGGACCAGACCTGCCTTCCGCTGAGCCGCTCTGTTCTGCACCTGCTGCTGGTGCACCCAGCACTTTGGGATGCGCAGGAGCCTCCACAGGGGCGGGGGGCTGGCTCCACTTTTTCTTTGTCTTGGGAGCTGGCAGTACAGTGTCGGGGCTTCTGCGGTCCTTGTCCAATCCTGGGAGCTTCCAGCAAAAGCATCTGGGGGAGCTGCCGTTGTGGCCCCTCGGCTCTGCGGTCCCTGCCGGGGCGGGGCTTTCCCAACCGGTGTTCTGAGGCTTCGTCTGCTCAGTTGCGGCAGAGCTGCTGATCGGCCCTGTTGTGTTTTGGCTTCCTCTAGATTGTGCTGACTGAGATGTATTATGATGGTTTCCATCGCTCCTTTTCTGACACGGATGACCTGGACATGGTGCAAGAGAGTGACTGCATCTTTGCCTTCGAGACCCCTGAGATTTACTGGCCGGAGGGGATCCTTAGCCAGAGAGGTCAGTTGGGCTGTGATGGGTTGGCCTCCGGCCTCCAGGCTTCAGGCTGCTCTTTTCCAGCAAGACTGTGGAGCTGTGTTATGGCCCTTCCGTGTACTTCAGGCCTTTGGCGTTGAGTAGGGAACCGGGAGCCCCGCCTGAGCGCCCGCATGTTGAGGGCTTTCCGTGCTCTCTGGGCTGTCACTGGTTGTATCATTGAGGGACTCTCTGGCTGCTGGCCGCACTGATGTCTCTCCCTTGCTGTTCTAGGGATCCACATGAACAGTAACCTGAACCACTTGAAATATGGGGCTGACCATCTCCGAACATCTCCTTATACTCAGGGGAGAATGGAGAACCCCAGTGCCAGGGCGGCAGCCGGTGACGACAGGATTGTGGTGCTGGTGTGCAATCGAGCCTGCACAGGGCAGCAGGGAAAGAGGTAATGGCCTCTGTGGAGGCAGCGCTCCCGTCTTTTGCACCTTGACAAATGAGACGGGGCCAGATCCTTCCTTCCCAGAAGCAGCTACCTGTCAAGCGTTGCCCGGAAAAACGTGCTCCTGGCTACAGCTGGAGCTCAGACCTGTTTCCCCCTAGTCGCATCACTGCTCTTGTTGCTGGAGTTGTGGGAGGCGCTGTGCGCCCAGGAGTACGGAGTGGTGGCGAGGAGCCCGTTGCCGGTGATTCTTGAACGGTCCTGCTCTTCTCTGCAGGTTTGGCCAGCCCTTCGTGCTGCATTTGGAGAAGACGGTTCCTTGGGATGTCCTGCAGAAGGAGATCTTGGAGAAGATGCAGTATTACTTGCGACCCTCGACCTGCATTCAGGTAAGACGGCCTGGAGTTGGGCATCCTGCACTTGAGCTTGCCTGTGTCTGGGCTTTACTGTGACTGCGCAGCGAGAATTGTGTGTCGGGGCGGGGGGGGGGGAGTATGCGGCAGCAAAGGCACAACCGTCTCAGCACTGCTATTTAAACTTGGGTGCGATGCAGTGATTGTACCAAAGTGACGCTGCAGTTGTGGGGAGTGGGGCAGCGGGGAGCTGCTAGCGGTTCACATCCCAATTGCTTTTCGTTCTGCGTAGTGAGAAAATGCTTGTCAGGGCCTGGGCTGTTCCTGCTGGTCAGGGGAGAGTCTTTTCTGGGTAGGGCTTGGAATGCCTTCTGGGCACATGGCAGGTCAGGGCAACCCTGAGTGCCGTGTGCCCAAGGACAAGTTTGGGACCATGTGTGCCCAGACAGACCCCTCCCCTCCTGCTTGTCCCCCCCCGCCTTCCACAGCTTCAGACCTCCTGCCTGTCCTGTCTTCTCCCACTCACTGCAGGTGTGCCCCTTCAGCTTGCGCGTGGTGAGTGCTGTGGGTATAACATACCTTTTACCTCAGGAGGAACGACCCCTCTGCCACTTAATGGTGGAACGGTGAGGAGGACATCTTTGTTGTTGGGGGAAGGGAGTGCGTGTGTGTGTGTGGGGGGGGGGGGGCTGATGCAGGAATGGACCCCTCCTAGGCAGGCAAAGAGTAAGTATGCCACCTCACGGGAGATGGCTGGCCGCAGTTGTTCGCCGCGTACGGCTGCCTGCGTGCCCTGCTGGAGGTCAGCCTTGGGGCGGGGGGGGGGGTTGCAGCAGGGTCCCACCCACGAGGGGTTCCGGAGACGGCAGTGCAATGTGCGTTCGCGTCTCTCTGGTGTCTGTTGAACTGTTCTTGTAGGCTGGCTTCTGTCAGATAGTAGCATGGGGTCTGAACAGGGGCTGTGCTGGGCCCAGCTGGGCTCTGGGACCTTGATGGGTTTCTGAGAGAGGGTCTCTGCACTGACCCTCCTCAGCTGCTGTGGCGGGTTCTCTCTGCAGGGCTCTGAAGTCGTGTGGTCAAGGCGGGGCTCCCCACGTGAAGCTCGTAGTGGAGTGGGACAAAGAGACGAGAGATTAGTAAGTGCTGCGTTGCCTGTTCGGGGCTGGGGCGGGGGGTGGGGGGTGGGTAGCTGCAGTGGCCCCGCTCCCCAGGTCTTTGGGATGGTAAAGGATCCTTCGCTCTGCATGTCTGGAAGGGATTTTCCCTGTGCTGCTCTTGCCAGGCCCTGCAGCTCCTTGCAGGGCTTCAGACTCCCTTGTGTTGCAGAGGAGGTGGGGGACAGCTAAAGCACTGCTCCCCCCAGCTTGGGTTTGTATCCGGCTAGGCTGCCTGATCTTCCGCAGCCAGGCTTTCCCAGGTGTTTGGGTCCATGGAGGGCTTTCCAGCTGGGGCGTCTAGCCTGTGTGCCGCACTCTGCAGGACACAGGGGCTCAGCAGAGGCCTACTTCCTTCCTGCAGTTTGTTTGGCAACACTGAGGACGACTATATCCCTGATGCGGAGAGCGTCCATCAGCAGAGGGGGCTCCACCACCAGCCTCAGTGCTGCACCCTGGCTCAGTGTTTCCAGCTTTACACCAAAGAGGAGCAGGTGAGCGGCTGAGATATAAAAATACTGACTGCGCTTGTATGCCACCCTCCTGGATCGGCTAACGCCCCACTCAGAGCAGTGAAGAGAGTCAGCATGGGGGAAGGGGCTGGGCGGGCAGCTGGCACGTGGCATTGCTGCTTCATGGGGCGTCTGCATCTGGATATAAATCTACGTAACTCACAAAACTTGACAATCTTGTTCTGCATTCAGCCTCATACTACCATTCGAGGTGAGAGGTCATGGCAGGCAGCTCCCACCCTGTCCCCCTCCCTTTTAAGGAGCAGATCTGTCCCCTGAGGGGTGTGTGTGTGTATATGGTGTGCTCACGTGTCTTAACAGCTGCTCTGCTTGTAGTTGGCTCCGGATGATGCATGGCGTTGCCCGCACTGTAAGCAGCTGCAGCAAGGAAGCATCACCCTCAGCCTTTGGACGTTGCCCGATGTCCTTATCATTCACTTGAAACGCTTTCGACAGGTAAAGGAGGGCTTGCATGGAGAGGAACTGGGCTGCATCGTGGCCGATGAGAGCAGGCGCTCTGCTTGTATGGTGGTGGTCCCCTGACTTCCTGGTGCCTGTCCCAGCCTCTCTGCATGCGGGGGGGGGGAAGAGGGGTGGATTCCAGCATTCCACACTCAGCTTTCAGGACCCAGGTTTGCACACCAGGCATTCAGGGTCAGGCCCCCTCCTGGTACCTTCTACCCACGTGTCATCTGGGCCTCTTGCCACATGAGCTTCTTTGGTCTGGCGCACGTTCAGCTGCCTGCTTGGCCTGGGCTGTGCCTGCCTACATGGCATTTCCCAGGTGCTGTTAGGGCATGTGTGCACCTCTCTTCCACCCCAAACAGGAAGGAGACAGGAGAATGAAGCTGCAGAACATGGTCCGATTCCCCCTGACTGGCCTGGACATGACACCACACGTGGTCAAACGGAGCCAGAGCAGCTGGAGCCTCCCGTCGCACTGGTCCCCCTGGAGGCGGTCTTGTGGCCTGGGCAGAGACCCCGAGGACTTCATCTATGACCTGTATGCAGTGTGCAATCACCATGGCACCATGCAGGGGGGGCACTACACAGGTAACTGGGCCGTCTTCCAACCCCCCTCCCCCCCAGGTCTTGATTTCTCATTGCCTGCTGCCTCCCTGGCTTGTTCTTCCTCTGCTCTGAGGTGGAGGCAGCCAACAAAGAGCCCCCTGGAGGCCTGGATTTCCTCTGCCCTGCCCACCGTCTGTTGGTGTGACTTCCTTGGGATGCATTTCTCTGGGGTTCCTTCAGCCCATAAAGCAGCACTTGGCTGTCCCCCCCTCCCCCTTGGGGGAAAGTGTGGATGGCATGGGAAGGAGTGTGCTCTGGACGACTCTGGTTGGACCTGATTCAGACACAGGCATGCATTTCCATTTGTTTGGACCACTGCCGCCCTTTCGTCTCCCACCCCATAGAATGTTTGATTGGGGCTGGGAAATATGGGCTGCCAGCTAGAGTTGTTTTATTACTGAAGTATATGTTTATGGTTTTAATGCAAATTTTGTTGTATTTTTAATGCTGATCTTATCTGCTCTGAGCTCGTTTGCATGGAGAGCAGATTATAAATCCAATCAATCAGGAAGCCCTGAGCATCTAGTTATGCTTTCTTGTATGGGCTGTTCATTCAATGCTTGGCAGAATTTGTCCATAGTTTTGGCAATAGTCTAATGACAGAGGTTTCTGTTGGCCACATCTATACTCACTATATGATAAGGTACTTAAATTCTTGAAAAAACCCTTTTTCTTCTGTGTTTACCAGAAATCCCACATTTTGCATTTTCAAATGAGTGAAATATATTTTTCAGGAATCTGTATATCTAAATGAAATTGTACTTCCCATCTCGTAGCAACAACTGGTTGCCTTTTTAGTAGAACTTTGGTCTCTAAATCTTTTTATCTTGAAGATTCTAGCGACCCCTGTTGTCCCCATCTTCAGGAAGGGGAAAAAAGAGGTTCCAGGTAACCACCGACCCGTCAGCTTGACATCTATACCTGGAAAAGTCTTAGAACAAAGAATCAAACAGTTCTTGAGCATTTAGAAAGGATGGCTGTGATTACTAAGAGCCAGCATGGGTTTCTCAAGAACAAGTCATGTCAGACTAACCTTACCTCTTTTTTTGAAAAAGTTACTGATAAATAAATTGTTATGTAGGCCCCAGATACCCAATTAAAGGATTCTATATTTGGGCCGTTAGCAGAGTCCTTTGTTTGGCATAGGAAGTGTGATTATAGGTGGTTATGAGCTCGTTCTGCTGGTTGGTGTGCGTGCAGGAGAGAAAATAACAATCATACACTTGCTTTATATTTAGATGAGTTCTTTATTGTAGGAACTCTATACTCTGATAGGAATGGAGGAGAGATAGATCCTATCTACCTATCTAGTCTAAGGATGGACATAGATGCTAGGACATGTCCTGCATCCATGCTGCCAAGATGGAGGGAGGGGAGGGATGTTGCCTGGAACAGAGCTAGGAAGTGAGAGGAAGGAAGTCAGGAGGAGGAAATTTGGAGAATAGCAATCTACATATCAAAGGACGGTCAGAGCAGTAAACAGAATGCCCTGACCTCTCTGTCTTTCTAACTCTTTGGTTTGTCCCTCTCTGAAACCTGAGGAAAGGGACAGTGCTGAATCCTCCTCTTCCAGCACCCCCTCTCGCTGTTGCTTGGATCAGTCTGTGAGATTCATCTTGTCTCGTAGATTCTGAAAGCGAAGTCTTGGTAGCGGTTTGGTTAGGGCGTCGGCAGTCATCTCTCCAAATGGACAGTAGATCATCTTCACGATACCTTTCTGTTGTTCTTTCACAAGGCGATATTTCATGTCAACAGTTTGAGAGCCAGTTTGGTGTAGTGGTTAAGAGTGCAGGACTCTAATCTGGAGAACCGAGTTTGATTCCTCACTTCTCCATGAAGCCAGCTGAGTGACCTTGGGTCAGTCACAGCTTCTAGGAGCTCTCTCAGCCCCACCCACCTCACAGGGTGTTTAGTTGTGGGGATAATAATGACATACTTTGTAAACCGCTCTGAGTGGGTGTTAAGTCATCCTGAAGGGCGGTATATAAATTGAATGTTGTTGTTATTAACATGCTTGGTTCACATGTGAACATCATCTCTCTGTAGGAGCTTGATACAAGGTTGATTGTCTTCATAGATTGTCACAGGTTGTGAGATCTGTATTCCAAGATCTTCTAGTATTCGCTTTAGCCATGTTATCTCTTGGCAGCATAGACCAGCTGAGATGTATTCAGCTTCTGTTGAAGACTGAGTGACTGCATTTTGCTTTTTGCTTTCCAGCTTGTCATTCCATTTCCATAGAAGAAAGTATGTCCACTGGTGGACAATCTGGTATTCAATTCTCTGTAGTTAGCATCTGTGTACACGATTAGTTCAGGTTTGCTGGTAGCTTGAGCTTGAAATGTGCTGTACCTTTCAGGTATCTCACAGGTCTCTTGACTGCATTCCAGTCTTGAAGGTTGGTGCTGAAGACTTTCTGCATAGTAGACCCACTGCAGCACTTATGTCAGGTCTTGTTAGTGTACTGACATAGAGTAGCTTGCCTCTGGCAGCACAATACTTGATGTCTATTGGTAGTTTCTCAGTGTCATCTAGATCCTTTACATAGCATGGTTCCATAGCAACTGCGTATGCATCTTCCATGTTCATGAAATATATAAGGTCTTTGATCTTTTGCTCTTGGTTAATAAGGAAACTTCCATCTTGTTCTCTGTAAAGTTGCATGCCTAGGTAGTGAGTAACGTTACCTAGTTGCTTGAGTTCAACATATTTGCTTAGGTGTTGTACAACTTCCTTGCTGTCATCTGGATTTTCATAAGCCAGAATCAAATCATCTACATAAATCAGCAGATAAATCCGTTTGCCATTCTTCTGCTTGGTGTATAGGCAAAGGTCATTCTCACTTCCCTTGAATCCTGCTTGGATGAGTAGATTATGCAGTTTTAAGTTCCAAACGTGAGCAGCTTGTTTGAGTCCATAGATGCTCTTCCGTAGTATGTACCCAAGGTGTTCTTGTCCTGCTTTCTCAAAGCCAGAGGGTTGGAGCATGTAGATATCCTCTTCCAGTTCGCGATGTAGAAATGCTGCCTTGACATCAAGATGTTCCACTTGCATGTTCTTGCTTGCAGTAACATGTAGTAGTGTTCTCACTGTGGTGTGTCCCACAACAGGTGCAAAAGTTTCCATCAAAATCCTCTCCATATTTCTAACAGTAGCCTTTAGCAACTAGTCTTGCTTTGTATCTTTGGACTGAGCTATGTTCATCATGCTTGACCTTGGGGACCCGTTTGCACCCCACTGCTTTCCTCGTCTGAGGTAGCGGTGCAAGTGTCCATGTCTTGTTCTTGTGTAGGGCTTCAAGTTCTTCTTGTGCAGCTCTTCTTCATTTCTCAGCTTCCTCTGGTGGTTGCTGGGATAATTCTTGTGGGCCAGGTGTCTCCGGTGGTGAACCATCTGGTACTATAGTTGCACTTGGTGTGCCAGTGATGTGTATCATAGAGTCTCCTGGTTCTTCACCTGAATCAGGATATGTGATTTGGCTGTTCTCTTCAGTGGTGGCCCCCTCTCCAGGTGTAGTCTTGTCACTTTCATTGAAGTATACAGCTCTACCCACAATGGTTCTTATGGTTTATGGATCATAGATCCTGTATCCTTTGCTTTGTGCTGAATATCCAACAAGAATTCCTAGTGCCTCTCTTCTCCATTGGAATGTAGGAGTAGGCCTTACTTCCAAAGTTCAAATGGGGTAGTTTCGGTAGCTTTTATTGGCAGTCTGTTCTGTGTATATGTAGCAGTCACGACTGCTTCTCCCCAAAATTGATTTGGTAGTTGAGCGTCATGCAACATACATCTCACCATGTCTAGCAGTTTCCTATTCTTCCTCTCTGGAACTCCATTTTGCTCAGGAGTGTAGGCCACTGTAGTCTGGTGTTCTGTGTCTTCCTGTCTTAGGAATTGCTGTGTGGCATTAGAAATGTATTCTGCGCCATTATCTGAGTGCAGAATCTGTGGTTTCCTTCCAAATTTATTCTGGACCATAGCTACAAAGTCTTTAAGGCGGTCCAACATCTGGGATTTCTCTCTGAGGAGATATACTACTGTGTATCTTGAAAAGTCATCAAGGAATGTAACAAAATATTTATTTGTTCCCAGAGATTGTACAGGTAGAGGGCAACAGATATCTGAATGAATTAAATCATGTGACTTCCTTGTTTTATGCTCACTTTGCTTTGGAAAAGGCAGTTAACAAATTTAGAAATTATGCAGCATTCACGTTTCTGGTTAGGTACATGACAGTTTTCTAGATCAAGTCAATTTGCTAGGGCTTCCCAACCATTTCCTCTCCTGCTCCCAAAATGGAGTTTGTTTGCAAATTCTGCAGACATGCTTTTATTAATATCAAGCAAGACACACTTGGGGCATGTGTCTCTGAACTCTGGACTTCTCGTGGGCCAGGTATCTCTGGTGGTGAACCATCTGGTACTATAGTTGCACTTGGTATGGCAGTGATGTGTATCATAGAGTCTCCTAGTTCTTCATCTGAATCAGGATATGTGATTTGGCTGTTGTCTTCAGTTGTGCCCCCTCTCCAGGTTTCGCCTTTTTACTTTTCTTGAAATATACTGCTTTGCTCACAATGGTTCTTCTGGTTTGTGGATCATAGATCCTGTATCCCTTGCTTTATGCGAAATATCCAGCAAGAATTCCTAGTGAAACTCTGACAGGCTGGCGATTAGCATAGTACTCACTGTCTCTGTGACCAATTCGCATGCAAATTGAACAGTGACTAAGTCCTTCTCTTTGCCCCTCTGGCCATGGAGAGCTGAGCTCACTTGAAATCTGATGCATTCTCTATCTCTCTATGAAACGACCACTTCCTCTCCTGCTCCCAAAATGGAGTTTGTTTGCAAATTCCACAGACATGCTTTTATTAATATCATGCAAGACACGCCTTCGATCGCATTCCTGGCACAGAGAATTTGCTACCCAGGTAAATGAAGTAATATTATTTGTTTCCAAATTACTGGTCACGCTAGCAAAGCTGCTCGGTAAGGAAATGTATAATGCAGACAGCTGATCCTCATCTGAGAGGGGTTTTCTAGTATCACTTAACTGGTTGAAAAAAATGCGTTAACTTGCCAAGATGGTCATCAGATGATTCTGTCTCTTTAAATTTTATATCAGCCAGATTTCTTCTCCATTGGCTCACAAAAGGCCAACTTGGCACTACAGATTACTGTCTTTTGTTGGTCATTATGGGTGCCATTCATTAGATAGATTGTTTTCTGATCTTTAAATTCCCACTGGGGATTTGTAGGAGTAGGGGGTTCATCAATAATTGCCTCCAAAATGCCGTGAAGTTTCAGGGAGAGTTCCAGGTCTTCCTTCCAGCCATCAAAATTCCCATTTCTTAGATGTTCCTGTGGATGCCAGGCTCCAGGCAGGAGATCCTTCCAGCTCGACCTCTCGTCAATGGGAACAGAATTGGAGTTTGGCTGGAAGCTGCTGGAAGCTGCAGCCCCAGCCCCTTCGTTTCCTGGGCTCATCTTTTCCTATTGTTGTCTAAGCTTCTGTAAAGTGCAGTTTCTCTGCTCAATTAGTAAAACACTCAGCACAGCTTTAGTTTTGCTCTTTTCTACCTTTAAATTAGCCAGCGAGCAAATAACTTGAAGCTGGGCCCATGACCTGATAAATAAATCGTTATGTAGGCCCCAAAAACCTAATTAAAGGATTCTATATTTGGGCTATTAGCAGAGTCTATTGTTTGGCATAGGAAGCGTGATTATAGGTGGTTTTGAGCTTGCTCTGCTGGTTGGTGTGTGTGCAGGAGAGAAAATAACAATCATTCACTTTCTTTATATTTAGAAAAGAGATAAAGAGTTCTTTATTGTAGGAACACCATATTCTGATAGGAAAGGAGGAAAGAGAGATCCTAACTACTTACCTTGTCTAAAGATGGGCATGGATGCTAGGACGAGTCCTGCATCCATGCTGCCAAGATGGAAGGAGGAGAGGAGAGGGATGTTGCCTAGAACAAAGCCAGGGAGAGAAGAGGAGGGAGGAAATCAGGAGGAGGAAATCCTGAGAATAGCAATCTACATATCAAAGGACAGTCAGAGCTCCCTGACCTCTCTGTCTTTCTAACTCTTTGGTTTGTCCCTCTCTGAAACCTGAGGAAAGGGACAGCGCTGAATCCTCCTCTTCCAACAGTTACTACCTTGCTGGATCAGGGGAATGCTGTAGACATAGTTTATCTCGATTTTAGTAAGGCTTTTGATAAGGTTCCATATAATATCCTTGTCAACAAGTTGGTAAAATGTGGTTTGGATCCTATTACTATTAGGTGGATCTGTAACTGGTTGACTGATGTGCACCCAAAGAGTGCTAGTTAATGGTTCCTCATCCTCTTGGAAAAGAATGACAAGTGGAGTGCCTCAGGGATCGTTCTGGGAACTGTTCTGTTCAATGTTTTTATAAATGATTTGGCTGAAGGAATAGAGGGAATGCTTATTAAATTTGCAGATGATACTAAATTGGGAGGGGCAGCAAATACAGTCAAAGACAGAGTAAGGATACAGGATGATCTTGACAGGCTAGAAAACTGGGCTAAAACAAATAAAATGAATTTCAACAGAGGTAAATGCAAAGTTCTCCATTCAGGAAGGAAAAATCAAATGCATAATTATAGGATGGGGGAGACTTGTCTTGGCAGTAGTATGTGTAAAAAGGATCTAGGGGTCTTAGTAGACCATACATTGAACATGAGTCAGCAGTGTGATATGGTAGCTAAAAAGGCAAATGCGGTTTTGGGCTTTATCAACAGAAGCATAGTGTACAGATCATGAGAAGTGATGGTATCGCTCTATTGTGCTCTGGTTAGACCTCACCTAGAGGGAGGGTAGTTGTGAATTTTCTGCATTATGTAGGGAGTAGGACTAGATGACCCTAAAGATCCCTCCCAACCCTATGATTCTATGATTCTGTCTAATCACGCACATATGTTCATCTTCAGTCTTCTGTGCAGTCCCTCATGGGACTACGCACGTGCAAGCCTGCCGATTCGGAGATCTTAAATTTCCACCAGGGGGTGCCCTTGCCTCCCACTGTGCATGCACAGATGCCCCTGCTACCCTCAGTTTCTCTTTTGCTGCCGTTGGAAGAGGTTCTAGCTGATCGAGTTGGAGATGCTTGTTTATTTCTTCTAATCTTGGAGTGGATCAGTACTGAGACATGTCAGAGAAGGCTCTTTTTAAATGCTGCATGAAGTGCAACACTAAAATGACGAAAACCGATGGGTATTCTCTTTGTCTGATGTGTTTGGGAGAAGGGCACAGTACTCAGTCATGGAAACACTACCTGAGCTTTACTCTAAAGGCCCGAGCAGAAAGAGCCGGTAGGCTGAAAGCATCATTGTGGGAAAGAGCCCTTACGGTAGTGGGCCCCTCACCAAAGGCAAAAAAAATCAGCCCAGGCTCACAATGCCGAATCATCAGATCTGAAATCTCCCTTGGTTCCGAGACCATCCTCAGCTCCACGACCCAGCTGATTGGGGTCTAAGACGCCTCGGAATCGAGCTTCATCAGTCTCACTTGAGGTGTCCAGCCTTTCGGATCCAACCTGAACCTGACTCGCTGCTTTGGAGTCGAGATCTCCTGCACAGTTGGATCCGACGACTAGGGTCTGATTATCAAAGTCGAAGGAATCAATCGCAACACCAACCCTGATTGCTATGCAATTGGATCCAAGCACCAGGGAGACATCAGAAGGAGGACCACTGAAGAAGAAGACAAGAAAGACGAAGTACCTGTCTATAAAGGAGCCCCCCAGAGCATCACCAAGGCGGGACTGGGTGGAACAGGGTATTGGTAATTGAATTCCCTCCTACCCCTTCATTCCACTCAAAGTATCCTTTGGTATGTTCCAGGTCATTGAAAGGTGAAATTCCTTGTAGAAAAGAGCTGTCCCAATGCTCCCCGAGGGAGCATCCCTTCCGTGGAAGGGATGCGTGGTACCATCAAGAATGGTCTTGCTATGAAGTGGACACAGGGAGAACTTTTTTCACTGACGTGATTTCCAGGGAACCATCACCAGCACCCATGAGATGGCAACACTCTTTCTCAAGGTTAAGAATGGGCTTCCAGTTGTCTGAGCCTGACATTGATAGAGACCCTTACCTAGAAAGGAGTAGTCCCAGCTGGCCATCAGATTCATCTCCAGATGAGGTGGTGGAAGAGTCGGGGGAAATAACGCCTACCGATGACTTCCGATCGTATACAGAGCAGTTGTTAAGGATGTCCAGACCACTGGAGATAGATATCTCATCAGCGGAGCCCAAACCAAAAGACAAAATATTACAACTCCTGTATTCAGGCTCCACCTCCAGCATTGCATTCCCAGTGATTGAGGGCTTTTATAGAAATGATGGGCACATTATACCAAAAACCCGGATCTGCCTCAGCTACCACCAAGAAGGCAGAGAGCCTTTATAAAATCAAGGATGAATCATGCCCATACCTGTTGAAGCACCATCCCCCTTCCTCCACGGAGGAAATACAGTCAAGACAGAGGCGAGGCACTCCCTCAGCACCTTCTGATGAAGAAGGAAAGAAGCTGGACGCTCTGGGGAGAAAGATTTATTCTTCAGCTGTGCTGAATATAAAAATAGCAAGTTACGCCACAATGATGGGGGCATACCAGCTTTTCTTATGAAATAAGACTGTGGCTTTCCATGAAAAGCTGCCTGAGGACCAAAAGTCATTTATAAAAGTCATCCAAGAGGAAGCCGTGAGATTGGCAAGACATCAAATAAATGCAGGACGGAACGTTGCAGATACTTCTGCAAGAGCCATGGCATCTATGGTTGTGTTGAGAAGACGTGTGGCTGAGGGCTACAGTACTGCCTATGGAGACAAGAAATAGGATGGAAGACCTGCCCTTTGAAGGAAAGACATTATTCTCAGAAAAGATAGACAAATATCTGTCTCAAGAACAAAAAGACAGGCTGACAGCACATTCCTATGGAAACATACCTGCTACTCAACAGAGGCAAAGGAGAAGCCAATTCAGGCAACAATCATAGTATAGGGGAAGATCTTATCTCTTCCAGCCCTATCAAGGGTATTCGTATCCTATGCAACATCCATATCAAGGCACCCTGGGCAACTTTGCAGGAGGAAGCAAGCCCACAGGTCGAGACAAGGGTTGCAACCCCACCACTCTAAGGAACAACCCTAGAACCAGAAACGGTGCTGACTAGAATGGGGGTTGGACCCCTGTTTTGAGGAGAAGTGACATGTTTACTGTTCTGTTTGGTGTGGTATTACCACAGATGTTTGGGTTCTCAAAATCGTTAACGCTGGTTATAAAATTGAATTTAAAAGTTCCCCATGTCTGAGTCTCCCTAATTTCTTAGGTTCTCAGAGATGCCCTCAGTTGGGGACAGAGCTTAGAGCTCTGTTGGACAAGGGAGCAGTACAACAGCTGCCTGTAGGGGAGTCAGAATTAGGTTTCTGTTCCAGATAACTCCAAACTGTTGGTTTGCTATACTTGATCTAAAGGATGCGTACTTCCATATCTCTATTTCTGAGGTGCATAGGAAATGTTTAAGGTTTACCTATGAAGGGAAGGTATATCAATATTGTGTCTTACCCTTTGGGTTGTTCATGGCACCCCGCGTCTTTGCTAAGTGCATGATGGTGGTCATTGCCTATTTGAGCACTTTAAATCACTGCATCTGTCCCTACCTTGATGACTGGCTGATCATGGGCCGATCAGAGGAGGATGTATGCAAGCAGGTTCACTTAACCCTACATACTTGTTTGTAGCTGGGCTGTTAGTTAATCTGAAGAAATCCAAATTGATCACAGCAAGAAGGTCCAATTTATACAGCCGGGTTTCAGTGGCATTACGAACAAAGCCTTCTTACCTGTAGAAAGGATACAAAAAATAAAAGGTCTGGTTAGGACATTCCAGAGGTGTTGTTTCCAAGCAGTAAAGAGAATCCAGACCTTTTTAGGTTTCATGGCACTGCAGTGGTTCCCTTGGCTAGATTAAGAATGCAGGAATTACCACATTCATTTGGTTCATTTCTGTGTTTCATAATGAAAGGGACTTGCAAGAAAAAAGATTCAACATCCCTAGATGGGTTATAAGATCTTTGCAGTGGTGGCTAGTAAATGCACATTTATCAGAAGGGGTCACGTTTGGGCACACTGCCTCAGAAGTGTCCACTACTATGGATGCTTCCAATTTAGGATGGGGGAGGCACACTGTGGGGACCTTTCCGCTCATGGTACATGGGATGAGAATGAGAGGGAATCACACATTAACGTACTCAAGTTAAAATCTATCAATTACACCTTAATCTCATTCTCAGATGTGGTGAGAGACAGATCCATTCTAATCCTCACAGACAATTCTACTTCTATGTTTTATATCAACAAGCAGGGGGGCACCACGTCCCAAAGTTTGTGCAGGGAAGCCATTTTAATTTGGAACTGGGCAGTGGAGTGCAGTTAAATGCAGTGTACATACCAGGGTTAGCCAACACCTTCGCAGATCACCTCAGCAGATTGGGAGACAACTCTCATGAGTGGTCTGTAAAGGACATATAAACCCTGTCTTTCAAAGGTGGGGGTTTCCAGACATAATTTTATTCACGACAAGGAAAAATTGAAAGGCTGACTAATTCTGTTCAAGGGGAAGCTAGGGTCGAGATTCCCTAGGAGATGCTTTCCAGCCACATTGGTCAGGCTGTTTCCACTACGCATTTCCCGCCGATCCCATTGTTAGCCTGGGTAGTAAGCAAACTTCAAGCAGAGGGCACAAGGACGATCGTGATAGCCCTCTACCCCTGGTAGTCTTGGTTTCATGGACTAATGAGATGAGCAAACGAGGTTTACTACTTACCCAGGGAACCGGATCTCCTGTCCTGGATGGGAATACTCCATCACAACATATCAAAACTCAAACTGACAGCATGGTTGATAATGCTAGCGGAACACTCACTGACAGCGTAGCACGCTAGAAGGCTATCAACCAGGCAGTCCTATGGACTGAAATGGGAAAAATTCAGAACGTGGACAGAAGGGGAAAAATTAAGCACTACTGACTATCCTGGAATTCTTGTTAGAACTAAAACAGAGAGGTTTATCAAACTTGTCAGTTAAAGTGTACCTAGCAGCAATTCAGCTTTCCATGCTCCATTTGATAATAAAACAGTTTTCTCCCACTATACATCTAAGATGTTTATGAAAGGTCTGAACATGTTTCCACCCACCAAAAGGGTAGTGCCTCAGTGGTCCCTACAACTGGTATTGACAAAACTGATAGCAAAACCTTTTGAACCGTTAGCAAAGTGTCACCTGAGGTTATTGTCCATGAAGGTCTCTCTTCTGGTGGCTATCACATCAGCAAGAAAGGTGAGCGAGCTAGCAGCTCTGAGCGTCGAACCACCTGTCCTTAAAATTCACCTAGAAAAGGTGATGTTGAGGATGAAATTGGATCTTTTACCAAAAATTGCATCAAAGTTTCATATGTCCAAGGAGGTAGTGTCACCCAGGGCTTTTTTTGAGCTGGAACGTCCCAGAATGGCTTTCCTGCACCTCTAAAAATACCCATATCATGTGGGTGTTTTTAAAATGCTCCGGCCATTTTGGGCCTGAATAGGGCCCGAAATGGCCTGGATCGGGCTGCTGCTGGGCAGGGGAGGGTTCCTGCACTGGGAAGCAGCCTGTTCTAGGCCATTTTGGGCCCGATCCAGACAGTTTCAGGCCTGTTTCAGCCATTTTGGGCCCATTTAGAGCCTGAAATGGCCAGGATCGGGCCCCAAATGGCCAGAATTGAGCCTCTGCTGGGTGGGGGAACACTCCCCTGCCTGGCAGTGGGCTGATCCCAGCCATTTTGGGTTCCTTTCGGCCATTTTGGGCCCAATTCAGGCCCAAAATGGCCAGGATCCTGCCCCAAGCGGTCAGGATCAGGCCTCTGATGGGTGGGGGAACATTCCTCTACCTGGCAGCGGCCCAGTCCTGGCCATTTAGGTCCTGATCTTGGCCATTTTGGGCTCCTTTTGGCCATTTTGGGCCCAATTCGGGCCTAAAATGGCCAGGATCGGGCCTGAAACAGTCAGGATCAGGCCTCTCATCTTCAGAAAATGCATTCTTCCCATAGTTCCAGTGTTGGCTTTGGAACTCCATTTCTGCTGAGGTTGTAGATCTTTTCCTCACTTTGACGTGTTCTAACTGCAATACGCAGAATTCCACACATGTACTTTATGGGATTCCACATCTGCTTGGTTGCACCATCTCTTAAATTCATTTGTATGATTCTTCTGCCTGAGCAGCACTACTCTACATGCTTCTTCATAGTCTGTTCTGTTCAATATTTACAGGTGACGTTTATTATAAAAATCTTCCTTGCCAGGTCTCTAAACACCAGTTCTTCTGCATAATCTTGCAGAGAAGGGGCTAGACATCTTTCTTTTAATTTACTTGTCTTCATCGTGAATACATACCTTAATCCGGTTGGTGAGCTGGTCCAGTCCTCCATCCTCAGGTTAATAATTTCATATTTATATTTAACTGGATACCTCTTGCAGCTTGGATGGTTGGGTCTCAGTCATTGTCTTAGCTCTCCATCTATGTTAAAATACTTAGGCCTCATTAGAGCTCCATTATAAGTAGTTTGGAAAGGGGTCTGGGCAAACCTGTCTGCAATGGCATTGCCCTCATATGCACATTGGATCCTTTCTGGTCTAACCTTAATAGCAGGCTATTGGGCTTTTATAGCACCAATTTCCCCCCATTTGGCTATGTGTTTGATGGGTTTGTGCATGCTATTCATTAACCCATTTGACATCCAGTCTGATATATCCTTGTCGTAGGCATTAACTACATAAGAGTCTAAGGCTGTCAAGATAGGCAGATCTTGTTTCTTGACATCTTGCAAAGCCTGATGAAGAACTGCCGCTTCAGCAGATTGAGCAGTGTCTTTCTCCAAAGGTCGCTGCTGCTGCCTGCTTGCTTCTAAAGAACCTGTGACAGCGAGTTTACATCGGGGTATTATGCAACGCTAGTTGTAGATCCATATTGTGAAGGTCCTGATTCGCAGGTTTTCAAAAATATAACCATATGACCCAGGCTGTGAAAAGTGTTATGCTCCAGTATAGCTAGTTTTTGTAGATGCTGAGGGGTGGCTGGGTCATTTTGATTATTATAAGTGTACCTTGAGCTATGTTTAGTGCTTTTAGAGCAGCCACATGAATTAAAGTCAGCAGCTTTTCTGTTCTGTTGAACTTCAGTTCAGCCTTGGAAGACATATGATAAAAAACACAGCAACTGCATTTCTCCCTGATTAAAAAATATCGCTAAGCCAGAGAGAGGGCAACCTGGCAAATGAACCTCTGAAGGCTTTGTTACACATCGAGATCCTGGGGTTGTGGAGCTGGTAATTTTTTTCAGTCAAAGTGTCTATTGTCGTCTGTGCTTGTAAATTCCAGAATTGTTCTCTCTTTTTTTTTTTGTGCTGCTGGTAATAAACCATATCTGTGGATCAACATCAGGAATTGATGTCTGTGCAAAATTCAAAAATCTTAGAGTAACCTGTAGCTCTCTTTTAGGACTTGTAATTCTGAGCAGCTTCTGTTTGTAAGAGTTTGTTAGACCTGTGTCGTCTTGATGTATTTTAAATCCAAGGAAGCTAACTTGTTCTTGGGCCAGCTGGGATTTTTCCAAAGTGGTAAGATAGCCAAGTCTCCCCAGTATCTGAATCACCTGTTCTAAAACGTCCAGGTGTTCTTCTTCTGTAGAATGTATAAAATAAATGTCATCAGTATAGAATTCTGAAACTGCTCTGGGGACCCCCATCCCATCCCCAGAGCAAGATTCCTGAAGTCCATCCCTGCCTCTGCAAACAGCAAAAGGGGGAGAGGTCTGGCCATGCAAGGAGGAGCCTGAGAAATCCTGAGACATCGCCCCGTATCCCCCTAGCCCAGCATCAACCTCTCCCCTCGCATGCACCGATCTTCTGCATGGCTGATCAGATGCAGATAATGAGAGTCCTCCATGGCGCGCACACATCCACTCACCAGACGCACTTAGGCAACACTCCCAAGTCCCACCTAGCTGCCTGCAGTGAATTCGAGGGGAAGAAGAGGGGTCAGGAAGCTCTGCGGGGCTGGAGCCTCCAAGGTGCCTCTAGATCCCTGCTCTTTTTGGCAGCAGAGCCATACCAAAGCACGGAGGCACCTGGAGCCTCTTCAGGGCCACCCCATCCTTGCCAGCCCAGATCCAGAGACCATCCTCCCGCATGTGTGAAAGGGCAGTCCTACAGGGAAGTGGCGGGGGGAGCTACTGTCATTCACAGGCAAGCAGACAGACAGAGAGGGAGTCGTCGTTTGACCCAGGCTTTATTAAATTGCCAGAAGTGAAGAGAATGTCTGGACACGTATTGCCGATGTCCTTTGCCTGGGAAGGGAGCTTTGCCTGTTTGCACCGGAGTTGGAGCCGGGGGAGCCGTTCCTCCTCCTGCTTCCTCAAGAGCAAGGTTGAGTCACGGGCTACCTGGGGAACTGCTCCTGGAATAGCAGTTGACAAGAATATTTGCTTGTTTCAAGTCTTTATTTCTTCATAACAACTGTATCAAAATGACAGTAACATGCAGTAATAATAAATATAATTTTGCTCAAACATGACAGTTCCTCAAGGTAGTCTTTAAATATGATGAAATCAAAATGTGCACCAGCCTGAATGTCCTGCCTGTTCAAACGTGTTCCTTTTGTCGGCTTCATCACAGCACTTCTCATGATGCCGTTTCATTCGGGCCACCGGGCCTTGCATTTCTTTATGGCAGTGTTTGCATTTGGCACGCCTGCCTGCCTTACCCATTGGTAGAGGGCCTTCATTAAAATATTCCCAAACTGGGTCTCTTTTACGGCCTGCTGCCATTATAGGTTTTCTCCTCCAAGGAAAGAATAATATGATAAACCTCAGGCTATACACACAAAGATCCAAAGACTTGTGAAGTATTCTGCTCAAAAGGTTTGACTTTCATTTTTACTCTTTGCCCCTCCCTCCTCACACTTAGCTTTTTGTGCAGATCTGTTCCACTCCCAACAATATTCTATTCATTGAATTTTTTGAAACTTAGCACTTAAGAGGTAAGGGGTTGATTCTGTGTATATAGATTTGCAAAGGAACAATGAGATTAAGGTCTTTTTCTCAACTCTGTATGTTTATGTTAGAACATTTTTTCCGTGAAGAAGAGGCATGCGATCTCTGCAGACACAAATTCACAGTTCTGAGGTCTGTAAAAAAAACCCCAAGCATCAGTGATAATATCTTCTAGATAGAAAAATTGCCCAATCATCTCACAGAAACCCCTTGGGAGAGCATGACATTGTGAATGGATTAATGGAATCCCATTTACCAAAAAATTTAAACATTGCATGAATATATAGCCTCATGCTACATAATTAAAAACTAATTCTTATTTCATGATGGACTATAATGTATCTTAAATAGAAAACTATCTTTAGGTAGATTTGTCCTCAAAAAGATTTTATTTTAAAAAATCTGATTTAAATTTTAAAAATCTGGTTTAAATGTAAAAAATCCATTTTTTAATTTTTTTAAAAAAATAATTGATTTTTATCCACCCTGCCTCTCTGCACTGCACCTCGTCCCCCCAGCTCAGGGCTCTTGGGAAGAGCTTCGGGCCACCCCTGTACTTACCTGAGTGAATGGGCACTCGGGCTGGGGTTTATATAGGGTGGAGGGGGGGGGCTGTGATAGATACCAGGGAGGGGGATCATTCCGTGCCAGGGTGCAAGCAGATTGGTTGTGGCAGTAGTCGATATCCTATGCTCTTCTGGGCTGTTTGGGCAGGGCCAGGTGTCGGGGGAGAGCAATTTCCCCTGCACAATGGGTGCTTATGGGCTACGCCATCATTTTTTGTGGCGTGACTTTCCACTGCTATAGGGGGTGTTCCCAAGCCAGAAACAGCTTACAGAGCCAACTAACTCCCGACCCAGCCCACCGGCACAAGGATTTACGCCACAGACCTGCCTGTGTTCTGCTGCGGCAGCCAGGCGCAGACTGGGAACCCATGAGCAATGGCACCAAAATGAAGTTGGATAAAGTGGGTTTATGATGGCTTAGCAGGCAGATATGCCGTCATAGGGGCTTGGTGGCTTCCTAAGTCCTTTTGACCTGACCTCATAGGATTGCATGGTAAATCTTTTAGACATTTATTTTGTATACTTGTCTTTTCCAACTGATCTTGAAGCAGGGCTTCTATGTCTGAAGAATTACACAGTGACAAGTGATGGACACGCAAGATTAGGTTCTGTGTAAATTGTTTCTTGACTTCATTGTAAAGAATCGAAAAAGCAGGGTCTAGCCCTTGAAACTCAGCAGCTTCCGGCTCGTATTCATGTGCATTTATCAAAAGTTGGATGTTCTAAATCTTATCTTTCCACACATCATGGCAAGGTTTTATGAATTTATAGCCACCGATAATCTCTTGAGATAAAAATCCTGATCTTGCATAACTTATTTCTGCACCCTGCCTATCAACCCTGGGTGTTCTTTGCCCGTATAGGTATGTATTACTTGAGGGAAAGGTGTTCAGTTATTCTTTGGCCTTTTATGGGTTCCTTTTTACCCTCCGCACTCGTCTGATCACCTTCGGATTTCCTTTTTTCTCTTGAGGAGGCTGGGATTGATGAGATTTGGCTCCTGTTTCAGCTTGCTTATTTTGGAGCTGTCTCCGTGGGCATGTTCCTTCTTGTTTAGATTTATAAATAATAATCATAACATTTGATTTATTTACTGCCCTTCAGGACAACTTAACGCCCACTCAGAGCGGTTTACAAAGTGTGTTGTTGTTATCCTCACAACAATCACCCTGTGAGGCGGGTGGGGCTGAGAGAAGTCTGAGAGAGCTGTGACTGACCCGTCACCCAGCTGGCTTCAAGCAGAGGAGTGGGGAATCAAACCCAGCTCTCTAGATTAGAGTCCCGCCGCTCTTAACCACTACACCAAATTGCAGTTGTCCAGAGGAACTCTCTATTTACTTCCCTGATATCTCTCTGGTTTTCAAGTTTGGGATCTTAAGTTGTATCTTTGCTCAGAATGGTCTAGCTGAGCATCATATCTTATCCCATCTCTTTGTCTGTCACTTTGGTTTTGGAGGCTGCCTCTCAAATAGCTTCTGGAAAAATCCTGATTCTCTTTCAGGATTTGGTCTTCTGTTCTCTTTGGGGGTTTAGGCTGTGAGCCATTCTCTCCACAGAGCCGCCTTCTTATTCTGCTCCATTCTGGGGTGTGTGGGATTCCTAGGAGATCCAAGCCCCAAATCTGATTTTTTGAAAAAACATTCTCAAATTCTGTTATGCATTGTCTATCATCAAGCATTCCTCTCAGTTCTCTTATCCATTTTAAGGACAGCTGCCAAACCTTGAATGTTTTCCTTGAAAATTGCCTAAATGGTGGTAAAATTTTGCTCAGATCTCATCCCTGTCTGGAAAATGGTCACAGAGCCACGTTTAGTGGCTAGCTCAGTAATGCTTTTGTGCAAATTAGCCACTCCTGTTGTGCCATGAGCTTGCTGATGCAAAGCTGCCACAACAGAATCCCATGACTCTGTTGCAAAGTTAAGGCCAGAGCTTCAGGCGCAAGAGCTTTCATAAGGTGCGGTCTAATCTCAGGCGTGTTCACTGGCTGGACAGCCTGCAGTGCCTGTATGTGTCTGTTTATAAATAAAGCTGTATCACGTGGTTCTGCTGGTGTATTTTCCACTACTGCCTGTATATTCATCATAGAAACATGGAGCCCACCCAAATCTTGCTCCTGGCAAGAGGTACACCACAGATAACATTTTAGGTTTGTTACTACACAAGTAAAACTGTAACAAAATCTCTGCTTCCATCCTGAGCCTGTATTATTACAACATGATTATTTCAGGTTGGTAACCATGTTGGTTTGTAGTAGAAGAGCAAGATTCGGGTCTAGTAGCACCTTAAAGACCAACTAGATTTCCAGAGTCAAAGCTCCCTTCATTAGATAGACAATAGATACCTTTTTCCACTCCATCTATACGACAAGAAAGAGATTTGACTCTTGAAAGCTCATACCCTGGAAATCTAGCTGGTCTTTAAGGTGCTATGGACCCCGAACATGATTATTTAGCATTCGTAATAGCAACTTCATCAACAGAAAATCATACCATCTGTCAGGCTCCTGTCCGGGCGCAGCTACACCTGGCGCCTTGCTGCCTGTCGGGGCTTCAGGGAAGCAGACTCGCCCCGCCTGGGTTGGGGCTCAGCTGCACTTGGCCTCTAGCATCTTGCTGGGGCTTTAAGAAAGTGGCGACCTTGCCCCAACTTGGCTGGGACGCCGCCACACGGGGCATGTCTTGTGCTTGGTGGGGGCTGTAACAAAATGGTTTCCAGGGGTGAAATGAGTGCCAGTTGCTGTTAATCCGTCTTTAAAGAAAGGGGAGGAAATGTTCCCCCTGAGGGTTGTTGGGCTGTGGGGCCAGGGAGGGGCCTGCAGGAGTCTTGGTGTGGGACGCCCTTCTTCCTGGACTACAACTCCCAGCTGCCCCGGGCCACGAAAGTGTGGGAAAAATAAGGGGTGGAGCCGGAATGGAGAGACTCAGCCGATCCTGAGGGGAAAAAGGTCAGTTAGGCTCCTTCTTGGTTGAAGGAGGAGAGGCTCCTGCTGCTGGGTGAGACCCGGGTGCCGAGGCCCTAAGTGTGGAGGGTCTGGGAGGCAGCAGAAAGGAAGTAAAGGGTGAACCTTCCCTGAGACCCCCCCCCCTTAAGGTAGAGTAGGGGACAGTGTGGTAGGGAAAGCAGACGGCGGTTCTCTTCAGTTTGATTTTCTGCCCTATGAGTTCTGAACAGGGGGGGGGGGTCTACCCCTATGTGTGGTGCCTTTACCTGCTTTGTATATAGTGCTCTGTATATAGTTAATAAATTACACTTTTTTGGAATATAAAGGACCTTGTGGTGCTCTGACTACGTAAGCTCCCCCACTTGGCACGCTACAGGAAGAGAGGGAGCCCGGGAGAAACGAATACGGCCAGACCTTGGTGGGTTGCCAATTCTCCAGGGCCCACCCAAAGATTGGGGAATTCATTTCCCAGTAGGGAAATTCAGCCAGAGAGGTCTCACTGCCCCTCAGTCAGGAGGTGTACAAATCAGTGAGTGGTGGCAGCGACGAAGAGTGTGAGCCATGCCCACCAGAGACGGTGGGAGGCAGATAGCGGGGCTAGCAGGCCATTGACGGCGGCGCAGTTGTCCGGACTGAGAGCCAGCACCCGTTCTGCCACACGTGGTGGTAGCGGTGGGATCAAACACCAGAGCACCAAATAGTGGGGGGTAGACCTACCCCCACCCCAGAGCACCTAGCAGGCACAAACACACTGAACAGACTAAAAAGGGCTTTCTGTTTCTTTTTCGGGCTACGGAGTACGGACATTTTAGCTAGGTAGCATGGAAAAAGAAATCCTTGCTAGACTTTCGGCGCTGAAAAAGCATGAATTGCAGGAGGAGTGTAGACTCCAAGGCATTGATCCAGGAGACATGACGGTGGATGAACTGAAATACCATCTGACATCTCGTTATAAAGCTGCTGCCCCTGAGAAGCCCAGCTCTTCCGAGGCAGTAGAATTGGAAAGAATGCGCCTGCTACAGATCGAGCGACAGGCAGAAGCTCGCAGACAGGAACTGGAGATGGAGATGAAGAAAGCCGAGATGGAGATGGAAAAGCAGCGTCTTCTGGCACAAGAGGAGCAGTGTAGACATGAACGCCTTCAAGTGGGTCAAAGCAACAAGATCAGAGTCCCTCCCAAGGATTTCGTCCCCTACAAAGAGGGGGAAGACCCATCAGTCTATTTGTCCAACTTCGAAAAGGCGGCAACTCAGTGGGGTCTGGCAGAAACAGACTTCATGGCCTACCTCTGCAGCATCTTGACAGGGGAGTTGGCTGCAGTGTACCATAGCATGCCTAGCCAGGAAGGAGGAATCGCCTTCAAAGATTTCAAGTCGTCTGTGTTTAAACGGTTCCAGTTGGGACCCAACCATTTTCGCAAACAGTTTAGGGCCTTAAGCCCACTGCAGTGTAAATCCTATATGGAGTATGGTGCTAAGGTGGGAGAAATGTGGGAAAGGTGGCTAACTGAAGCCAAGGTAAATGATATGAAGGGGGTGTCCTGACTGATGCTCCTTGATCAGTTGTACTCCAAGATGCCTAGGGAGTTAAAATGCCTGATCAAGGACAAGGAGCCCAGAACCCTTGCTGAGGCCACTGACCTGGCAGACAAGCTGATAGCCAACCAAGAAGGGGTGGAGTGGAAAAATGGGGCAGGGGGGCGGGGCCAGAGGGTTGGAAAACCAAGCCCTCCTCCTTGGAGAAAGGAAGTTAGTACCCCAGCGGGCCCTAAGAAAACCCCAGAGATGCCCATGAGAAACAACCCCCCTAGTCGAACATGTTATCATTGTGGGGACCCAGGGCATATAAAAATTACTTGCCCTAAATTGCAAACAGCATCTCCCAACCCCACTCTTACGGTGCCAGCTGTCTCAAAGGTGAAAGAAGGGGAGGTGGCATTAATCCAACATGAATGCCTCTTTGCCACAATGAAGGCCCTTGATGATTGGGCTGATTTTGTAGAACCAGTGAGGGTAAAAGTTGGTTCTAGGGTATGCTGATACGGGTTCATCCATCTCGCTTATAAGGTCTGACCTTGTATCTGACGCTGATGTACTACCAAACAAGGTTTTTAAGATTGTGGGGGCTTGTGGAGGATCTCAGACGGTACCAGTGGTAAGGGTGCCCCTGGAATGGAGGGAAAAGGTTTACCTCGTGGAGATGGGGGTGAAGACAGACCAACCTTATCCAGTACTGCTAGGCAGGGACCTTCTGGCAGGCCAATTTCCCATAAATGTAGTGACCCACAGCCAGACCTTAAAGGGTGGAAAACAGCTGGCCCCAGTTCCAGGGAGCAAAGAGACCCATGGGGAAAGTGAGTCAGTTAACCCTGGGGGGAAGCCTGAAGGTATAGGCCAGGTAACCTTAGAGGGGAGGGTCCCACCCATCCCTGATCCAGAAAAAGGGGGCAGCTGTAACCAGCTCCAGGGGGAGGAAGGTGAGGCCTCAGAAGCAGAAGGTCTCCCATTGGACCCCCCTGAAGCACTAGACGATGAGATAGTAGGAGGAGAAAGGCTCATGCAGGAGCCACAAGAAGATAACCTAGTAGAAGGGGTCAGCAGGGAACAATTTACAGGCAGTTTAGGAGATCCAGGGGAGTTCAAGGAGGAGACTCAGAAGGATCCTAGCCTGGAATCCCTTCGACAGGCTGCTATAGAGCAGGAAAGAGAGCCTTCTGAAAATACTATGGATCAGATCACACGGGACCAAGGGAGGCTGTATAGGATGTGGTGGCCGCAAGAGAATCCAAATCCCGGGCAGGTGGTGAAACAGCTAGTAATACCAGCCAAGTACAGAAGAGACCTACCGGGACTAGCCCATGATATCCCTTGTGCCGGGCACCTAGGTGCCAACAAGACAAGGCAGAGGTTGCGATTGAATTTCTGCTGGCCTAAACTGGCACAAGATGTGAGGGAGTATTGCAGGACCTGCCTAACAGGCCAGAGAGTGGGTAAGGTGGGGTGTAAGACCAAAGCCCCCTTACAGCCCCTTCCTATTATGGGAGAAGCCTTCCAGAGGGTACGCATTGACATTGTGGGGCTGTTCCCAAAACTCACCCAGAGGGGGAAGAGCTGCATACTGACATTAGTAGAGAATGCCACACGATATCCAGAAGTAGTACCTTTAGTCTCCACTGAGGCACCAGTCGTAGGTGGGCTTACAGTGAAACTAAAAAAATGTCAATTTGGATTGTCTGAAGTCATGTACCTAGGACATCGGGTAGGGAGTGGGACAGTAGGCCCCCTAAGGGACAAAGTAGAGGCCATCCAAGATTGGGAACCACCTAAGACTAAGCATCAAGTGAGAGCGTTTCTGGGACTTGCAGGACACTACAGAAGATCTGTTCCTAACTTTGGGGCTGTTGCAGAACCACTCTCTTCACTCACCAGAAAGAGACTGCTGGACAAAGTAGAGGGGCCACCAGCCTGTCAGACTGCATTCGAGGGGCTGAAGCAGGAATTGGTGCCTATGCCAGTCTTAAGAGCCCCGGATTTCTCTAAAAGATTCTTCGTAGCTACAGATGCATCTGACCAAGGCATTGGTGGATTGCTGCTACAAGAATGGGAAGGGTCTAAACACCCGGTAGCCTACCTTAGCCGAAAACACATCCCAGAACGGGCCAACGTAGTGGCTGACTCCCTATCCAGGAAGGACGACGGAGGCTGAAGAGACTATATCCTCTTGAGTAACGTATTGTTAGGTTCCATAGGTTATATGTTTGTTTTGTTGTTGACACATCAGTTACTGAGTTGACAGACATGATACCCTCTTTTAGGGAGGTTCGGCTCCAGTCCCCCCTTCTTCGGAAGAGGGGTCCTCCGCGTCGAATCTGAGGAGGGGGAGGCGTAACGAAATGGTTACCAGGGGTGAAATGAGTGCCAGTTGCTGTTGATCTGTCTTTGGAGAAAGGGGGAGGGAATGTTCCCCCAGAGGGTTGTTGGGCTGTGGGGCCAGGGAGAGGCCTGCAGGAGTCTTGGTGTGGGACGCCCTTCTTCCTGGACTACGAAAAATAAGGGGTGGAGCCTGAATAGAGACTCAGCCGATCCCGAGGGAAAAAAGTCAGTCTCCTTCTTGGTTGAAGAAGGAGAGGCTCCTGCTGTGGGGTGAAACCCGGTTGCCTAGTCCCTATATGTGGAGGGCCTGGGAGGCAGCAGAAAGGAAATAAAAGGTGAACTTTCCCTCAGACCCCCCCCTTAAGGCAGAGTAGGGGACAGTGTGGTAGGGAAAGCAGACGGCGGTTCTCCTCAGTTTGATTTTCTGCCCTAGGAGTTCTGAACAGGGGGGGGGGTCTGCCCCTATGTGTTGTGCCTTTACCTGCTTTGTATATAGTGCTCTGTATATAGTTATTAAATTATACTCTTTTGGAATATAAAGGACCTTGTGGTGCTCTGACTACGTAAGCTCCCCCACTTGGCACCCTACAGGAAGGGAGGGAGCCCAGGAGAAACTGATCAGGCCAGACCTTGGTGGGTTGCCAATTCTCCAGGGCCCACCCAAAGATTGGGGAATTCACTTCCTAGTAGGGAAATTCAGCCAGAGGGGTCTCACTGCCCCTCAGTCAGGCAGTGTACAATTCAGTGAGTGGTGGCAGCGACGAAGAGAGTGAGCCACGCCCACCAGGGACGGTGGGAGGCGGATAGCGGGGCTAGCAGGCCATTGACGGCGGCTCAGTTGCCTGGACTGAGAGCCAGCGCCCGTTCCGCCACAGGGGCTTTGGGGAGGCTGTCTTGGGGCTTGTTGCCGGCGTTGGATTCGTGGCCAGAGAGGGGTATACATCACCCTCACACCCTCTTGTCCACTCCATTGCCTTGACAGCCTGCTGCCTCCTTCCTCACTCCCCTCCATATGCAGCCCCATTCTCCTCCTCCTCCTCTTCATCTCTCCTCCTCCTGTTTGCTCTCAACACTACACGCTCGCTTCTCTCCCTCTTCCCGCCCCCCCTTGGCCAGCTGGGGAGGCCTCCAGGTGTCCCACCCTTCTTCTCCTGGGTTGACTGCCTCTGATGCGGGCCAGCTGGGGAGGCTCCCAGGTGTCTCTCCCCAGCTCTGGCCTCTCCCTTTTCCCTTATTCCCTACTTGGAGAATGGGACTGGCAGGGCCTTTCCAGGCAAGCCGGCCTGATAGCCGCTTCTCCAGGGGCGTCCATGCGGCTAGACAGTTTCCTTGAGCAGGGGGCATTTCTGTGTCCCTGACGCCCTGCTTGCCGGCTTCACCCCATGTTTGTCTGGGCGGGGGGTGGGGTGGGGGTTCCTGCCTGTCTACTAGGCGCTTTGGGTGTGTGTTTTGCCCTCCAGTGCCTTCTGCCTGGGGAGAGGTCTGGGGCTTGTCTGGGGCTGCTCCCGGGTCTCCTGGCGTCTGCAGGCTGCCCTCTTGCCCATCTGTGGCTCCCCCAGGCCCTGGCATCACCCTGTTCTCTGCCTGCTGTGGCAGTGGCAAGTCAGGCGGGGTGCAGGCAGCTCAACCCCGGACACCATCCATTTTAATAATAACAAAAATCCTCAAAAGGAGAGTACTTACATGAATCCAAAAAAGTGTCTTGGCCAAAGATATGAAGGTCACAGTCGAGCAGTCCCTTCAGGTTAGCTTGTCGTATTTGTAGGGTTTCAGAACCGCCTCCGAACAACAGCTGTTTGTCCCGCTTCAAAAGGCTGCACATTCTTGCCTAATAACTTCAAACACCAGACAAGGTTATCCATGTTTGAAATATCTTCTCAAAATATATAAAAATAGTTCATTCTTGCTACCTATTATCTTAGCAAAGGCTATGTAAAATTAGTGATTACAAGTTTCTCATACATATGAATATCGTTTGGCCCTCATCCAATACATCTATCCTTGAGTAATACCACCAGCTTCTGTGAAGTTAGCTATTCCTGCCACTCTCGGGACACTTTCTGCACCTGGGGCTTAGTACATTGTATGTATATATTGATGTGAGGCTCTTCTAATTTACACAGAGTCATACAGCTGTGTTACTCCTCTGTTTTATGCTGTCCTCTTCTAGGCCTCTGGGCTCCCTTTGTGGCCTGCCTCGCTCGGGGTCTGAGCTAGCCCTGTTTGTGTGTGCCGTAGCATCTCCTGTGACGTTCTTGGTCATATCCAGCCACTGTTTCCCTGCAGCTCTAGCTATATCCATGACGGGGGGTTTCCACGGGCTGGCCCCAGGGGTTAGCCCCACAGTGTGGCCTTGTTGCCTGCACCTAGCTGTCTCATATGTGCATTTTCTTGCAGCCTACTGCAAGAACTCCATTGACGGCTTATGGTACTGCTTTGACGACAGTGATGTGCAGCAACTGCCTGAGAACGAGGTGTGCAAGCAGACAGCCTACATCCTGTTTTATCAGCGACGGACGGCCATCCCTTCCTGGTCAGCAAACAGCTCGGTGGCAGGTACTGTCCCCTGGGTCTGGCGTGGGGCGTCTGCTTGTCTGGCTGTCATGTCAGTGCCATGGGCTGCCCCACCTAGAAAGGCGGTGGGGGGATCCCTTGGGTCCTGCTGCAGCTGCTGCTCAGTTCTTACACTGTCCTGAGCTCTTCAGGCCCTCCATCTTTTGTGCCTCCCATGCACCCTCCACCCATTGCTGCCCTCCAAACACCTGCTCATTTCACTTCCCTTCTGCTCCCAGCTCTTTCCTTTGGGGCAGCAGGCCAGAATCCCCCCCCCCCCCACGGCCCCGGTTTTATGTTGCGCTTGGGAGTCTGTCATCCCATGTCACTCTGTGGCTTGGATCCAGAGTGTGTCCCCTCCTGAGAACACCAGCCAGGGCCCGTCTCTCGTGTGGTTGTGCTCTCAGGCCCTGCGCCTGTTGTGCTGGCTTTGCTCGGGTCTGTGACTGGCCTTCCTCTCCTGCAGGCTCCACAAGCTCCTCCTTATGCGAACACTGGGTGAGTCGGCTCCCAGGCAGCAAACAGCCCAGCATTGCTTCTGCTGCCTCTTCCAGGCGCACATCTCTAGCTTCCCTCTCGGAATCTGTGGAGCTCATGGGGGAAAGGAGTGAGGATGATGGTAGGTCTCATGGGGAGGTCTGCACTTGGCTTGCTTCTTCTTGTGGCACCTGCTGTGTACCATCTGGAATAAAGCAAGGCCAGGAACCTTGCCAGCCACTGAGGGCTGCAGCGCTTCCTTTCTGTATGGGATCACTAGCTGGGACCCATCAGGGAGTTGGAAAACAACAGCAGGTTTGACCCTCCCCTGCTTGGGGTTTCTTTTTAGAGGAGGGGGTACACATCCCCTTTTACTCTTCCTGTTTCTGTGCAGATGAGGAGTTCTCATGTCTGCCAGGGGCACTGGGGGCAGATGCCCTCTCCTTGGGGTGGTCTTTGGGTCCCAGAGAGTGGCAGCAGTGCCTCTGGATTCTAGAGATGAGGAGCCCCATTTAGCAACCGAGGTGGATCAGCACGACTGATATTATTAGATCTTTCGGCCATGTTCAGTACAGTTGATTATGATCTCTTGACCCACCACCTCGCCGATGTGGGGATACAGGGGACAGCACTACAGTGGCTTGTCTCTTTTCTCCACGGTCGGGGACAGAGGGTGGCGCTGGGGGAGAAATTGTCCTCTCGCTACCTGCTGGTATGTGGTGTGCCGCAGGGGGCAATACTCTCCCCATTATTGTTTAACATCTATATGCACCCCCTCGCCTAGCTGGTGCAAAGCTTTGGTCTGATGGACGGCCGGCCTGGCTTCGCCCCAGATGCCCTGGAGCGGGCTTTTGAAGCCGTGGCTGGATGGTTGAGGCAAAGTCGTTTGAATTAAACCCCACGAAGACGGAGATCCTGTACTTCAGTCGCGGACAAGTGGATTCAGGCCCCCAGCTGCCTGCCCTCGACGGGGCACCGCTTGTACCGGCCCCGAGAGTCAGGAGCCTGGGAGCGATCCTGGATGCCTCCTTGAATATGGAGGCTCAGGTCGCTGCGGTTGCCGGGTCTTCCTTTTTCCATCTATGACAGACTAGGCAGCTTGCCCCCTCTCTCTCGACCCGCGACTTAACTACAGTGATTCAGGCAATGGTCACCTCTAGGCTAGACTACTGTAACGCACTGTATGCAGGGCTTCCCTTGAATCTGATGCGGTGGTTGCAACTGATCCAAAATGCAGTGGCATGTGTCATCACCGGAGTCCGAGAACTGCACATAATACACCGGTACTGCACCAGCTGCATTGGTTACCAGTGGAGTACCAAATCAAATTCAAGGTTTTGGTATTAGCCTATAAAGCCCTATGCAGATTGGGACCCGCGTATCTTTGGGACCACCTCTCCCCGTATGTACCCCAGAGGACGCTTTGATCCAGTGAAAAACAACTATTAACGGTCCCTGGCCCCAGGGAGGCCTGCCTAGCGTCGACCAGAGCCAGGGCCTTTTCAGTCCTGGCTCCAACCTGGTGGAACGCCCTGTCTAATGAGACCAGGGCCCAGCAGGATCTGTTACTGTTCCGCCGGGCCTGTAAGACGGAGCTGTTCCGCCAGGCGTGTGGTTGATGCTGGGCAGGGCCCCGGCCAGCCGAATAGGGTAGAGCGGAGCCCTCCCGTTCAGAACATCCACCTCCAAAGACACTTTTAAATGCTTAATTATCGTTAGTGACGGTAGAAGTGATTGAACTGAATTATTTTAGTGCTGCACTGTCTTTGTATTTTTAAACATTTCTATTGTATTTATTGTGTTTTAATTGTAAATTTTTATATGCGTAAATGTAATCCGCCCTGAGCCTGCCAATGTGGGGAGGGCGGAATAGAAATTGAAACAAACAAACAAACAAACGTTCAATCACTACTTCAAATGCTGCCAGTAGAAGAGCAGGCACATCTCTCTGGTCTGCCAGTGGAATGGCTGCCGACGGTGAGAGGCGTTTTCCTTTTCAAGGGTCTCTGAATTCCCACCCTCCTGCCCCCCCCCCCCCCAGGACTCTGCTCTTGAGTGATCTTTGCTTTCCCAGATAATTGCTTTGGAAGGTGCTCTTGGCTGACCTTTGACAGCCAGCTGGGAAGGATTCTGTCGGCCTTTCTGTCAAATTGCCCTGCTTTGTGGCGGCAGCATTGATGCCCGCAGGTTGGATAGGGAGGGTAGCTACCACCTTGACTCCGCTTCCGACAGGGAGGATTGGGTTGTTGACTGCATGGCGCTCACACGTCTGTCTCCTTTTGCTGCAGGGGGTTTTTCAACACGGCCCTTTGTGAGGAGTGTTCAGCGTCAGAGTTTGTCCTCCCGGTCGTCAGTGACCAGTCCCCTGGCCGTGAGCGAGAATGGGATCCGCCCCTCCTGGTCCTTGTCGATGAAGCTGCAGATGCGCTCCAGCTCGCCCTCCCACTTCTCCGGGGACTCCCCTGTGCATAGTTCAGCCTCCACCCTGGAGAGGATTGGGGAGACTGCAGATGACAAAGCCTCCACCTCGTGCTTTGGCAGTTTGCGGAGCCTTTCTGGCAGTGAAAGCAGCAGCCGGCAGGAGCACCGGGCGACAGGCAGGGCCCCCCTGGCGGTCATGGAGGGGGTCTTCCGAGATGAGGTTTCCGTGCAGAAGCCAAGCGTGAGCGCAGAGCCCTCTGGCAGAAACTCCTTGCTTGCTGACAGGGGCTACCCTGCCTTGGACACTTTGGATAACAACAACCAGATTGCTTTTGTGGATCAGAGCGATTCGGTTGAGAGTTCGCCCGTCAAGGAAGGGAGAAGCTTCAGTGGGCTGGGCCTGTCCCCAGCCAAGGCAGACGGCGCCCTGCAAAAGGCAGCAACTGCGGCTTCCAAAGACACCTTTGAGGCAGATAAAAATGTGAGGAAAGGAAGGGCACTTCTGTCTAGCCACGAGGCCCGGACGTCTCACCCGTCTGCTGCCTCGCCCCCTTCTTCCAAGAACTTGCCAAAGGTTTCCCGTTCACGGAGCAAGCTGGATTCTTGCCGGGCAAGCGGGAGGCACAGCTCTCCTGCCTCCAGGCATGCTCAAAAGGAAGCTGGTTCCAGGGCCCGAGACGGCGTTGCCAGTTGTGCTCAGCAAAAGCAGAAGTCTGCTTCCTCCTCTTCTGGTGCCCCTCGACGAAACTCTTCAGGACCATCCGTGCGAGGGCCAGGCCCTGTGGGGAAAACCAGGACCGCCGACCGCAGCCTTAGCCGGGAAGGCTCCAAGCTCAGTCTTGGCTCAGAGAAGGCCAACGTGCCCATGAGTTCACGCACGAGCTCCCCACGGATAAGCCAGTCGAGAAGCGAGGGCCGGGCGTCGGAGAGCAAGCATGTGCGCAGCTCCTCCATGGCCAGCCTCCGGTCACCGTCTTCTGGTCCCCGGTCCAGCTTGAAGAGGGACAGCAAGTCAGAAGACAAAGGCCTGTCCTTCTTCAAGTCGGCCTTGCGCCAGAAAGAAACCCGGCGATCAGCTGACCTGGGCAAGACCACTATGTTGCCAAAGAAGATGGCATCCGCCTCTTCTAAGGCAGCGGGCAAAACTCTGCCGGCGGAGAAGCAGGAGAAGGGCCAGCTCCAGCCTCCCGCCAGCGCTGCCGCGAAGGAAGCCTCTCCGCCCAGACACTCGCTGCTCCTGCACCGCAAATCCAAGTCTTCCCAGCTGGAGGCGGCCCCCCCCACCTTGCTGCCTGGCTGCAGCAAGAAGTCTGCCGACAGCAAGGCCTCCTCGCGCAAGCTCTCCTCCAGCATGCCCTCCTCCGCATGGCCGTCCTCGAAGTCTCCGTGATGAGATGCTGCGAGCCGCGGGTTTGGTTTTCTTCCATCGAGAAGCACATTGATCGGCCGGAGCCCTGTTGGTTTTGCTTTTCTGTTCATGTGCCTGATGTCTGCGAGAGAAACGTGACTCCTGTCCAAGCGCCTTCAAACCAAATAACTGCAGGCAGTAGCTGGCATCCCCAGTGAGCCACGGGGCCACCAAAGTGTATTTCTCCCCTTGTCCCCCAGCAGCATCCAGGAGCCTTTTTAGGGACCCTCGCCACTCTCCCCTCCAGAGAGCCACTTGGGAGCGTGTAAATGGCTTGCTGTGTTGATGCGGCAGAACTTTGGGTCTGCCCTGGGCAGGCTGCAGCCGGGCTCTAAGAGTTACAAAACAAGAGCTGCAAAGGGAAACTGTGAAAGGCCAGACTCTGTTGCTTCATTTGACTGCCCCCCCACCCCTCCCGCACTCCCATTTTCCAGGCTTCTTAAAGGGCAATATCTCAACGCTAATGTTGTGGTTTCTCAGGTAAATGTTCAGCCAGTACTGGAGGGAATGGAGGACTTTAGACAAAAGGGCATTCTTCCTTGTAGAGGGGTGTGTATGCGCGAGTGTGACCGTGTGTGTGTCTGTTGGAAAGGCCTGTGTTTGTGTTTGCTGCTTGTGTTTTTGTTCATTCACTGCTCTTAGAAGTTGTCATCTTGGGTTCCTGGTGGTCGTTTTAGATTGGAGGTCCTCTCACCCCCTTAGCTTCCACACTGACTGACCAGTGGAGGGAGGGACCATTGTGGGATAGCCAGATGTTTTCTCCAGGAGTCATGGGGAGTTCCAGCAGGGCAAACCTGAGTGAAGGCTGCCACCCTCTCTGTTCTCCAGCCCCTCTGTTCCCTCTTGTGGAGTTCAGGTGCAGCGACCTGGCTGCCTTCCTCGCTGTGGGAGGAGGAGGAGCAGCAGCATTTCCGCTCTGGTCCGTTCTTGCCGGTCTTTCCTGGTCAGTGCCTTCCTCCAGTCCTTTTGTTCTCACTCTTCTTCTTCTTCTGGCAACTTTGTTTTGTGTAGTTTTGGCAATGATTGGCCACTCCCAAAGGTGCTTTTTGGGCCGCATCCCTAGCAAACACACCCCCAGCACTGTGGTTGGCCCTGGGGGATCTCTCAGCCTCCTGTTTCTTGTGTTTTGGGCGGGAATCTGCCGGGAGGGATTTTTGCTCATGCATCACTGACGAGCTTCTGCTTTGTCATTTTAGTGCTGCTTTGCAGATGTGTTCTTTCCCTAAACGATGTCATCTTCCAGATGTGTGGAACCGGCTTGTCCCTTGCAGTGCCTCTTTTGAGCACTGAGCAGCTGGGCTTCAGACCTCCTCAATCAATGCCGCAGCTTCCCGTTCTCGCCATGCTACTTTGGATCTGATGCCTCGCTGCCGGCCTCTTTCCGGAACTGTTGATTCTGCCCCACTACCAGAGCGCGTCTCCCCCTCTCTTCATCACTGTGTACGCTGAAAGGAAGGGGCACCAGGAGCTGTTGCTCTGGAGCTGGCTGCTAGTGGGGCAGGCAAGGGCATGTTTCCTGGCTATTCAGCACCCAAGGGCAAAGTCTCTGCTGCGCTCCCATGGAAATGGCGCTCTTGATTCCCCCTTCCGTCCTTGAGCTCAATACTATAAATCTTACAGTCAGAAGGGTCCTTTAAGGCCATCTAGACCAGCCCCTGCACGGTGCAGGACTGGGGGGGGCGGGGGGGGCAAGTGAATCCGCCCCAGTCCGTGAGGAACGAGAGTCAGATGGAGCAACCTGAGGTCTCTGTGGCTTGGCTGCTCTTGACTGCTGCCCGAGAGGGAAGCGGCTAGATTGGGAAGGGGCCGTGACCTCCGACTTGGCTCTCTCCACCGGGTGGTGGATTTTCCTTCAGCGAACAGATCTCCTGGCATTTGGGACAGGAAGTCGCCTTTGGGCCTTGACTCCTCAGTGCTGACGGTGCCTGATCTCTCGGGCTGGGTGCCCTTTGCTCTCCCACCTGAGTCAGAATCACAGGAAAGGCAAAGGCCTCTTCCGAAGAGGAAGGAGATGGTGTCGGCCCGCATCCTGTAGGCAGCCACGTCTGCTGTGTCGTGGATGGGCCTCTTCTGTGCACAGCCATGAGATTGTCCTTTTACCTGCAGGAGAGGTGAATTCACATCCCACAAAGTATCCTCCCCCCCCTCCCCGCACACACATTGGGGACTATATTTTTGGCTAGTATGATTTAGGAGACAAATTCCAGGAATTTGTATTATGGAGGCACTTTGGACTTGGTGTTACTTCATTTGCCAGACAAAGAAGTGCTGACAGCCACCCTGCTAGTCACTGTGAGGGGCGTCTCTCTTGAGTGACTTCCAGACCTGGACGTCTGTCGACCCCGGAGTGTTTAGGCACAGGGGCCCTCCGTGTCCCAGGCACTCTTAACCTTCTTCCTTGCGTGGCAGTTGCAGCGGGAATTCTGCGTGGGGCCGGCAGCTCCCCTCCCCAACCCTGAAGGGAGCCTGCATGGCCTCGATCCCTCGCTGTCTCTCTCACCCCAACCCCAGCATCCTCTTAACTATGCAAACTGCTCTCAAGGGAGATCCGCCTGCCCTGATGGGACCGGGGTAGGGCTGGAGTCCTCAGTCCGCTCCTGTCCAGTGGGGCCAGTTCTTGGCATTTGTTTGGGTGGAGTTCCTGCCTTGAAATTTTGTTTGATTTTTTTACGGCTTTTGTGTTGGAATGAGAACAGCTAACTTCTTTGAGAAAAGGAGTGCCCAGCCATAGAGGGAGCTTCTGGTGGGGAGGCTTCAGATTCGGTCACGGAGGTGCCTCTTCCTCTCACTTCCCATCCCATCCCTCAGCGTTTTCGCTTCAGTCTGGGGGGGGGGGAGCCTTCTCCAGCCTTGATCATGTCCTGGCTTAAAAGAGGAGCTGGCCGCTGAGTGCCCAGGCTGGTCAGGAGCCTCCCTGGAAGGCCAGCCTGGTGGAACTTCGTTGCAAGTTAGGTTTGCCTTTTGCCCCACATCTGCACACTCTCCCAGCAGCTGCAGCTTCTGCCCGAGGAAAGGTTTGCATGAAACCCCTTCTGTGGATTCTTGGACCTACCCAAAGCTCCACAGCAGCCCATGTTTTGGATGAACGTGGCATTTCCAGTCATGTGGACTGCGGCCCTCTTCAGAGATTTGCTGTTACTTGCTAGTCTGTAGTTGCTTGGCAGGGGCCAACACGATTGGAACGTTTGGTTTTAATCAGTGGTGAGATGAAAGCACCACGTGTGGGTTTTTTTCTTAATTAAAAATATTCATTAGTGTTGGCGGTTGGATTTGGCAGAATTAAGGGCCAAATGGCAATGCATCACACATTGTTTGTTGCTGTTGCGTTGCGCTATCAGCCAACGCAGTTTCGAATGTCGGGGGCACGAGTTCTTCTTAGTGCCCCAGGCTGGTTCTCAGTAGGAAAGAGACTGATATAGCTGCTGCCAAAGGCAACGTGGAACCTGGTCCAGGAGTTCTGGTTGTGCCAAATGTAGCACCTTCTGCCACTGGCCCGAGAAAGTCCTGAGGTTTTCAGGGCATTACGCTCAGAGGCTGCTAACAAAGCATGTCTCACCTTTCATTGAAAGGGAATTTTCAGTCCTGTTCCTGAAACACTGGGATTGCTTTCCTGTATGAAGAACTGCCGCTGACATTACTGGATCTTTCCTCTTCTCCCCCCAAGCTCCCTTTCTGCTGCCAGAATTAAAGAAGGTGGAGGGAGGGGTAACTAAACACTACTCTGGGAAGAGAGGAGGCGTTTCTCTTGGGGCTGAACTGTTGTACCATAAAGGATTTTAACTTATTTGAGGGCAAGTGCATGAGACTGTCAAGACCTTTTATTTATTTGTACGCACTTTTAATATGCAGAATTTATATTTTTATGTTTTAAAAATCATTTTCTTTCAGAAAGAGAGTTTGGATACAAGGGTATTGGATGATTAAAAGTGGAAAATGTAATAAAGTACATTACGTTTATTACAGGGCATGGGATGTGAGGATGATGTGTGGTTCCTTCAAACACTCCAGTTTCCGTCAGAGATGTCTGGCCCCATGTTCCAGAAGGCAGGTGCTTTGCTCTAGCCATTGGTTGCCCCTGCCAAGAGCCCCACCTTCCTTTGTAGTCTGAGAGAGCAAGGGCCGTGCCCAGACTCCATTGGTGAGCTGTTCCCCTCTTCCCATGCCCCCATACGTGTTCTGAGATTTGAAAAGAAGCAAGAAACCCTCCCTGCTCTTTGCAGGAGAGCTGAGAAGGGGTCTTGCTGCCCGGTGCTTTGTGTCTCTGCAAGGGGGCCCTGGTGTTCTGACGGGCTCCATTGACACCATGCTTGAGTGAGTCTATTTAGTTTGATTCCAGCAGTTGTTGTTTCTTCTTGGTTCACACTGACAATGCTAACCTGCCCCACCCACTGCCAGAAGTGAACTCGTTTTCTCAAACATCAGTTTTACTAAGTCAGTTATAGAAAAGAGGGAGGGAAGGAGGGAGGGACAAGCAAGCCCGGGCGCTCCTCTTTACCCCAGTTGCCTTTCTCTTCCTGGCCAGTAGGTGGCACTCTATCCTTGTCCCTCCTTGTAAAGGGTGAGGACCAGGGACTGCTCAGCTCAAGGAGGCATCTTTGAGCTCAGGCTAGTCAGCTGCACACACACACACACCCGAGGCAGACCCTGCTGGGACTTGGCTGGGCCAGTTTTGGGTCTGTTTTCCTTTGCAGGTCACTCGTGTCGTCTTGGAGGGGAAGCCCTGTTCTGTTCAGCTGGTAGAAGGAAGAAATGGTTGACGCGTTGCACCTCAACTAGTGCTGCACTCGCAGGTTTGTCTTGGTCCTACTTGCATCCCCAAGTGGGCATCCCTGTACTGTGGACTGCACCAAAGCATTCCCCCTCCCCAGTCTATTGTGGGAGTCTGTGTGTGTCACGTGGTTTCCTGTGAGCTGTGAGCTCCTTTGGCCCACAGGTTTCCTTCCTTCCTTCCTCCCTTCGTGCCAGTGGTGCGTCTGCTGTCCGTCCTCTCCCTTGCAGCTTCCGGCAGTGGTGCCATGGAAGCAGCATTAACAGTTCCTCGGGAAGTCACCAAAAGAGGGAGGTAACGCACTGGCAGAGTCGAGGCACCTCTAAGGGGTGGATCTGACTCATGCCGCCCAGTCGAGATCTGAGCCAGCCTCTTTGAACATCTCCCGTTGGTTCTCACAGGGTTTGTGCTGGAGGGTTCTATTGCCGAGGGAGGGAGGAAAGGGGCCCCCTTGCTCTTCTGCCTCAGCGGCCCAAGTGTCTTGGGCTGGTCCTGGCCAGGGGCGTGCCAGCTTATAAAGACGGATCCTCTGCCTTGATGGAAAGCTTAACACAGTACCACCCACAAAGCGTTTGGCGTGTCGGCCTGTGGCAGTAGTGGTGCAGCTGGCCTCCTTCGGGGAAAGCTTTCTCCCAGCAAGCTGCTCTGGCCCTTCATCCTGTGTGTTGCAAAGGAAGGGGACAAGCTTCATCTCCAAGCCCATGATGTTTTTATGCTCTGTATGGAAATTGCCACAACAGTTACCATACTCAAGTGTAAGACTATCGTTTATTTACAGGCAATTGGATGACAGATGTATTAATCTTGCCTTGGGTGGTGCCGAACTAGACTTCATATATTCTTCTAGTTTGTTATATCGGCCAATATTTTTCAAAGTCTGGCTGGGGTTCTGCTTGCCAGTGGCCCAGGCATGGTCTGGAGCAGGGGTGGGAAAGCACCAAGAGGAGCTCAGCCGCGGAAGGGGGTGTGGAGTCCAGGAGGAGGATTAAGTAGCAAGGACCAAATCTGGGTCAGTGAGCAGGGCTAACTTGCAGGGCCCAGCTGCTCCTTCGCCTGCAATTAGGGTGGAGTAAAGCAGGATTAGTGGGTTGTCTGTCAAGCTGGGCCCTAGGAAAAGAGCCTGGGGGCCGCGGCTGTGGGATGGGCAGGACGGGCTTTCTCCCTGGGACCCGAGAAGAGCCTGGGGTTGGGGAGAAGGGCATGGGCTTGACATCCCAGGCCCCAGCAGTTGGAAAGGAGGTGATGGAGAAGACCCCGGTGGGCCTCTGCTGGTGACAGGTGCCTGAGTGGGGAGGAGAGACCCAGGAGGTGTGGGAGGGGGTGTAGCTTCAGTTGGGGGCTGCGTGATCCTCCATCCCACCCTGTAGTGCAGGCCTGCTGGCGAGGGGGGAGGCAGGCCCAGCCTTTGCCGGCCAGACTGGTGCCTTGGCCCCCAGCTGCCAGCCTTCCTGACTCCGTAGGGCCCCTTCCTTTCAGAGCGTGAAGGGGAGAGGCCATCCAGCCTGCCTCCCCGCCTGCTCTGCACTGTCGGGAACCGGGCAGTCCAGTGGGATGAGCTTGGCTCTCCTGCCTTGGTCCTCCCTGGGGGGCAGCGCTGCTCCTTGCTTCAGGGGGACGGCTTCTTTGTTTCCAGGCCTTGGCCGCTCTCCCCAGGGGACCTGCTCATGGTGGCTTGCCCCCAACAGCAACTGGGCTGCCCTAACCCTAACCCTAACCCTCCCTCCTCCTCTGCCCCACAAGAGCGCTCTTCTTGCAGCCACCGTAGCACGAAGTGGGCTGCCTGCCCAGCCATGCTGTGCCCTTGTCTGCAGGAGAGGTTTGTTTGGCTACCTGCTTCCCTGGCACCAAGGTGAGGTCCTCGTCTCCGCCCCGCCTGCCTCCTTGTGTGATGCACCGCAAAGCCTGCCTGGCAGGGGCTGTCCATAAATTACCCTGCGTGAAGGACTGTCGTTGCCATCCTCGGACTCCTCAGTTCTGGCCTAATGAGCATCTTGCTTTCCCTTCCTCAGCGTTTTCTGCTGCTCCTGGGTATCGATCCCTCCTCCACAGGGAAAGGACCAACTGTTGACAATTTATGGTAACATGAACCTGGCTTCCTCGCTTTTAGCAAAAGTGGCACTGGTAATAAAATGTGCCGACAGCACCCACTGTGCAGGCAGCCTAACGTGATTGCAGAATAGATTTGGCAGTTGTGCCTGTGTGGACCTGGGTGGAAAATAAGGCAGCTTTCGCCCCCAGACCCCTTGGTTGCAGAGGGCTCTGGACCCCTCCTCTGCTCCAAGAAGCTCAGACGCTGCTGGAGCTTGGGTGGAGGGGGGGCAGTGGCTTGGCTGCTCTTTCATGAGAGAGGGGTGTAGGAATGCACCAAAGAGCCCTTTTCATCTGGGCAGAGGATGGCAGAGATTTTGGCTGATCTCTTCTAGGGAAAGTTCTCATTTCCCTGCAAGAGACCAGTCAATGAGAGAGAGAGAGTGAGAATTAGGAAGGGGCAGCTTGGAGTGGGACAGGAGTGTTCTAGATCCAAATGTCACCTTGGGGAGGGATTTAGTTCACTGCACTGCTAGAGCTGGGAGCTCTTGGATTTTAGCCGAGGCAGGTAGTGGCTCTTGCATGGTCCATCCCTTGTTTACAGTTGCAGATCCACCGGAGAACATCTGCGTGTGCGGTCAGACGTCCAGAAGCATTTCACTGAAGTGCATTCTGAGCTGGGAATTGGAGTAGGCCTTAACTTCTGAGGAGGCCCTGGCTGGGAGGGGGAGAGCCATGAGGGTACCCTTTGTTCGGAGGTGAAACTTGCTCATTTTTAACGTGGTCTTCAAGCATGTATCTGAAAGGAACTGGCAGTCTCACAAGGTGCTGTGTGTGTGTGTGTGTGAGAGAGAGAGAGAGAGAAGCCTATTGACCCTGTTCTTAAGGAAGCCCATTGGTGGGGAAGGGTCTGACTTCAAAATGTAATTTGCCTCTTCATGAAAACCCTGGAATTCTGTGTGCACATTGGTGAATTCTGTTTTGCAAGATATCCTTGCTCTGTGTTGGGACGGCAGGTGTCCGTATTCCTTCCTTTTTTAAAAAAACTTTTTATTTTTTGAACTGTTTGCTTTTATAGTAAAAAAGAAAACTGTCGAAGACAATCAACAGTAAAACCATAACTCAATCCACAGCATGATAACTACAACAATAAAACCCAGTGTAAGGGTCATACAAGTTCTATATATATATATCAGCCAGGCAACATAACTTCATCTTCGTTCTTCTGTGCCTCCACACATGGGGACTGCGCAGGCGCAGGCCAGCCGCCGGAGAATTTTCCATAGCTTCTATAGCTCCGAAGGGGCCGTTTGTCGCGCGCCTCAGCGACCGTTTTCCCGCCCAAACGGTCACGTGCTCCTCCAGCGACCAACGGCCCCTTCCCTCAGTTCTCTTCTTGCCGCCGCTGGGAGAGAACGTTAGCTTCGTTGCTCTGCGCTTATTGCTTGTGATTGATCTTCTGGTTTATTTGGACATCGGTTTGGACTTCGGACTTCGCTTTTGGATACTGATTTGGACGGTAATTAACGGACGGTTTCTGACTCGGACTGGTTGACCTCTCTTATTTGCGCGCCCCTGAAGATGGCCTCAAAGGCGCTCTTCAAGCGTTGCCTGAAGTGCCATACTAAAATGGCACAGACCGATGGCCACGACCAGTGCCTTTTTTGTCTGGGGGAGACCCACAATGTGACCGCCTGCAAGATCTGTCAGGGGTTCACGAATAAGGCCCGTCAGGATCGGCAGGCCCGGCTGAATTCCTCCCTCTGGAAAGCGGTCATGTCAACGGCAACACCGCTGCCCTCCCCCAAGGCTGGCCCAAGCCCCTCTGTCGGAGGGCGCTCGAGGGCGGGTTCTGTGTCCTCCGCTCGGTCTGCACGCCCCGCAAGTGCCACAGCGTCGAAGACAACCTCTCCAGCGCAGGGTTCGGCGCGGCCGCCCCGAAGCGCTTCTTCCACCGCGTCGGATCCGAGAGCTGCCGCCTCGGGACCGAAGATCGTGGTTCCGAGCCCTCGGTCGGAACCGACGGCTGGGTCGATTCCGGTGGCTAAGCCGCGCTCGTCGTCATCCAGAGCTACGTCGGTACCGAGATCTTCTTCAGAGCCACCTGCAAAGAAGAAAAAGACCAAGCACCGTCATCGCTCTCCACGCTCGGTTCCGACGGAGGAGGTCATCCTGATTCCGCGCACACCGTCTCCTCACCTGGGCTCTCCGGTTCCGGAGGATGTGCCGGACCCAGGCGCGTTCGAGGTTGTACCATCGGCACCTTCCCCAGTAGCTGATCCAGGCCCGCCTCCGAGTCGGCGGGATCGGTCGTCTTCTGGTCACCGCTCACCAGCAGCTGCTTCCAGTCGTGAGCGACGTCGGTCCGAGGAGGGGAGTGTCGGTTCCGTGCGCTCGTTGGCCTCCCGTCATCGTCAAGCTTCGGATCTGCCTCCCGCTTTCCATTGCCAATGGGAAGGGGCTCCTGGTTTCGCATACTCGGAACCGAGGCCCTCGACCTCTAGGCAGGCATGGTTCCCTCCGCCGGCCCGGGGAGAGGAATCGCACAGTTCCGAAGGGGAGGACGTCGGCAGCGTCGGAGATTACGGTTCCGAGTCCTGTTCCGAACCTTCGCCAGACGACAACGTGGCGCCGAGCAGTAGTTCTCCATATGAAGATTTGAGAATCTACGCAGATCAGATGGCTCGGATGGCTCAAGCTTTAGAAATGGATATCTCCTCAGCTGTTCCCCAAACCAAGGACAAGCTGCTCAGGAGGGTCTATGCGGACAATCCTGCAACCGTTGGCTTCCCTATGCTTGAGGGGATAGAGGAAATTGTCGAGAAGGTGTGGAAGGTGCCCTGTGACCAACCTGCCACCTCGAGGAGGATTGAGCAGCTTTATAAGATTAAACAGGGCACCTGGCCATCATTGTTGAAGCACCCTCCGCCTTCATCGCTCGTCACGGAGGAGTTCCAGTCTCGCCGCTCTGGAGCACCCTCAGCGCCACCTGACAAGGAGGGGAGGAAGCTAGATGCCCTAGGTAGACGGCAGTATTCCATCGCGTCCCTAGGGCTGAGGATTGCCAACTACCAGACGATTATGGCTGGGTACCAACTCTACCTCTGGGAAAAGTTGGCATCCTATGTTGGCATCCTCCCCCCTGAACAGAAGGCAGTGGTGTCGCTCCTGCAGACAGAAGCTGTCCGCCTGTCGAAACAACAGCTAAATGCAGGGAGCCATGCGGCCGACACGGCAGCTCGTGGGATGACTTCCGCCATCGTCCTCCGACGCCATTCATGGCTGCGGTCTACGGCACTTTCCCAGGAAGTGAGGTCCCGGGTGGAAGGCCTTCCTTTCGAAGGGGAATCACTATTCTCCGCGTCCACCGATGAGGCCTTAAAGAAAAAGAAGGAGGACAGACAGACGGCACGGTCTTTGGGCCTAGCTCCCACTGACAAACCCGCCTACAAGCCACGATACACTCCCAGGTACGGCCCTTACCACTACCAGGGCAGGTACCAGCAGCAGCGGCCGAGTTACCAACCGTTCCCGGCTTATCAACAGCGGCACTACCCTCCTCAGCAGCAGCCCAAGAGGCGTAGGCCGTTCAAACCTCGTTCCTCGCAGCCTCCGTCCCAACAGAAGGAGCAGCAGGGCCCTGGGAGGCAGTACTGACGGGTCAACCCAGCCGTACCACATAACTTGCACAGTATCAAGGTTTCACGTGTGACCTTCTGTCGTATTCCTGCCTTGAGAGCCGCGGCAGTTGCGCAGGTGGCGGGGAGGGCCTGGGGCCGGTTTGGATCATGTTATGATCCCCGCTCAGCGTTTGCCAGCTGTGCCATCCTGCCAGCTGAGCAGGTGGTGGGCTGTTTATCCCTGGACTGGCTCCGTGTACTGCTGCTCCATTTGGGGGGCCTGGTGTGGAGATGGAGCCGGGGCTTCTCTGTTTGGCGGGATCCTTGGGCTGAGGTGTTGGGACATGGGACGATCTTTAAGTGGCTTTCATTGAGAAGCTGTCACGGTTAGACGGATGTGTGGTGGCTTGCTCTCCTTTTATCCAGTCTTCCTCCAGATGACGCAGATTATTCCCTTCATTTTATTTTCACGGCAACCCTGCGAGGTGGGCTAGGGGGAGGCGAGCGACTGCCGCAAAATCACGCTGTGTGCTTCCTGCCTGGGCCTGGATTTTGGACGGTCCCTCTCTAGGCGCAGTGGTGGCACCCTGGTCATGGCCAGTGGCTGCAGGCTGCCTCTATCCCTACCAGAGCATCCTGGGGACCATTTTCCAGTGTGTTTTACATGGGGATGGGACTTGGGCATGACCCGGTTCCTTTCCTCTTGGTCACATGAGGCTAGGAGGTGGGACTGTAGCCTTGCGGGGAGGCCCCTGTCAGCTGCAGACCCTCGGAGGAGAAGTAGCAGCTTCCGTGAAGCAGCTTTTTCAGTTACTTGGTGGGCTCTGGAGCTGGGCCTTCCTCAGCCTTCGTGTTTTCTTGCCCACACCGTTCAGGGCTGCTGGTGGTGATGGAATTAAAGCTGCTAAACATGCTCAGTATTTCTCAAAGTGATTTATCAGGTCCACAACAAATACAGCTGTCAAGTTCTGCCAAAACTCAATTTCCAATACCTCTTTCCCCTGCGCTTGTTGGCTTCCGTGCCTGAGCCTCATCATTTTTTAATGCACTGCAGTCCGTTGGCTTATAGAATATTGATGGCTGGGCCTTTTATTTATCAACAAAGGAGACAGCCTTGCTAGGCCTGGCTGGCCGGCCCGGTCCACCTCCCACCGCTTCTGGGTGTGGGAAGGGGCCAAATGGCTGCCTGTGATCTGGGGCTGATTTTTAAACCTTTTAAACTGGCTTTGCTTTGCATTTGTTCTTCCAAGGAACACTTCTTGCTGGACCCCCCCCCCCCCGTCTCTCAGCTTAGTCTCACTCACAAGGCTGTTGTGAGGCTAAAACCACATATGCTGCTTTTGAGTTCCTTGGAAAAAGGGCACGAGAAAAAGGCAGGAGGCAGACAGGGTCAAAGAAATGCCACAGCCGGGAAGCCCCTCTCAGTCTCCCCTTCTTGCTGAAGGTGGCCCTTTGGCTGTCAGCAACAGGAAAGGAATGAATGTCCCCACCAAGAATCGTGAAGCAGATTCTGTCCTCTGCCTCCCGCAATGGGATGATGGTGCAAGGAGCCTGGGGCTGGGGCCCAGAGAGGAGAGGGGGCGAGGAGCCTGGGGCTGGGGCCCAGAGAAGGGAGGGGACGAGGAGCCGGGGGCTGGGGCCCAGAGAGGGGAGGGGGCGAGGAGCCTGGGGCTGGGGCCCAGAGAAGGGAGGGGGCGAGGAGCCTGGGGCTGGGGCCCAGAGAGGGGAGGGGGCGAGGAGCCTGGGGCTGGGGCCCAGAGAAGGGAGGGGGCGAGGAGCCTGGGGCTGGGGCCCAGAGAAGGGAGGGGGCGAGGAGCCTGGGGCTGGGGCCCAGAGAGGGGAGGGGGCGAGGAGCCGGGGGCTGGGGCCCAGAGAAGGGAGGGGACGAGGAGCCGGGGGCTGGGGCCCAGAGAGGGGAGGGGGCGAGGAGCCTGGGGCTGGGGCCCAGAGAAGGGAGGGGGCGAGGAGCCTGGGGCTGGGGCCCAGAGAGGGGAGGGGGCGAGGAGCCTGGGGCTGGGGCCCAGAGAAGGGAGGGGACGAGGAGCCTGGGGCTGGGGCCCAGAGAGGGGAGGGGGCGAGGAGCCTGGGGCTGGGGCCCAGAGAAGGGAGGGGACGAGGAGCCTGGGGCTGGGACCCAGAGAAGGGAGGGGGCGAGGAGCCTGGGGCTGGGGCCCAGAGAGGGGAGGGGGCGAGGAGCCTGGGGCTGGGGCCCAGAGAAGGGAGGGGGCGAGGAGCCTGGGGCTGGGGCCCAGAGAAGGGAGGGGGCGAGGAGCCTGGGGCTGGGGCCCAGAGAAGGGAGGGGACGAGGAGCCGGGGGCTGGGGCCCAGAGAGGGGAGGGGGCGAGGAGCCTGGGGCTGGGGCCCAGAGAGGGGAGGGGGCGAGGAGCCTGGGGCTGGGGCCGAGAGAAGGGAGGGGACGAGGAGCTGGGGGCTGGGGCCCAGAGAGGGGAGGGGGCGAGGAGCCTGGGGCTGGGGCCCAGAGAAGGGAGGGGGCGAGGAGCCTGGGGCTGGGGCCCAGAGAAGGGAGGGGGCGAGGAGCCGGGGGCTGGGGCCCAGAGAGGGGAGGGGGCGAGGAGCCTGGGGCTGGGGCCCAGAGAAGGGAGGGGGCGAGGAGCCTGGGGCTGGGGCCCAGAGAGGGGAGGGGGCGAGGAGCCTGGGGCTGGGGCCCAGAGAGGGGAGGGGACGAGGAGCCGGGGGCTGGGGCCCAGAGAGGGGAGGGGGCGAGGAGCCGGGGGCTGGGGCCCAGAGAGGGGAGGGGCAAGGAGCCGGGGGCTGGGGCCCAGAGAGGGGAGGGGGCGAGGAGCCGGGGGCTGAGGCCCAGAGAGGGGGGTGCAAGGAGCCTGGGGCTGGGGCCCAGAGAGGGGAGGGGGCGAGGAGCCTGGGGCTGGGGCCCAGAGAAGGGAGGGGCAAGGAGCTGGGGGCTGGGGACCAGAGAGGGGAGGGGGCGAGGAGCCGGGGGCTCACCAAGAATCGTGAAGCAGATTCTGTCCTCTGCCTCCCACAATGGGATGATGGTGCAAGGAGCCGGGGGCTGGGGCCCAGAGAGGGGAGGGGCCAAGGAGCCTGGGGCTGGGGCCCAGAGAGGGGAGGGGGCGAGGAGCCTGGGCCTGGGGCCCAGAGAAGGGAGGGGGCGAGGAGCCTGGGGCTGGGGCCCAGAGAAGGGAGGGGACGAGGAGCTGGGGGCTGGGGCCCAGAGAGGGGAGGGGGCGAGGAGGCGGGGGCTGGGGCCCAGAGAGGGGAGGGGCGAGGAGGCGGGGGCTGGGGCCCAGAGAGGGGAGGGGCGAGGAGCCGGGGGCTGGGGCCCAGAGAGGGGAGGGGCGAGGAGCCTGGGGCTGGGGCCCAGAGAGGGGAGGGGGCGAGGAGCCTGGGGCTGGGGCCCAGAGAGGGGAGGGGGCGAGGAGCTGGGGGCTGGGGCCCAGAGAGGGGAGGGGGCGAGGAGCCGAGCCGGGGGCTGGGGCCCAGAGAGGGGAGGGGCGAGGAGGCGGGGGCTGAGGCCCAGAGAGGGGGGTGCAAGGAGCCTGGGGCTGGGGCCCAGAGAGGGGAGGGGGCGAGGAGCCTGGGGCTGGGGCCCAGAGAAGGGAGGGGCAAGGAGCTGGGGGCTGGGGACCAGAGAGGGGAGGGGGCGAGGAGCCGGGGGCTCACCAAGAATCGTGAAGCAGATTCTGTCCTCTGCCTCCCACAATGGGATGATGGTGCAAGGAGCCGGGGGCTGGGGCCCAGAGAGGGGAGGGGCAAGGAGCCGGGGGCTGGGGCCCAGAGAGGGGAGGGGGCGAGGAGCCGGGGGCTGAGGCCCAGAGAGGGGGGTGCAAGGAGCCTGGGGCTGGGGCCCAGAGAGGGGAGGGGGCGAGGAGCCTGGGGCTGGGGCCCAGAGAAGGGAGGGGCAAGGAGCTGGGGGCTGGGGACCAGAGAGGGGAGGGGGCGAGGAGCCGGGGGCTCACCAAGAATCGTGAAGCAGATTCTGTCCTCTGCCTCCCACAATGGGATGATGGTGCAAGGAGCCGGGGGCTGGGGCCCAGAGAGGGGAGGGGCCAAGGAGCCTGGGGCTGGGGCCCAGAGAGGGGAGGGGGCGAGGAGCCTGGGCCTGGGGCCCAGAGAAGGGAGGGGGCGAGGAGCCTGGGGCTGGGGCCCAGAGAAGGGAGGGGACGAGGAGCTGGGGGCTGGGGCCCAGAGAGGGGAGGGGGCGAGGAGGCGGGGGCTGGGACCCAGAGAGGGGAGGGGCCGAGGAGCCTGGGGCTGGGGCCCAGAGAGGGGAGGGGGCGAGGAGCCTGGGCCTGGGGCCCAGAGAAGGGAGGGGGCGAGGAGCCTGGGGCTGGGGCCCAGAGAAGGGAGGGGACGAGGAGCTGGGGGCTGGGGCCCAGAGAGGGGAGGGGGCGAGGAGGCGGGGGCTGGGGCCCAGAGAGGGGAGGGGCGAGGAGGCGGGGGCTGGGGCCCAGAGAGGGGAGGGGCGAGGAGCCGGGGGCTGGGGCCCAGAGAGGGGAGGGGCGAGGAGCCTGGGGCTGGGGCCCAGAGAGGGGAGGGGGCGAGGAGCCTGGGGCTGGGGCCCAGAGAGGGGAGGGGGCGAGGAGCTGGGGGCTGGGGCCCAGAGAGGGGAGGGGGCGAGGAGCCGAGCCGGGGGCTCGGGCCCAGAGAGGGGAGGGGGCGAGGAGCCGGGGGCTGGGGCCCAGAGAGGGGAGGGTTTCTGTCATGTGGCCCGAGCCAAACATCTTGGCTGGCGCTGCTGGCCTCTCGCTGAGGGGTGATGTGATGGGCCCCCCTGCCAGTGCCCTCTGTTGAAGATGGGCGGATGGAGTACCAAAGCCTGCTTGCCGGTGTGTGCGTGCGCCTGCTGTCCAGCACTCACATGGAATTGAAAAAATGAAAATATGAAAAATCCCAAATTGAGCTGCGTTTGTTTGTTTGTTTGTTTCAATTTGTGAAATTTGATGTTGGCCTTGCTGTGTTCCTAATCGATCCTGGCCCCTTGACCGGAGAGGGCAGGAATGAGACCTGGCACTTTGCCGAGGGGAGGAGAGGGGCACCGTCTTTCCAGGTGACGGGGGTGTGGTTTCCAGGGGCTTCCTCTCCTGCCTCTGATGGAGTGCCGCGGGTGGCCACTCCCTTTCACGCTCTCCTCTCCCATATTCTCCCCGGCCCTTTCTTAGAGGCCAGTGGGGCGGGGCGGGGCTGGCTGGCTGGCTGGCTCTTTTCAGTCCCAGAACTCAGGGTTTTTCAGGCAGAGCTGGCATTCAGGCCTTGTAAATCAAGCTGGGCCGGAAGACACGGCTCTAGCTCTGGAGAATAACATTTTCACTCACCGCTAGCCAGAGTCTCCACTTTCTGAAGCAGCTCTCAGGCCTGGGTGGTGATCTTTGAGGAGTTTAATGTTTCCTCAATGATTTATCTTTGGTAATGAGCAGTTGACACGCTCTCCTTCAAGGGTATGGATTATCTATTAAGGCTGGTGCTGCAAGAACCAGCTTGCCAGTGACTGATTGCAAGAAGCGCCGTTCTTCATGGGCGGAAGGATCGGCCTCCCAGGCAGTTCCAGAGCCAGCCGGAGGAAGAAACTCTGCTGCCTCTTGGCAGAGTCTCTCGAGGCCAGAGCCAGGCCGGTTGTTTCCTAAGGCTGTCAGCCTCCGACAGGCATTCCCCCCCCCACCCCCCCGTTCCTGGGTCTGTATACTGACCTCCTTGTTTGTGCCCAACTTGTCTAGGTGAGCCAGTCCTGTCGGGGCTTCTCATTCTACTGCTGGCCGATGTACACAACCAGAAGCTCCCCTGACCCCCCAAGTTGTTGTCTTTGGTGGTGGAGGGGGGGAGTCCAGAGCAAGGAGAGCGCTTGTGCTTTGCCCTTTGCTTCACTGTGGTGGGGTGCTAAAGCCTTGGTCCCCCTCCCCTCTCCAGGTTGGGTAGAAGAAAAGGGAAGAAATTGTTTTGGGGGGCTTGGAGGTGAAACCATGTTGATCCAACCAGCTTCCAAATGAAAACCAGCATTTGGACTTATTGCTTTCCACCTGGAAATTTGATTACATTTTTCTAGGGCTGTAAATCTGCTTCTCTTTCTGCAATGTTGTTATTAAAGCTAGTGCTGAATTTGTGTGATGTGTGTGTGTGTGTGTGGGGGGGGTGATACGTAAAATTTCAATCCTTGCTCTTGACATTCCAGGAAGTTAAAAAGCAATTACAGAGTGTGCTTTGCCTCGGGACAGAATGAATCACTGAACACCAGCCGTTCTGCTAGAAGAAATTAAAGGCTGAAGCAACCGCATTGGCGGCGGGGGGGGGGGGGGGATTAAGCTGAGCATCAAAGGTCAATTAAAGTAGAATTGACTCCATTTTATTTTTAATATTTTTACTTACATTCCACACCTTCCTAAGTGAACAAAAGAAGCCAGTGCCTATTTTGTGCAGTTATTTGCTGAGTGATAGATCTACTCTCAGCTTTGTTTCACAAACCTTGTGGTGTGGAAACTTCCTCTCAGACAGCATGCATGAATCTCTTCCTTACCAAAGTCAGTGCAAGGGTGGTTGTGTGTGTGGGTGTGTGTCTTTTTTGCAAACTACAGATCCAGCTGTTAGTAAAGGGGGGGGTGAAGAGGTGCTCTAATCTCTCACTGGATGGGAGGCAAAAGGGGGGGAGGGCCTGTGCAGTGGCCCCCACATTTCAGCTGCAACTGGAAAAATGCTTCATTGATGGTTGAGGGGGGGTGTGGGGCAGGGGGGGGGGAGTGGTTGCTTCAGTGCTGTTCCTCTTCAGGAGGCCCCCTGAGAGCTTTCCCACTGTGACCCATCTTTCCTTGCCGCATGCGGCTCCAGGGAGCTTAGGGGCAAGCAGGCAGCCTACCTGGAGTTGCAGTGAGGCCCTGGAGCGTTGTCAGCGCCCTGTGTGAGCTGTGTCTGCTGCCTGGAGCATTTCCCTGGTGTGCTGGGAAGCATGCTCAGGGAATCCCCGTTTGGAGGACCTTTCTGAAGCGATTGGCGGAGGCCGTGTTCCATAAGTGGTCTCCAGAGGTAGGTGTGCCTTAGGAGCCCACTTTTCTCCGGAGAGGCTCTCAGAGTGGGTGTGCTGACAGTTTTAGGGTAGGAAGCCCGTTTCATTTCTGAGTGAGAGGCAACAAGAGCTGCTCTAGTGCACCTCTTGGGCTTCCCTCCCCCTGCCTCCGTGATCAGAGCAGGTGCTTGACTGTAGGACCCTCCGCAGGGCCCTGGCTGGCCACCTGACGCCTTGCAGGCCGCCTCGGCCCGGAAGGGATGCCCCGCCTCCTGCAGTGGCTGCAGCCAGCCTGATTGGAGCAGAGGGCCTTGTGGATGAGCTGGGAGTGGCAGGGCTGGATCCAAAGGCATTGGCCGTGCCAAACACCCACATATCCTCTGTTAGCCTGATGGCTGGCTAGAGGTCATTCAGTGATCAGGAAGGGAGGGGAGAATTATGAGGGTTTTGAGTCATTAATTTGCTAATATTGATTCTTTCCTTGGCATCGGCGGGGGGTGGGGGGCGTGAAGTCGGTGCTGATAAGATGGATGCCACCTGTGGAGGGGGGGGGGTCCTTGCTGTGAGAGGCTCTTGCTAGCAAAGTGGGGCTGGAACTTTAACAACCCAAGAGGGTGCACAGCTTGAGGCAGGAGGGAGGAGTGGAGGACTTTCAATGGCTGTTCCTTGTAGGATGTGACCCCTCTCTCAGCATTTGCCTCACCTGCTACATAGCACTGGAACAGGATCAAGGAGAGATGCCGGTTGACCGCTTTCCTCCTACCCTGGTGTAACATAGCCCTGGGAAGGCCACACCGGCTGCTGTGGGATGCAGAAAGCTCCCTGCTTTCAATCCAGGTGAGGCAGGTGCGGCCTGCTCTTTGAAGGGCGGACCCTGCCTAGGCACCATGCAAGGCCACGACCGCTCTCCAGCTCATTTCAGTGGCCTCTCAAGGACTCCCTTGTCCACTTTGACTGGTAGTAGCTGCCCAGGGTCTTGTCGGGCAGAGGGAGGTCTTTCCTGTCACCACCTTCCGGGCCCTTTTAACTGGAGATGGCTTCCTGCCCAGTGTCTCCAGCTGCCACCATAGCTTAGCAAACCTCCCTTGCCTGACGCTGCATGGGAGGGACTGGTGGTGGATGAGGGCCCCCCCCCCCCCGCTTTTCCTTAGTAAAAAACTGGTGCCTTGGCACCTGTGGAGAGCCTCACGAACAGGTGCTCAGGCCTTCGTCCAAGGGCCTCTCTCGGAGCCTGTGCCTCAAAACCTCTGACAAGCCTGTTGCTGCCGCCGCCGCCGCTGCCTTTTCCGTCCTCCACATCTGGCCCTGGCTGCCTTGTGTTCCGTTCCCTGCTCAAAACTAAAGCGCGTCCGTAGCAGAGGGCTGCCGTTCCTCCCAATGGGCCTTGTGCCGCTCTGAATCCTGCTGGGCACAGCGGCCCTGGGTGGCCTCTTCGGCATCCCGACAGCAGGCCTTCTCCCTGCCCCTCTGGGAAAACTCAAACCCGCAACTCATCTGCACAACTTGGGCTTCACGAGTGATTTAATGGCCTCTCTCCTCCAGAAGAGCAGTGGTGGACTGTGGGTCATGAAGACCCACCGTGTGCTTCCAGGCGCATGCTTTTGTGGCTTCCTTTCCTGGGAGGGAGGGATCCAGACATGCTCTGGAGGCTGATCCTTGGCTTGTATGTGGTGGGTCCCAAGATATGCCACATGCTGCTTTCGCACAGCTCTCTTCTTAACCGTGCTGCCACAGCAGACTTAAAAACTGCGGCCTCTTCGTCTCGTCCCTGTGCTGTGTGTCACAGCAACAAAGGAGAGCATTGTTGATGGGGGCAACTAAGACTTCTTATTCCAGCGCAGAATGCTGACACTCTTGTTCAGCCGAATTGGGTGAGGGGATGATACAGCAAAAAGTGCCGATCCCCGAATACCTGTGTGGGCAGGCGTGGGTGGTCCTGGCGCTTGTGGGGCTTAGCGGGCCCAAGCCCGAAACAGAAGAAGCAGTTCCAGGGCTGACACTAGACCACATGAAGCGCAAGTAGGAGCACATATTTAAGACAACAGGTAGTATGAAGGCAACACAGTGGTGAAGTCTACGGTCCTTAACTCATTAGCGAAGCATCTGATACAAAAGCCTTTTTGAATAATTCAGTTTTGCATTGTTTGTGGAAAGCCAGCGAGTGGAGGCTCTCCTGACCTCCTCAGGCAGGCTGTTCCCCAGGGTAGGGGCCATCACAGAGAGAGCCCGTGAGCGGGCTGCTGTTGATTTTGCCCATGTGCAGGCTGGCACCTGCAAGAGACCCTGTTCAGATGAGCAAAGCTGTTGTAGAGGGACATAGGGAGGGAGGCGGTCCCCAAGCCTCCCATGAAGAGCTTTGTGTGTGATAACCATTACCTTGAATTGAGGACGGTAGCTGATAGGTAGCCAATGGAGTGACTGCAGGATGGGGGTGATGTTCACGCTCCTGCTTGCTCCAGATGGCAGTCAGGCCACAGCATTTTGCAGGGCTAGATCTGGGGGGGGGCAGGGGGGTAGTCTGCCCCTGGCGCTGCCAGGGAGGGGGTGCCGGGAGCAGCTCCCAGAGTGCGCAGGCGGCAGCATGGGCAGCCACGCTGCCTTTTGCTTGCCCTGCGGGACAGGGGGCGGCCGGCTTGCCGCGCACCCCCTGTCCTGCACGGCAGGCAAAGGGCAGTGCGGCCACCCACACCATTCGCTTGCCCCGGGGCAAGCCGGTTGCCCCCTGTCCCACGAGGCAGGCGAAAGACAGCGCAGGGAGCTGCAAAGCCGCCCACGCCATTCGCTTCTGAAGCGAATAGCGTGGGCAGCTTCCCAGCCCCCTGCGCTGCCTCTGGCGCGTGACGTGATGACGTCATCAAAATGACATCATCACGCCGTGTCAGGAGCGTGCACGCTGCCCCGGGCGCTGGGAGCACTAGATCCGGCCCTGGCATTTTGCACCAGTTGGAGTCTCCTAGTTAGGTTTGGATTGGAGACCCATGTATAGAGCATTACAATAGTCAAGCCTTGATGTTACCATAGCATGGATCCAAGTGGCCAGGTCAGCCGTGTCAAGGTAAGAAGCCATCTTCCAGGCTATAGTGAGGTTGTAAAAAGCATTTTTTGCAGCTGCCTTAACTTGTTTTTCTAGTAGTAGCCCTGGTTCCAAAATAACCCCTAGATTCTTAACCACATCTGCAAGCATCAGACGAACTCCATCAATGTCCTTCAAGATCTCTGCCTTCCCAACAAGTATCGCTTCCGTCTTGTCTGGGTTCAATTTCAATTTGTTCGTTTTTAGCCATTTCACTACAGCTGTCAGGCAGCGATCCAAGATTTCTGCTGCATCCTGAGGGGACCTGGATAGCGAGATATAGAGTTGGGTGCCATCTGCATATTGGTGACACCCAACTCCATAGCTGCGAACGAGTTCCCCTGGAGGCTTTATGTAGAGGTTGAATAACATGAGAGAGAAGATTGTGCCCTGTGGGACCCTGCAAGATAGCCCCCATTCTGGAGATAGTTGATCTCCAACGGCAACCCTTTGGGTCCGTCCCATGAGAAACGATTTAAACCAGTCCAGGGCACATCCTTTGATGCCCACGTCTGTCTCTAGACTTCCCGAGCCAACCCGAAGTCCCTCCCGTCCTGCTGTGTGTGGTGGTGGATCCTTCTCCACCCGACGTACAGTACCTCTTGCTGCTTGCCCTGAGTGCCAGGCAGATCTCCCCCAGCACGGGGGACAGGTGCCCACATCTGCATGGCCTGGGCCATCCAGCCCTCTGGGGACTCTCAACAGCACCTGCAGAAGTCCCAAGGGATGCTCAGCATCGCCCACTGGAACACGTGTCATGTTAGGAAAGGTCTCTCTGCTCGGCAAACTCTGTCTCAACAATGCTTAATGTATTTTAAGCTGTGGCTTCATCTCCCTCTCCAAGGTCTCCTCCGTGCAACCTCTGCAGGCTGCCTGCTCAGCCCCTCAGGTGCAGGGCCAGGGGGGCTGTGTGTTTTCTCAGCTGCCCGACGGGATGAAAGCTTCCTTTCTGGAGGGCCCAGTCATGAGTGGCCACCCATGACCTGCTGCTGCTGCTGCTGCTCTGAGCTGCTCCACCGCTCAGGCCTCCCAGGCAACGTGGTTCCTAAACGAAACACTGCTTCTCTTTCTAGGTTTCCAACTTTCAGTGGAGCCAAGGGGTAACTTTGCCTGTCTTTTCTGTGTCAGACCAGTTATAAGGAATGATCCCTCCATGTCATGAATGTCGGCAGGGCCCCTGAAGTGTGTCTGCAAAACTCCCCCCTTTGGGCTGGGTGTGCAGCTGCCGCCCTGGACTCTCCGAGAGGGCACCCCCCCCCAGTGCTTGGCTGCGCCAGGCGGAGGCTTCTGTCTGGCCCTGCTCTGATGAGGAGTCTCTTCTTCTTTTAATGGCGTGGGCCCAATCTGCTGCTGCCCCCTTTGGCTTCTTGGAAGAAGGAGGGTTGTTTCTAAGCTGAGCAGAATGACTCCTGGGTCTCTGGTACCTTCTGCTTTTGTGAAAAAGATGCTCCAGACATGCAGCCTGCAGAGAGAACGTGCTGTTTGGGGCCTGCACCCTCATCTTGTGTACATGGGCCTGGACAAAGACCCCTGAGGGAGGGCAGTGGTTGCTTACCTAACACTCGGGTTCTTTGAGTGGGCCTTCCCTCCTGCAGGCGTCTCTGGGCCCTGCCCCATCAGGAGCTAGGAAAGCAGTTGCACCTGGGAAGTGCTCGCTTCTCACCTCAGGGTGTGTACCCGGGAAGTGCTCGCTTCTCACCTCAGGGTGTGCACCCGGGAAGTGCTCGCTTCTCACCTCAGGGTGTGTACCCGGGAAGTGCTCGCTTCTCACCTCAGGGTGTGCACCCGGGAAGTGCTCGCTTCTCACCTCAGGGTGTGCACCCGGGAAGTGCTCGCTTCTCACCTCAGGGTGTGCACCCGGGAAGTGCTCGCTTCTCACCTCAGGGTGTGCACCCGGGAAGTGCTCGCTTCTCACCTCAGGGTGTGCACCCGGGAAGTGCTCGCTTCTCACCTCAGGGTGTGCACCCGGGAAGTGCTCGCTTCTCACCTCAGGGTGTGCACCCGGGAAGTGCTCGCTTCTCACCTCAGGGTGTGTACCCGGGAAGTGCTCGCTTCTCACCTCAGGGTGTGTACCCGGGAAGTGCTCGCTTCTCACCTCAGGGTGTGCACCCGGGAAGTGCTCGCTTCTCACCTCAGGGTGTGCACCCGGGAAGTGCTCGCTTCTCACCTCAGGGTGTGTACCCGGGAAGTGCTCGCTTCTCACCTCAGGGTGTGCACCCGGGAAGTGCTCGCTTCTCACCTCAGGGTGTGCACCCGGGAAGTGCTCGCTTCTCACCTCAGGGTGTGCACCCGGGAAGTGCTCGCTTCTCACCTCAGGGTGTGCACCCGGGAAGTGCTCGCTTCTCACCTCAGGGTGTGCACCCGGGAAGTGCTCGCTTCTCACCTCAGGGTGTGTACCCGGGAAGTGCTCGCTTCTCACCTCAGGGTGTGTACCCGGGAAGTGCTCGCTTCTCACCTCAGGGTGTGTACCCGGGAAGTGCTCGCTTCTCACCTCAGGGTGTGTACCCGGGAAGTGCTCGCTTCTCACCTCAGGGTGTGTACCCGGGAAGTGCTCGCTTCTCACCTCAGGGTGTGTACCCGGGAAGTGCTCGCTTCTCACCTCAGGGTGTGCACCCGGGAAGTGCTCGCTTCTCACCTCAGGGTGTGTACCCGGGAAGTGCTCGCTTCTCACCTCAGGGTGTGTACCCGGGAAGTGCTCGCTTCTCACCTCAGGGTGTGCACCCGGGAAGTGCTCGCTTCTCACCTCAGGGTGTGCACCCGGGAAGTGCTCGCTTCTCACCTCAGGGTGTGCACCCGGGAAGTGCTCGCTTCTCACCTCAGGGTGTGTACCCGGGAAGTGCTCGCTTCTCACCTCAGGGTGTGTACCCGGGAAGTGCTCGCTTCTCACCTCAGGGTGTGTACCCGGGAAGTGCTCGCTTCTCACCTCAGGGTGTGTACCCGGGAAGTGCTCGCTTCTCACCTCAGGGTGTGTACCCGGGAAGTGCTCGCTTCTCACCTCAGGGTGTGCACCCGGGAAGTGCTCGCTTCTCACCTCAGGGTGTGTACCCGGGAAGTGCTCGCTTCTCACCTCAGGGTGTGTACCCGGGAAGTGCTCGCTTCTCACCTCAGGGTGTGTCCCCGGGAAGTGCTCGCTTCTCACCTCAGGGTGTGTACCCGGGAAGTGCTCGCTTCTCACCTCAGGGTGTGTACCCGGGAAGTGCTCGCTTCTCACCTCAGGGTGTGCACCCGGGAAGTGCTCGCTTCTCACCTCAGGGTGTGTACCCGGGAAGTGCTCGCTTCTCCCCTCAGGGTGTGTACCCGGGAAGTGCCCGCTTCTCACCTCAGGGTGTGCACCCGGGAAGTGCTCACTTCTCACCTCAGGGTGTGTACCCGGGAAGTGCTCGCTTCTCACCTCAGGGTGTGTACCCGGGAAGTGGGCTCCCTCAAGGAAGGGGCTGTTGCAGCCAAAGGCTGGATGATGATTCTTTGCGTGTTTGCAGAATCCCTGCGTGTGCCTGCACAGAGAGCCATTTGAAGCAAGCGGCTTGTTTAAGTGGGCTGGTCCCTTACAAAAGAAACGCCGAAAGGATCCGGTCTTGCCAGTGTGAGGAGTTGGCCCCAGTCCCCCTTCATGGCTGCAGCCTTGGTGGAGAGTAAACAGATCAGTCGGCAGGGCTGGCCCTGGTTTGCTCTCTCCAGATGCTGCCTGCCTGTCTTCTCACCTTCCCTTCTGGGTGCTTCGGAGCTGGCTGGCTGATTGCAAGTTGCTGCAGGTTGGCTCTCCCCCTCTCCCACCCGTGGCTCTTAATTGGTTGCTGTTCTCTTTCTGAACTTCTCCTTGTGAAAGCCGAGAGCCATTTTCTGGAACGGTTCCCCAGCATGCCACCAATTCATCAGCAGGCCAAGTGGGTGGAGCAGCCTTCGGCTCTTTGTGCTCCTGATTCCTGCCAGGGCTGAACTCTTGCTTGCCAATGGGGGAGGGAGCCAAGAGGGCCTTGGGGTAGGCGGCATCCCATCTTCCCGCAGGTTGGCGTTGTGTGCCGAGCCCTGAGCCCTCCCTCCATCTGCTCGAGTTCTTTTCCTCACATTCCATGTCATGTTTTAAAAGCCTCAGGAAGACACGGTCCCCCTTTGGCAGCCATTGAGCTGCACAATATGCTCCCAGCTTGCTGTGAATTACATAGGCGGCTGCTTTGCCTGCCCTCATTAGAGCTGCCCTCACAAACTTCAGAATGCCTTTTGGCCTCTCCTGCTAATTGCCATGTTGGGCAGGGAGGTGGCTGCTGGGCTGGGCTGTCCATCAATGTGACAGGCAGCTTCTTGAAGGCCCGCTCCTTGCCACCGCGGCTGCAGAGGAGAGCCAGTGGCAGGGGAACAACAGGCTGGGCCAGGCTGCGGGCCCTGGAGAGAGGCTCCGGGGGACTTCTCGTCTCTGCAGTGGCCAGGTGATCCACGCGTAGAGTTTTCACAGACTTGGAAGGTGGACAAAGTGCACAGGGCCCTGAGTGCAAGGGAGCGTGTGTGTGTGTGTGTGTGTGTGTGTGTGTGTGTGTTCGTCCTGCTTTCTTTGCTCCTGTTGTCTGCAAATTGTGGAGTGCCTGGAACCCCTTGGTAGAAAGGCCGACAGAGGAGCAGCAAAGATAAAGAACTTGTCCTGCCAGGGCACCACGGCCGTGGTGTACACTCGGCTGGGGACCCAAAGCCATCGTTTTTGCTTGCAGCCCGAAGCAAAAACTTCCTCTGCCCCTCCCTACTATGAGCCACAAGAAACTCGAGTCCTGTGGCACCTTGAAGGCTACCCAAGTTCTTGCAGAGACAGTCTGAGAGTGCCACGCAGTCCCCAATAGGCTATCCGAGAGAAACCATTTCGCCCTCTCTGGACGGCACTCCTAGCATGCTGCGAGGCTCGCTGGGTTGACTGACCGTTTGTGTATTGGGAGTGGGGGGGATGCACCTTCATCTCCCCTGAATGGGGAGCTTCGGGGGTCTCCTGTGAGCACAAGCTGCTGCGCAGTGTTGTTAGTCAGGGGGCACATTCCTGCTATTGCCTGAGCCATCAGTCAAGGCTTGCAACGAAAGCAGAAGCAGCAAAGGGCTGTGGGAGTTGGATGCAGGATGGTAGCACTGAGCCATGCGCCGGAAGGCATGCTAATATATGCAGCTCAAGGTCACCCAGTGAACTGAGTGAGCATCTAAGCCAGTCCCTCCCTAGTCCACCAACCACTGCAGCACACTGCTGCTGTTCAGGGAGGCAGGGGCTTCATCACAAGTTGTTGGGGCTACGCTGCAGATGTGGGGGCAGGGAGGGAGGGAGGGAGTCGGCAAGGCTCTGTTCTTGCCCCAGGGCACTCTCTCTGGCTCTGCGGCCCAGCTGCTTGTCTTTACTGCAGTGGGGTTCTGCTTCCTATTGATTCCAGGGCCCCTTAATGACGGCACTGAGGGTGTTGGGTGTGCTATAAATGTCTCTCTGTGGTAACGGCTAAATCCAGCTCAAGGGCGGAGTGGCTTTGCACAACTTCCTGGGCTGGCCTTCCAGACTCCCGTGGCTTCTGCAGGAAGACTCTTTGCTGAGGCTCTTAATAGTTTGGTATTTTAAGGGCAGACACAAGTCTGAGTCTCTGTACTGGGAGGGGGCCAGATCCCGCCCTCCCCTGGCCAGGCACAGGGCCTCAGGTTCACCAAAGTCTAGAGGGGAGAAGGGCCAGCTGAGGCCAACCATTTCGAAGGGAGAAGGGGGGGGAGCGTGTTCTGTGTGTGTTTGCAGAGATTCTGAATCCTCCACTGATACATGGCCAAGCTCTGGCTCAGCTTAAATGTGCAAGGATGGCCTGGCTGGATCAGATGTGGAACCACAGAGACTATCCCACCCGCCCCCTGGATAGGCTGGGAGGAGGGCTAATCAGGAAGCCTGGGTGGGGATTGGGAGAAAAGCCGGGGATGTGAGAGGAGCAGGTCCCTGTGAGGGCCAAGGGAGTAAGCAAAGGAAGAGACAGTGCCCAGGGAGGAGAAGGAACAAGGGGGGGTGCAACCCCCTTCCCTCCCCATCTGAGGCCAGAGGACACTTGCTTTGTGCATCTGACGGACCAGTTGATAACCTGACAGGGCTGTTGGGGAAGGAAGAGCCTCACAAAGCGGTGGAGTGTGCAGAGACCGAGCCTGTTGTGAGAGACTGACTTTTGCGGACACTACTATGGATTTCACCCAGTTTGGACAGTGGCTTGTGGAGCACCAGGAGCAGTTTCTCTGTGAGATCACGCAACAATAACGGGACTTCCACTAGCCCTAGTCTTGGGCTAAGTGGGCTGAGGCCCAGCTGTTCCAGCCCAGATGAAGCCTCGGCTGCCTGTGTATGGTCTGACCCCCAAACAAAATGCATAACAGTAGGGGTGGGGGTGGCAAAGACCTTCCTATCCAGGACCTTTAAACTGGGAGGTAAAAGTAGCACGGCTTGGCAAGGAGCCCTGGGTCACAGCCTTTCCATTTCTTGAACACTTGCTGGCACTGCTCAGACCGGACTACTTTAGCACTCAGCTTTACTCCCTCCGGCCCCTTCCCTTTGGTTTTCAGTAAGTCAGTTAACAGCAATGCGGTCTGAGCAACACTCTTAATAAACGGCCTGTAAAAGTTTGCAAACCCCAGGAACAATTGCAAGTGTGCCATCTCATTTTTGGGGCCTCCCGTCCCAACACATCTTGGATTTTTGCGAGGTCCATTGCCAGTCCCTTTTGGGAGACCCAGTAGCCCAGGAAATCCAACTCCTCCTCATGGAACTCACACTTGGATGATTTTGTGTATGGTTTGTTCACATATAAGGTGCTCAGAACTTCTCTGATTGGCTTCACATGATCCTTACAGTTATCATAATAAATCAACACATCAAGATAAACATCCACACCCTTGTACAGATACTTGTGTAACACCTCATTGATCACATTCATGAACACTCCCGGTGCTCCTTGGAGCCTGAACGGCATGACTAGATACTCAAAACTGGCCCAAGGGGGTGTTGAAAGCCATCTTCCACTCGCCCCCCCTTCTTTATACACACTCTGAAGTAAGCATCTCTTAAATCCAATTTTGTGAAAGTTTTCCCTTTGGGACCCCCCCCCCCCGGAAGTCTCTGATAAAGGGGAGGGGTATGCACTTGACATGGAAATGGAATTGATTCCTCTATAATCCATACACAACTGCAAGTCCCCATCTTTCTTCTTACGAAACAACACTGGGGCTGCGTGGGGGGAGCTCGCAGGCCAAATGAAGCGTCTCTCCAAGTTCTTGTCAATGAATTTGTGGCGCTCCCCTCATTCCTCCAGGCTCATGGAGTACAACTTCCCCTTCGGGAGGGCTTGTCTGGGGAGCCGCTCAATGGCACAGTCAGTGGCTCAACGAGGGGGGAGCTCATCAGCCTCCTCTTCCTCAGACACTCAGCGTGGATTCTGGTACTCAGGTTCTGATACCCTTTAATTTCCTCTTTGGTGAGGCACACAGTTTCAGGCATCGTAGGGGGCATGGGCCCCCACTTTTTGTCCCACACATGTTTCTGACATTGCTGGAAAGATTTTGGCCCATCTTCCACCAGATATAGGGGTCATGATCATGGAGCCAGTGGACCCCCCAAGCCCGCAGAGAACTTCGTGGTCGGGCTTACTCTAAAGGCTCTTTCCTCCCAGCGACTCCCCATCCCCACCAGTGTCAACTCAGTCTCATATCTGGGAGGAGTCCCCTTCATGGGAGTTCCATCCATCCATCATTATAGGCTCCGACGCCTTCACCAGATCAAGTCCCAAGCCCGTTACTAAGGCAGGGGCAATCAAGTCTCTGCTGCACCCCAAGTCTGTTAAGGCCTGGACCCTGATATGAGTCCCCCTCTTTGGGTTTACTAAGGTAATAGGGATGAAAAACAAAACTTCCTGTGGTTTCACCATTTGTGGCACTGGCTTCTCTGGGACCTGCTGCTTGGCACCCTTCACAGCAGGTCTCCACCATTTCCTGCCTCTGGTGCCCGTTCTCTGTCACCACTGGTTGGGGCACTGGTCTGGGAATCCTCAGTTCCTTTGTCCAAGCTGGCCGCAACCACATTGTCACTGGGTTCCACAGCTGCTCCTCTGGACTTCAAGTGGCCTGACAATCTTTGCTTGAAATTCCGTTCCTTCCTGGGGAGAGCCCTCTTCTCACCGGGGCACTTCACCACAAAGTGGCCAGTGGCCCCCATATCTCAGGCACAGCCCTTGTCTCATCCTCCGTTTCTTTTTGGTTGGGCTTGTTGGCTTTCGTGGACGTGCTTCCTCTCTCCATCGGTATTCTGCTGTCCTCTGCGGTTCATCTCTCCATCAGTACTCCGTTGTCCTCTGAGACTCTTCTGCCCATTGGTACTCCGTGGACCCACATCCTTGGCCTGCCTGATGCTGGAGACAGAGCAATTTTACCATTTGCCTTGTTTTTCAACCTTATATGCTAACTGGATCCACTCGAGTAGGGTACGTGGGTTTTCTTGGATCATGGCCTTAGCTCCAACATTACTTGGGGTTGGGGTCCTGGCACTCTTTGCAGAGGCTGCCGTAGGAGCCTCCCAGGTTCCACCTGGCAGGATGAGTAGGATGGGAGGCTGTGCCAGCCATTGGGGCCCTTGACTGCCCGGGATTATTGGGGCTCCTTGCCCATCAGGAATCATGGAAGTGCCTTGTCATCGAACATCTTGGTCAGGCGGCTCATCCAGACCTCCCAGCTGCTCAGGTGGGACAGCACTTTGAACATCTTCTATGCATACATACATGTGGCTGAGGTTCTCCATGAACGCATATACATCATTCCTCATCACTCCTATCTCAGCCCGAAGCTCCTTTTTGGCGTCCTTGGAGGCTGCTCCCGGCATTTCCTCCAGCTTAGTTTCTTTGTCCAGATCCTCCTCCCCCTTGAGGATGCTCTCTCCCAGATCGAGAGCCTTTCCAAAGAGTTGGCGCCTCCGGTGGTCTCGTTGCTCCACTCTCCTGCTAGCTGATGCCATTCAGGGGTCCATCCTTGCGGGGGGGGGGTGCACTCCAGCAGCCCTGTATAACTGGGACCTCTTCTAGGAAGGCTGAAACGGGGCCTGGCCTCTCCTGTAGCCAGCGCATCCACACTGGGCCCATGCAAATCTGCAGGGTCTTCAGGGGTTCCCTCTGTAGCGCCTGTAGCTCCGACATCCTTTCCCATTCCAGCTGCCATGGCTGAGATGAGAGGATTCAGGATACTCAGGTTCAGCACTCAGAGGATCAAAGAGATTCCTGGTAAAAATGTCAGGTTCTGCCAGGTAGATCTCAATGACTTCACTGCATGAGTCCAGAACTGCATGAGTTCAAGCTTTATTGATAACCTGCGAGTTCAGCAATCCATTACAGGTTCATTGCCAGGAATGAAGTTCTGCGCCAAGCCACAAGCCCTGTTGCCTTCCCCCTAGCTACGCAAGCGGCTATACAGGAAAACAGAGAGGATGTTTTTGAAAGTTCAGAAGTTCCAAGGTTAGGTATCCACGATAATGGTTCTTCTTCCCAGGCTGAACACTAGAGGTAGGCAGATAAGTTGGAGACAGATAAGCTCAGGAGGACCCCCCTCCTCTGCACGCTTTCACAAGACTGACACAGGAGATGGCCACAGCTGTCTCTAACCTAAAAGCACAATGTCCATTAGAGTTCAGTCCTTGGCCCAGGCCTTTACACAGAAGTCCAGGGTTTGCCTCCCCTGAGGTATGGCAGGGGTTGCTAAGACCCTGACACCCTGTGAGCATGGCCCCTGCTATACATGTGGCTGATGGGGACACTTTCAAAGGGAGCGTGACATCACAGAATCAGAGAGGTGGAAGAGGCCATTCAGACCTTCTAGTCCAACCCCCTGCCCAATGCAGGATGAGCCTAAAGCATCCCTGACCAATATTCATCCAGCCTCTTCTTGAAAACTGCCAGTGAAGGGGAGCTCACCACCTCCCCAGGTCCCTGATTCCACCTTTGAACTACTCTGACCGTGAAAAAGTTTTTTCTAATATCCAGCTGGTACCTTTCTGCATGTCACTGAAGCCCATTGCTTCAGGTCCTGTCCTCTGCTGCCAACTGGAACAGCTCCTTGCCCTACTCCAAATGACAGCCTTTCAAATATTGAAAGAGAGCAATCATGTCCCCCATCAATCTCTGCTTCTCCAAACTAAACATTCCCAAGGCCCTCAGCCTTTCCTCGTAGGGCTCAGTCTCCAGACCCCGGATCATCCTCGTCGCTCTCCTCTGCACCCTTCAATTTTGTCCACATCCTTTTTGTATTGAGGCCTCCAGAACTGCACACAGTACTCCAGATGCGGCCTGACCAAGGCAGTATAGAGAGGGGCTATGACCTCCTGTGATTTCAGTGCAATGGCCCTTTTGATACTACCCAAGACTGAGTTTGCCTTTTTTGCCACCGCATCACGCTGACTGCTCATATTTAGTTTACAGTCCACTCTTACCCCAAGATCTCTTTCGCATACACTACTACTCAGAAGTGTATCCCCCATCCTGTATTTGTGCTTCACATTTTTGTGGCCCAGATGTAACACTGTGCACTTACCTATGTTGAATTGCATCCTGTTCAAAACCGCCCACTTCTCCTGAGAATTCAGGTCTTGTTGAATTTGAAGTCTATCTTCTTGGGTGTTTTCCACTCCTCTCAATTTGGGATCATCAGCAAATTTAATTAGTAGCCCGTTTACCCCTTCATCCAGATCATTGATAAAAATATTGAAAAGTACCGGGCCCAAAAACAAGCCCTGCGGCACTCCACTGAACATCTCCCTCCAAACTGATGAAACGCCACTGACCACCACTCTTTGGGTGCGGTCCTCTAACCAGTTCGCTATCCATCAAACTGTCCTATAGTCGTCTGCAGTTTTCCAGTTTATCCATTAGAATGTCATGGGGAACTTCATCAGAAACTTTACTGAAATCCAGGTAAATCATGTCGACAGAGTTCCCACAATCCAGTAAGCTCATCACTCGATCAAAGAAGGAAACCAGGTTGGTTTGACAAGATCTGTTGGGGACAAAACCATGTTGACTTCCCCAGATCACTAAGCGGTCCTTCAGATGCTTACAGATCGATCCCTTTAAAATCTTCTTTAATATCTTCCCAGCAACAGAAGTCAGACTGACCGGCCTGTAGTTTCCTTGGTCATCCCTCTACCCTTTCTTAAAGATTGGGATAACATTCGCTCTTCTCCAATCTTGTATGGCCGAGCCCCTTGTAGCTTCCTCCACCATTTGAAAGAGGAAGTTATCGGCCAGGCAGGTCAGGAAGTTGTGTGAGTCTTGTCACTTTGCTGAGCTTGTCTCCCAGCACATATCGGGAAAGTTGAAGTTACCCATAATTATAAGGTCCTGATGTCTGGATACTGGAGGGCAGCATCGATTTCCTCTCCCTGGTCAGGCGGTCTGTAGCAGACTCCAACAACGATACCCTTTGTCCTTCCTCCCCTTCTTTCCACCCATATACTTTCCACTGGGCTGTCAACCACATTCTCCAGGACTTGCTGACAATCAAGCCCTCTCCTCACATACAATGCCACTCCGCTTCCTCTTCTACCATTCCGGTTTTTCTTGAACAACTCGTACCCATCCACTACCACATTCCAGTCATGGGAATCATCCCACCAAGTCTCAGTAATTCCTACTATATTGTAGCCCTCTGTTTGCAAGAGAAGCTCAAGCTCGTCCTTCTTATTACCCATACTTTGGGCATTGGTATATAGGCACTTGTAGCGTACCTTTGTTTGATCTATCCTACTCAGGTGGGCTCCCACTGTTATCACTTCTTCATTGAAATCTTGTTGATTGTCCCCTTCCCCTTGCGGCATCAGTTTAAAGCTCTCCTGATGAAGCTCCAGGTTCTTTCCAAACATTTTCTTCCCTGCCCTTGAGAGGTGAAGCCCATCATGTGCTAGAAGGCCTTCCATAAGGAAACTGATCCCGTGGTCCCAGAACCCAAAGCGCTCCAGCCGGCACCACCACCTCAGCCGATTCACCTCGAGTATAGTCTGCTCTCTTTGCATTCCTCTTCCTTTGACAGGAAGGATAGAAGAGAATACCACCTGTGCCACCACTGTCTTCAACTGCCTTCCAAGAACTTTATAGTCCTCTTTAATTCTTGCAATCTTATTCACGGCCATGTAATTAGTTCCCACGTGAACCAGCACAAACGGGTACTGATGAGTCGGTCAGATCAGTTTTGGCGGTCTGTAATATCCTGAATTCTGGCTCCCGGCAAGCAATGTATCTCTCGGAGTAGGGGTCTGGCCTGGACACATGACATTCCATACCCCTGAGCAGAGAGTCCCCGATGACCACCACCTTCCCATTTTCTTCCACTTCCGTGTGGCCCCATGCCCTCTTCACTCCCTCCTCCAGGTCTTTGTGGTTCTCCTTCCACTCTCGTCTCCATCGCCATCTCAAGCACCTCAAAATGATTCTTGAGCTCCAGTGGACCAGAGCGTCACCTGAGTCCACATCTTCCGGTTTGTACTGCAGAACTGAGAGGAGGCGCAGAAGGGAGATCGACTCTTCCTTCTTCTCTTGGACTTATTTCTTCATACTTGTGCAGAGCCCCCAGGCTCTTCTCAATAAAATCCTCCCCTTCCTTGATCTCCTGAAGGGTGGTGATCCTCTCCTCCAGGCTCTGATTCTTCTCCTCCAAAAGCCTGACCAGCTTACACTTCTGACAAGTGAAGTCCGTCTTCTCTTCTGGGAGGAAAACAAACATGGCACACTCCATGCAGGTGACTGGAAAGGGGCCTTCTGTCAACATCATCGCCTTCAAAGCATATTCCAAGAGTACTCTTCTAGCTGTCATCCCAGGCCTGAAGACAGCCACCCTTGGAATCTGGCCAGCTGATAGCCAGACCCACACTCTGTTTTCCCCACAACAGCCAACCAGCTGCTTCGAGCTCTTCCCTACCTCTCATGGGTGCACCTTCAGAGGCCTTTACCAGGAGGGGGTAGATGAGTGGGTGGGGGTTCTTTTTTGGCACAGAGGCTCAGATGTTATACGGAGGTTTCCCTTTGCCCGTAGTTGACCCCCTCCCAAGCAAAGGAGGCTTGCTTGCCATTCTCTGAAGCTTATGCAGGTTCCACCATGAGTTGGTACCTGCTCCCTTGGTGGTGGATTCCTCCTCGTGTTTCCCTTTGCACAATCTCATGTCCCATAGAGCAATGTTGTTCCACTTCCATTCCATGTTGAGCAGCCTGGGCTGAAATGGCACAAGCAGTCACACAGACACGCAATATAATGCCAAGCCAAGTGTTGCATAAGCAAGGCTGGAGATATTTCTTGCAGTTCTAAGGCATTGTAATGCGTGGTGGTTGTGGGTGTTTCAGGAACAGCTGCAACTTTGTATGAGTGACAGGTGCCCTTCCGTACTGGTGGAGAGGGTTGATTTGTCCATTTTACAACATTGATAACCCTCCTTTCAAATCTCCTGGGGGTAAGGGGAGGAGTCTATGGGGAGGGAAGCAGAGACAAGCACCTCTGGTTTAGTCTCTTCCTGCCAAATCAAATAGCAGGATCAGTGCTGCAGCTTGAAGGAAACCTGACCCTCCCCAATGCCGGCAGCACAAATCCCACTAAAAGCCCTAGCAAACAAAACAGGCTTGCAGTGCCCCCCACCTTCCACGGATGGACTCCCCTCACTTCCTTGGGAAGTCCCCTTTACAAGCTGTGAGCACTGTTGAAAAGGACTTAACCTCTAGCTGATGCCAAGTGGGCAACCTGAAATGAGAAATGGCCTGTGTGGTTTTGCATGATTCCTTTTCGTTGAGCTCCTGCTGCAATCTCACGGAACCTTCCTTTCATGGGGCTTTTAAATGCCGCAAAGCCTCAGCAAGTACATGATAGGTGTTTAATAATGTGTGTGTGTGTGGGGGGGGGGTGCCTGTTGTCACTGTGTGGACGATTGTCCCCACCCCCCACCCCTCCTGGCTATCTTCCCATCATCTGGGCCCACGAGGCTTGCAGCTCAATAGCAGGGTTCCCCTTTCCGATTTACGTACCCAGACAAAGGCCGCCTGGCCCCAAATGATTTACTAGAGCTGTGAGTGTTTTGAAGGGGGGGGGCTTCTTCCATGGCTAGTCAGATCCCTGCAACGTCCCAAGAGCAGAGGAGGTGCCACTCCAGGCCCTGGGCCCCCATCCTCCTCTTCCTCCTCTTGGACATAGTGCAGACGATTTTATACAACTTTCTCTCCCTGATTTTGGAAAAGAAAGAGCCTGCCAGGCTCCAGGCAGCATGTGGCAGTCTTGACATGTAAGGCACATGCTGGGGCTCTTTCATCTCTTGCTTTCCTCCTGTGCTCCAAATGGACATGATTGTTCATTTTTCAACAGAGAGGAGGAGACGATTAAAAATGTAAAAAGGAACCGAGTGGCTCTGGAGGCGGGGGAAGAACATTCAGAGTAAAGTTGACATTGAAGGTAACGTTCTAAGCACACACTTTTGCTGCATTGATAAAGCTCCAGGATTTATGTATGGGCCATTTGTGACCTCATGGAACCTCTAGGGAACCTCACTGCGGTGCTGCCCATAGAAATGCATCTCTGGCCGTTTCTTCCTACCTGCCCTCGGCTTCCCGCTTTCCTGGTGCTCTGATACTCTCAGAGGTTTGTTTGTTTGTTTGTTGATAGCCTGATTTTCTCACTGAGTCCAAAGGCAGATTACACAGCGTGAATTAGTCAAATTCAAGGACATTTCAACAAACAATGTAATAAGGTATATGAATGCAAATTTGCAAAAGATTTAAAATCAGCTGAAATCCAATACAGAGTTGGAGAAATGCTGAAACAGAGCATAAGCAATTTTCTAAGACTGACACATTAAACAGCATAGAACTATCCAGTAGGATCATATTTCAAACAACTGGTAGTACATAGGAGTATATAGTAGTAAAGTCCATGATCCCTAAATCTTTACTGCTGCATCTCTTTGAGGCCTCTTCCTTACAGTACAGCCCACTTATCTGCATAAAAATCCCTCTTGAATAATTCCATTCAGCATAGTTTGTGGAAAGCCAGGAGAGTCGGAGCTTTCCTAACCTCTTCAGGTAGACCGTGCCATAAAGTGGGGGCCACCACCAAGAATGCACATGTATTGGCAGCTGTTGGCCTTGCCCATGTTCAAGGTGGCACCTGCTGAAGGCCCCGTTCAGATGAGCAAAGCTGCCGCGATGGAACGTAGGGAGAGAGGCAGTCCCATAGACACGCTGGATTGAGGACATGAAGAGCTTTGTATTTGCTAGCCAGTACCGTGAACTGAGCCATCATAGGTAGCCAGTGGAGTGACTGTAGAATGGGGGTAATATTCACGCTCATCCACAGATGAGCTGCAGCATTCTACACCAACTGGGGCCCCCAAGTTAACTTAGAGGGAGGCCTGCACAGAGTTCATTACAGGAGTCAAGTCTCGATGATACCATGGCATGAATCCAGGTGTCCACATCAGCCATCTTCCAGGCTAGACTAAGTTCATGAAAAGCATTTCTTTGCAGAAGCCTTAATTTGCTTTTCCAGCAGTAGCACTGGATCTAGTATAAACCCTGGGCTCTTGACTGAATTTGCAAGGGGCAGATGGACTTCATCGAAAGTGGGAAGCATGGCCCTTCAAGATCGCTGCCTTCCCAAACCAACATCACTTCTATCTTATCTGGGTTCAGTTTCAATTTGTTCACTTTCAGCTGTCAGTCAGCAACCTGAGATTTCTACTGCTTCCTGTGGTGATTTGGAGAGTGAGATATGGAGCTGGGTGTCACGTGCATATTGATGGCATCCAATTCCATGGCTATGCATGAGTTCTCCTAGAGGCTTCACAAAGAGGTTGAATAACAAGGGATAACCATCTAGCCAAGAAATATACTTCAGTTAGTAAGGGTTGCTTGTACGTTGCTTTTATGGATTTGTAGGTGGCTTTTGTCTCAATTCCACGTAGTCATCTATGGTATAAATTAGCCACGGACCCAAAGCTGCTCTCTTTGATTCGTCAGCTATATGAACCCACCATAACACAAATGAGAAGTAGTTCCAAAGGACATCTATCAAGTATTTTCCCCTTAGGGTTGGCAAGGGTGTCTTCTGGCTCCCATGTTATTTAATTTGTATATAAGTGATATCGTGGCCACCTCCAATAAGGTGAATTCTCATGCTCTGATCTTGGCTGAATCTGCAGTACCAGGTCTGCTTGACGCTGCTGAGGCCGTGTTGTGTGCCACAACACTGTTGGGTTTGCACCAACTAATAAAGGCTTTTGCTGAATACTGTGGGCAAGAAGGCCTCAGTGTTAACTATGCTAAATCTAAAGTCATGGTCTTTTCTAGGTCACAATCTCAAAAATATATCTGGAGAACTGGGGAGCAAATGTTAAGTAGTTTTGCTATCTTGGCGTTAGCTTCCAGTCGCATTTGCGATGGAAGGCCCATCTTAGGAATGCATGGGAAAAGGCCCTGATAACTTCTAGTGCTAATAGTCTCTCTCTTTTTTTTATGCTGAGGGTGCGCAATATCTTCCTGCTTCAGTGACAGTATTTAATTCCAAACTAGTAACCCAACTGCTATATGGTGCAGTGGTCTGGATTGAAGCCTATGAAGAAACGCTGGGTTCCTCGCTGGTAAAATTTTTGCGTGAACTTACCAAAGTCCCCAGATGAGCAGCTGGGATTGTCCTGAGATCAGAACTAGGTGTTCATTTCCTTGAAGCCTGAGCTTGGGCAGCTGCTCTTATAGGATGTGGCTGAAGATTGTATTTACTTCCGAAAATAATTATTGCCTTTTATTGTTATGAAAGGACTCGTATTCAAGGTCTTGGAAGCAACTGATAGAAACTAGGCTATCTAGGTTGGGAAATCAAACTTTGGATTTGGAGTCAGTGGGGGTGGAGAAAGCTAAAATGGTCATTTTTGACTATTTATATCAATTGGATTTTTAAAGCTCTCATTTTAGAGCGCATAGAGTTTGCTCTCCTATTTATTTGGGACTATCTTACCCTAGAAGTCTCCCACTGTATATTAAGCAACTGACTGCCCCCTGATATAGGAGAGCATTGATGCTAGCTAGGCTGAACTCAGGAAATGAAGGATCGATATAGGAAGGAATCTTACCCAGAGAGGCTATGCTTACGCGCCTCCAAGAAAATGGATACTTTGGAACACTGTTTATTGGAATGTCCCTTTTTTAAAAAAAAATACGAGCGATCTGAAGACGATGCTGAGACGAGATGTCAAGTGCATCACTGGGAGAACAATTAGGAAGACTTCTGGCCAAGCTGGACCTGGATGTTACTTTAGCTGTTACAAAATATTTTCATATGTCATAGCTAGTAGAAAATTATGACTCCCCACCACCACCTTGGTTTATATGTATTCTAGTGTGGCACTACTCTACACCTATAGGTTAAGTGAGTAGTATCGTTTAAATTAAGTATAGAAGACTGCAGACAGATCCAGGAGGAGCAATAAGGAGGCGTGGCCTTTGTCTATATTCAGGTGGAAATCATCCACTAAAGCTACTACAGCCGTCTCTATCCCATGAGAAGCGTCCAAAGCACCGGCGTTGTCCGAGATCTGGAGTTGGTGAGTTTTTTAAGTAGCTGCTGGATAACCGCTGTTTGAGTGGCTAGGGGAAAGTGCCCTGAGTTGGCGACTGATTTATAATAGACCTTAAGGGCTCATTTATGTGGTCCTTTTTAACAGCAAAGATGTGCAAGGATTCAGCGCACAAGTAGTGGCTTTCACAGATGCTAGGATCTTGTAAAGATCTCTGATTGTTAACGGGTTCAGAGTGATCCATATGTGAATCAGAAGGTGTATTAAGCATCTATTCCATCTTGTCTGTGTTATAGCTGGCATCCAGATCAGAGTGTGTTCATGATATTTTATCGGCAAAAAACTTTGCAAAGGCATCGCAGCTAATGGTCTCTTCTTGAGACAGTAAAAGTTCAGATTTAGAAGTCAGAAGATGTTGAGATAACTTGAACAGCGGAGATGGTTGTGAACTAGCTTATGTAAGGGTTGCGGGGAAATGGTGTTTCTTTGCCGCTCTCATTGCCACTTCATAGGTCTTTCAAGGGGCTCTTTCAGTTTCCGTGCGAGTTTTCCACCAGCATCTTTTTAGGCATCTTCCAGTCCTCTAGGTCACCCAGCTCTATGGTAAACCAGAGGTCGGTAAGGAGCAATGTTGTCAATCGCTTTGAGGAGCTTCACATTCCAAGGTCCTACCACAGTCTCAATAGAGCGTTTGGAACCCTAAAATTCCCCAGGGCATTTTGGAATCTAGAAGGATCCATGCGCTTTTATGGGTGAACCATTTTAACAGGTTTCCTCCTTTCGCCTTCAGCAGATGATGGTCAGACCATGGTTTAGGCCTAATCTCCGTCCCTGAAACAAGACCTTCCTTCAAAGGCTCAGTGCAAAATACTAAGTCTGAGGTGTGGCCTCTTTCATGCGTTGGGCCTGTCACTATTTGAGAGAGGCCCAGGGCTGCCAGGGAAGCTCTACATTCTGGGGCTGGTCCTGGTGCGGAGCATTCGGCATGGGTGCCGAAGCACCTCCAAACACTCAGCCTAGGTGTCTTCAGCACCACATCTGAGAGCACCTCTGCCAAGTCAGAAAGGGTGCTGCTTCCTGGGGAGCTGAGTGGCATTCTGAGACAAGCAGAATACCAAATTTATTTTTAGTTCCCAGTTAAAGGAGCCTACAGTCAATACCAGCTGTGGCTTATACTGGGAGTCTGCGGAAGTTGAAGGGCTCACAAAGAATCACAGCAGCCTCTCCTCCCTGGCAACCATTGTGAGATTGGGGTAGATCTGCATAGCCCAGCGGAGCTAATTGGAACAAACGCACCGTATCATTTTGCTGCAGCCGTCTCTCTGTTTTGCAAGCCTCATCTATTTCCTCTTCCTGAAGTATCCCAGTAAGGCAAGCAGCTTTGTTCCTTACAGATCTGGTCTTGCATAGTATTAGTAAAGCAGTATAGCAGTGTGGGAGGTAGAGGCCCTTGTACTGTTGACTTTTAGGAAACTCGAGCGGTTACCGAAGCAGCGAGCATCTTTACCCGATACTGGTGATAAACCCTACCCCCATAGCTACCAGCTCCCATCTGCACTGAAATAGCCCTTTCCCCAGACAGCCTGCCCGGGATTGTTCTTCAAAGGAGCAGGGACTGTGCGAGCCTCCTGCCGGTGCAGAGGAGACGCTCCCTTCAGGTTCAGCCTGGCTTTGAACGTCGTGCTGCTGACTTCTCCACCAGCAGTGAGGATGGGAGCGCCCTGAGTGAATGAATGCCTGGGAGGATGGCTCTGAACCAAGGGGCGAGGCTGGAAAGGCTCCTGCTAAGGCGAGGGATGCCCTTTCTCCTGGCTGGGGATTCAAGAAGAGTCCGGCTGCCTTGTACAGTTTGCAGTAAGGAGAAATGTGGAGTAAATGTTGCCAACTTCTGCAAGTAAATGAAAGCATCCCTGCCTGGATAGCAGGGTGTATCTTTCATTCCCCCACTATGTGAGAGGCAAATAACTTCTCGTCCCACTTCTGCAGGCAGGAAGAACTTGCACCTCTCTCTTCCTTGAGTTACACAGGATGGGAGCAAACGTCCCCTCTCTGGAGTTCTTCCCTTGGGACTGCTGTTCCTGGAGGATGCTCATAGGCTGTTTCTATCAAAGATGTTTCTGTTTAAGTGCATTAGCGGAAGCTTAGTCCTCTTTATGTCTTGTGGCTCATCCAGCCTCTAATGGCATCATTAGAAAACCAGCATCTTCTTTGTATTATGCACTGTTAGCCTAGCTGGAGATGAAGGGAGAAGAAGAAGTCTGCACAGAGTGTCAGCGATTGTAACTTTGCAGCCTTTTGCCTAAGAAAAACCTCGAAGAAATGGAAATTTCAGCATTGCAACACCCTTCCTGGCAAAATGTGTTTTATTGCTCAGCCCAATCAACCCCTTCACCGCTCTGCCTGGCTTGAAAATTTCATATCACCCCAATTTTAGTCAGAGTGGTCTCATTTTGCATCTCCCCAGCTCGAGAGAGAGTTTCAAATGTGATGATTCTTGCAGACCAAAGAAAGAAGGTTACATCCCTTCCTCTCAAAATATGATAAATTAGGCACAAAACTTGTGGGAACTCCCGAAGCTCTCTGCTATGAATGATAGATCATGGCACAACGTCCGCCATAAGCTGCTTTCAAGGGCTCAGGCATCAATGGTTTTTCACGCAGAAGCAAAAGTCTCCCTTCTTGACTTTCTCTTGATGGATGCTCCAGAAGGGATTTCATGTGGCCGGGGCACTCTTACAAGATGCCCCATGAGAGCTGGGTATGAGTTATCCTGTTCCAGGGAAATGTAGATTGGTTCCCTTCCCTGAAACGGTCTACCACCTCACTTGGACCAGCCCCTTAACACAGAACCTCCCTCGGAGCATCCAAAATAACCTCAGGCCACCAAGGTTTCCTTGGAAGGACGGGCACTAAGGCCAAGCCCACCTAGAAGGGAGGCGCCATCTGCCCTGGAAGATGCTCCTCTCTCTTCTGGTTGGCTTGGGTGGGGCAGGGTCTCTTCAGAGCTCTCCGCTGGGAGATCTGCTGCACCACAGAGCTCATGCCTGGGTCTCATCTCGGGGGCGGGGGGACTGGAAACGGATCGACTGGGGGGGGGGGCTCGAGTGGCTGCTGTGGCACCTCCGCTTCTTAGCCTGGGTGCTCTCCCTGGTTTTGTAAAGGGACGGCCCCCAGGCACTTGGAGCGCAGCTGCCCTCCAGGACCATGGACAAGGACTGCGCTCGCAGCAAAACAGGCAGAGACTGGCAACGTTTTAAAATCCGGTGCGACTCGCTGCTCGCTTCGCTTCTTCCGGTGCCGGTGAGGCGAGCTTGGCTGGGTGTGGCCGTTCCCTTCTGGCAGCAGCTGGAATGTTGCCTTTGGGAGGCCTTCATTCTATGACGGAGGAGACGGGAGGGGGGGACGTTTTGCTTCCTCAGTTACTTCCATCTGTCTCTTCGTTGAGCCCCAGATTGTGCAAAAAGTTGCTTGCTTTTTGGCATGCTTTTACCCCCTCACCTCACTTTGCCACCTTTCCCTTCACCTCATTTTGAGCCTTGGGTGTGATGTGGGACTGAAGCCCCACCTCTAGGACTTCCTCTCAAAGACTTCCTTCCACAGGGAGCAATACTCTCCCCTTTATTGTTTAACATCTGTATGCGCCCCCTTGCCCAGTTGGTGCAAAGTTTCGGACTTGGGTGTCATCAATATGCAGGTGACACCCAGTTGTATCTGATGATGGACGGCTGGCCCGACTCAGCCCCAGATGTCCTGGAACATGCGTTTGCAGCCGTGACTGGTTAGTTGAGGCCGAGTCAGCTGGAACTGAACCCGACGAAGACGGAGGTCCTGTACTTGAGCCACGGGGGATTGGGTTCGGGACTCCAGCTCCCGGCCCTCGATGGGGCACTGTTAGTGCCAGTTCCGAGGGTTGAGAGCCTGGGGGTGATCTTGGAGGCCTCCCTGAAAATGGAGGCACAGGTCACCGCGGTTGTCGGGTCCTCTTTTTTCCATCTGCGGCAGACCAGGCAACTTGTCCCTTACCTGTCAACCCGTGACTTAACTACAGTGATCCAAGCAACAGTCATCTCTAGGCTAGATTACTGTAACTCGCTTTATGCGGGACTGCCCTTGAGCCTGACCCAGAGATTACAGCTGGTACAAAATGCAGTGGCGCATGTTATTGCGAGAGTGCCAAATAAGGTGTATATAACACCGTTCTTATGCGAGCTGCATTGGTTGCCAGTGGAGTACCGGATCAGATTCAAGGTTCTGGTATTGACCTATAAGGCCCTGTGTGGACTGGGGCAAGCGTATCTGCAGGACTGTCTCTCCCCATATATTCCCCGGAGGACACTCCGATCAGGGGACAAACAGCTGTTGCTCCTTTCATTGGATAAAAGGGTGGGCACATATTGAGGCTTGGCTGTGCTACACATCTCAGGGCACCTGTCAAGTGGCATTTTTTATCTGCTTAGAAATGCATTTTTCCTGATGTGTGGCTCATACACAAACATTTACAGCATCTCCCATCCAAAGGCAAGAGCAGGGCAGGGCAATCCCTGCAGGGGCTTGGCTGCCAAAGGAGGCAGGGAGGTTTCCAACACTGTCTATTAAACAACAGTGTCGTGTGGTTTGTGTGTGTGCACACGCGCACACACTGCATAGGTAGTCAGGCTTTAATCACCTCTTTATCACATACTTTTTTGTTTTAGGAATTAGGGCTTAATGACTGCCTGGCACTCAGACTTAGGCATGACTAAGCAGAGAGAAATGGCTGCAGAGGGGGTGGGAGTGAGATCAGCAGCCGTTCCTCCTCGGAAGGAAGGAGGGGAGGCTAGAACAGGGAGATCTCCCCAGGACGGAGGACTGTTTCTCACTCGCCAGCGCAGCGGGGAGCGGGGGAGCTGCTGCGAGAGAATCCAGCACCTGTCAGGCTGACACACTCCCTGCAGTGTGTGTGTGTGTGGGCAACAGCATGCTTGTGGGGCATGGTGCTGTGCGAACTGGGTGGGAGCCCATCGGGTAACACTGTCCAGTGGTTAGGCATTAAAGTGGCCCTGGCTTGCTTCCTGCTCATTGGACAGATGCAGCCCTTAAAGAGACTCCCCACACTCCAGCTAGGGCCAAGCGCCCCCAGCAACCTCCCCGTGAAGAGCAATCGTAAGTCCCGCAAACCCCCGCCTGGGTCCCCTGACCTTCTGCACACAACAGCAGCAGCAGTTTCTGAGCTGCAAAGCTCTGGATTGCGTGAGCCATGCAACTTCCAGCCAGCCCCAGGAGTGACTCATGTTCAGAGGCAGTGCGCCTCTCAAGGCCAGTTGCTGGGGGCGGGGCAGGGTGGACAAGAGGCGAAGAGATGGGATTCTGGCCAGAGAAGGCCAGAGAAGGCCAGAACGGTCAGGAAAAGGCTGGAGAGGTATTTTGTTTGTTTGTCTATTTGTATCATTTATAGTTCACCTTTCTCACTGAGATTCAAGGAGGATTACATAGTGTGCGATTAGTACAATCAATATCAAGGACATTTCCATACGCAATGCCATAGGGTAAATACATACAACTTTACAAAAAGAGAGCATTAGCAAAAATCCAATGCAAAGTTGAAGAAATGTTGAAACAGGGTATAAGTAATTCTAGGACTGACATTAGCCAAAATTCAGAAAGGGCCAGTGTGGCCGGAAGAGACCAGAAAAGGTCTCAATTTGGGGCTCGCGGTCCTGCCGGCCGTCCTTCGTCTTGAGCTTGATGGGGCCAGCGGTGTCCTGGCATCCTTGCCGGATCTCTCCGCATGCTCTGGGCTCTGAGGAGCAGCCAGGAGGCCCCTCTTTGGAGGCTGCGGAGGGTAGTGGCTTCCATCGTTGGTGCTCCCTCTTTGGGGCTCCGCAGGCTCCTGTTTCCAGAGATGGGACTTCCCCCGGAGGTCTGTCTGCCCAGGGCATCCCAATCTGTCCTGCTTTCCCGTTGTTTTGTAGCCTTGGGGAGCAAACTGCAGACAGTCTCGAAGTGATAGCAGCTGCAGAGAAGGGGGGAGAACTCCTGCCGCCCCAGAATTCTGCCCCCTTTCCCAGGTCATTCAGGGTGACCGCCACAGCTTGACCCTGGCCCCAGCCCCATCCGGTAAGAAGAGACCAGCCTTCTGGATCAGAACCTTGGTCATCATGCCAGATGACTGCGGGGCTGCCTTGGAATGCTGCAGAGCACCTCCTTCTCTGGGGGTCCAGGTTCAGTCCCTTCCCTGACATTTCAGGTTAAAGGATCTGAGATAGCCAAAGGCCTCCACTGGAGACCCTCGAGAGCCACTGTCAGCCACAGTTGACTGCACAAGCCTTGAGACTCCAGGGGCCTGAAGAAGCCTTATGGGGCAGCTGCCTGTGTCTGCACGCCTTCTCACCGCCAAAGGATCTTGAGTAGCAAGGCTGGGTAGACTGCCCAGGTCTAGATGGGCTTTTGATATGAGTTGGCCCAGGGTAGCTTTGCTCCTATGTTTCCGGCTGCATGGAAACTCCGGCTGGTTGGAGGCTTCCTCCAGGTTGGGGGGGGGCGGTATGTGTCTGCTGCAATCAGTTTTTGCATCTCTCAGTGGGGTTCCTAAAGGCTTCTGGGTTTCTCGTCCAGAAACTCTTTTGTAAGGAATTTGGGGGAAAAGTTGTGCCAGGCTCTAAGTTCATTGATTGAACTGAAGGTGCTCCCACCTTGTTAGCGGAACGTCAGGCATTTGTTTTTAAGAAAACTACCTCAAAGAAGCTACTTAGCTGAATTCCTAAGGGCCTAAGAGAATAATTGAGGTTCCGTGTATAGATCAATAGCTAATTTGAGAAAAACAATGGGCAACAACAGGCGAACTTAATGCTTCAGCAAGATCTTAGTGGGATCTCTCTCACACACAAACCTGCTGGGCTTGCCAGCATGAAGTGAAGACAGTATTAATCTGCATCCAGGGTAAGAACGGTCTGCGTTGGGCAGCCCAGGCATGTTTATTCAGGAGGGAGGCTCGTGGTGCTCTGTGGGTTTTACTTCCAGGTAAGCCTGTGTAGAATGGCAGCCCCATTTCGGCATGAGCGCCTTGACAGCCAGGGGCTCTGGGCTTGAAGCAGGGGTCTCCAAGCTGCAGGCTCACCCCGCTGTGTGCTGTGGATGCCATCCTGCGCAGGGCCCCCGTGAGCGGCAGGCAGGACGGGGCCTCTGGCTGGGCCAGACTGTGGAGGAAAGAGCAAGAGCCTTGCACAACCAGAGCCGTGTGTTCTCCCTCCTGCCCCACCCGCTCAGAGGGCCCCATGGCATGAGCCAAGTTCCAGCCAGGTCATCTCTTGCTTTGACATCCAGTCAACTGATGGTTCTGCCATGCCAAGATGACAGAAGAAGAAGAGATGAAAATAGCCAGGAGGGTTTTGACATCTTTTTTAATTAAAGTACAATCAAGAGGGGATTTTGGACATATCTTTGAAAAGACCTGTTCTGACCACATCCTTTTTTGCTACCTGGTGGCCAGCTGCCCAGACACACCTCTGGCTCCGCTCCTCTGCTCTGGTTTTGCTCACCGTTTTGCACGTGCTAGAACCTCAGAACTGCTTTGCAGTGGAAATACAATGTTGTGTCTCGGTTTCATTTCATCATGGAGGATACACAGAAGCCTCCAGACTGGCTCACATACATGGAGATCCACCCCCACTGAGCTGGATTCTCTGGGTCAGCTGGTGAGCGGGGGCAGGACTGCTGTTGTGGTCAGCTTGCAGGCAGGGTGGGGGTGCCGCTGGTGCGGTTCTGATCCCGCCTCTCCTGCCCTTGGGTGCCTGCCTGTCTCAGCCCACGTCCCTCGGATCTCTTCCCTGTGGGAATTCCATGGGAGGCAGGAGGAGCGAGCCAGCCCACGGAGTGCACCAGCTGCAATTGCCCGGTCAGCTCATAGCCGGGCGCACCACCCCTCTTCCCTTGCTGCTCCCTGGAGGGGTGAGCCTTTGGGGCCGAGTCAGTGTGGTCGTCCAGGCTGGGGAGGGACTCAAGGGGAGGGGCTTGGCCTTTATTCCCTGTCTTCCTGGGTTGCCTCTCCCTCCCTCCCCTGGCCTGCCTGGATCCTGAACCTCTCAGAGTGGGACCACTCCCAACAGCATCTTTTTTCTCCCAAGGGTTCCACTTCCGCTGCCTGCCCAAGAGGAGGCTCCCCTGGATCTCCCTCCAAGCAAAGGCCACCACGTGTTTTTACAGGCTGAGCCACTGGAAGCCGCTGCTACTCCGTGGTGATTTAGATGCCAGTGGTACCCGACGACCTTTGACAGCACCGCTACACTGACTGCCAAAATCAATGGGTGTTTCAGGAAGTCCAGTGCTTAACACAGCAAATGGCCAGCCACCAGGTGGCTTTATTGATCTCCAGGCTGGGGTCAGGAGGCCCAGGTGGAGAGTAGCAGGCAGAGGCCCCCCTGATGGGCCAGGTGCCAGAAAAGCCCCCTAGGCCCTGGCAGGGGCTTTCAGCACCAGTCCCCGGCACTCTGGGCACTGGAGTGTGCATCTGCCCAAGCCGCCTTCTATGGCAACACAGGGCACATTTGGAGGAACGCATCCAGACTTTTCCAAGGGCCAGTCTTGCGAGGGGGTGGCCAGAGGTGCAAATTCTTGTGTAAAGTCCAGCTCCCATCCTAGCAGACCTGCAAGCAATATGCACATACTCCAAGCAATAGGCAGGAGAACAGAAATGCAAACAGCCACTGTCAACGTTGCACTGGTTGCAAGCTCCAGCAGAAATTGAGCAAATGATTTTTTTTTAAAGCCATTCTTGGGCCATTGGCCCCCAAAGCATTCTGTGGAAATAAATTCCTCAAGCTCATTCATTATGTGTCGCCCTTTTGTGTATCCTGACCTACCCCCACCCCCACCCCCAGTGTACTGGATTGCCCAAAGTATTTGTGTTTTCTCCCAGCCCCTAAGTATGGCTAACCCTTCCATAAAGACATGCCCCACAGTTCTGCCCACCGCTGGGCAGACAGGCACATGCCCATGCTGCACAGGAAAAGGGGAATGCTTCTGCAGCGTCTTCTTCTTCCGCATGCTAATGCGCCCCATCAGCAAGACTCACAGGGGAGGAATTCAAGGTGAGGGTCTTGGCCACACCACTAAGACCCACGTGCCACCAAGGGGAGGAACGGCACTCGGTACCCACTGGTCTCCCTGCTAGCCTGGTCTTGCCTCCAGCAAACCTGCTCTGCCACGGGGATTCTGAGAGGGGCACAGGGGTCCTGGCGCTGGCTCCCCTGCCCTGCCCTGCCCAGTGGGCGGGCTCGGGCTGCATCCGTGGGGACTTACGGCTTGTTCACCTCCGGGAGAATCGTCCCTGGTTGTGGCCTGCCTTTGCAGCTGTGGAGCCCTCTTCAGGGGGAACGTGGGATGGTGGGGGATCTGGGCTTGTTTCCGAGGCAGCCGGCCTCTTCCCAATGCTGCAGTGGTGCTGATATCCTGAGAGTACAGCAGAAGTTGCACTGCAGAGCAGGGGGAAGGGTGGGCGTGGGAGGAGAATCCCCTGGGGCACATTAGAGAGCAGGCAAGCGAGCCATCTGCTCCTCCTGGCTACTTTTGACAAATAAATTAGGGGAAAGATTTTTGTTTCTTTTCCTGCAGCTCCATTATCCTGGCAAAGTGGCTGCTTCCAACACCCCCTGCCCCCCCGCCCCCCCGCCCGTCATTTCTGTTGCAAAACCTGGATTGGGGTGTGTGTGGGGGGGGACTGCCAGGTGCCTGGGCTTAGTCCAGCTGGTCCTACAGGGGACACCACTTGAGTAGGCATGGGTGCATTGCTGTGGCCCCAGGGGCCATCCTTGCTTGCAAGCCCCCAAGGGGGGTGGGGTGGGATGCCCCCGGAGCCTCTTCTCCCACCATAGTGGGACTGGCCCCACTTCCTGCTCAATGCGCTGACATCCTGCTGCAGGAAACGGGCCACGCACGAGGGCGTCTGCACCCTTACTGCTTGGCAGGGCAGGCCCAACTCACTCACTCACTCACTCACTCACTCACTCACTCACTCACTCACTCACTCACTCACTCACTCACTCACTCACACACACACACACACACACACACACACACACAGCAGCCCCCCTACTATCTGCTGGGGCACCTGGGAGTCCCTCAGCCCACAGGTTTTCCTTAAGCCTCCGCTAGGAGATCCGGAGTCTCTCTCTCCTCCAGGCCCCCCTCCAAGTGGGAGCCAGGCCAGCAGGCATCAAGTGAACTCCATGGATTCCTATGAGAGCGGCACCTCCAGGAGCAGTGGAGTGTGGCAGCCGCGGTCCACAGAGGCAATTCAGAGTTGCACTCGACATTCAATTAGGACTATGGGTCCCTATAAAACAGCCCATTAAACATGGCTATAAATCCCCACCGACTGTGCGCTGAGCAGGGCTTTCTGCCTTGCCCCTGGCACCACAGGGTGAAAGCAGCACTCAGCCCAAAGGCAGCTGCCGTCATGACCGAAAGTGTGGCAGCTTTTGTGGTCGCCACCACCAAACAGCAATCTTAAATGTGCCCCTCCACCAGCCCCTGCCTCCCGAGAGCTGGCGCCACCCTGATTGTGAGTCCTGGCTTTACTGCACGTGGCAAAGAGCAGGCAGGCGTGAGCGTCCTGTAACCCTTTGCACGGAGGAGGCCAAGAGCACGCCCGGCCCTTTCTGACAAGAAGGCTGGGGAACGGACTTGCCCCCAGGCACCTCCCAGGAAACGAGCAGGCAGCTAAGCGCTGGAAACACAGGAACCATCACCAGCATTGGTCCTGATCCCCCCACTAGGGCTTGGAAGACAGGGACGTGCCTTGGCCTCCTTCGCCCGAGGGAGCTGTGCATCTGGAGCAAGCGGAGTCTCTCTCTGAAGTACCCGTAACAACAGAAATCTGTGCTTTATTCACAGGACAGAGATATCTATCAGGACAGTGAGTTTTTCAAGGCACCATCAGAAGCATCTCTATGGTTACAGGCTTGCTCAGGAGGGGAAGGAGGGAAGGAAGGAGGGAGGGAGGGAGGGAGGGAGGGAGGGAAGGAAGGGGTCCCGCTTCTTCCCCAGGAGCCTACAGCTGAGCAAAACCGAGTCCCCACTGCCTTGCCGGGGGCCCTTCCGCTCACAGGCGGGGCCAGAGAAGCAAGTGCAGGAGAGATTGCCCTGAACAGTATCTAAGTGGGGAATCAAGAAGAGGCAGGTGCTGGTTTGTGCTTAGGTGGTGATGTTTATAGACTATATAGAGATATATACCAATATTAAAAATAAAATTCATCCTTGTGCCTTGATTTCATGGCAGAAAATGAAGCCACGGGACACCTTCCCACCCCCTGAACTGCAGGCCAAGCCAAGAGTGAGGGCTGGGACATGAGCTCTGGGGGCATCTCCGGGCACCTGGGGGCCACCTGTTCTCCCTGCCGCCTCTCCTGGCTGTTCATAGTGAGCTGGAAGAGAGGCTGAGACAGTCCTGGTAGAGCGGGCAGAGGAAGACCCCTCAAACTTGCCCCCCTGCCCCCTTGCGGAAGACTGGGCCCCACCCTGCTCTGCCTGTGCCAGGAGTCCTACTCCCACCGGAAGTCCTGCCCGACCATCTCGTAGAACTTGATGTTATAGGGGCGGTAGAAGTCTTGCAGCTGCTCAATCGCTTCGGGGTCAATCTGGACATGAGGCCTGCCTTTGGATTTGCCCAGGCAGCGGGGCAGGCTGCCTTCCATACTCTTCTTCAGGCAGGGGAAGCCCTTGGTTTTGTTGAAGTAAAAGTGCTTCTCTGTGAGGAGTCGCTTAATGCCCAAGAAGTCTTGGATCTTGCCCATCTCTCCTGCGGGGTCTGTGATGAGCCGCTCGCCACTGACAAAGTGCATCTGGGAGAGCGGGAAGAACCGCAGCCAGCTCTGCAGGTGGACGGCATACAGGCCGATGCGGATGGCGTTCCAGGACGTGTCCACCAGGCCCAGGCTGCGGTTGTGGAAGGAGAGCCCCTCAAAAGTGGGGATGTCCGGCTTCTTGGAGAGGGTCTGGGTATAGTCGGAGATGGCCCTGGTCACAGGGTTGCGCACCACCACAATCAGCTTGGTGTCCCGCGACATGTTGAAGATGCGCTGGGGGGCTTCCCTGGTGACAAAATAGCTGGGCGTTTTCTCCATGGTGATCTGGTGGTCCAGTGACCGCGGCATCAACCGCCTGCAAGCAGAGAGAGCCTGGATGTTACTGGCAAAGCAGAGAGCCCTGGGGTGGGGTGGGGTGGGGGTGGGGGGCAGCTTCTCCCCAGGAAGAGGAGCCCCCCCACACACACACATCTTGCTCCAATGTCCTGGGTGGGGGAGGAAGGCAGGGCTGGCTGAGAGAGATCCTGCCAGGCTTTGCTTTTGGAGAGAAAGGGAGTAAACTAGTGGTAAAAGAAGGAAGGCTCGTTGTCAGTTGATTTAATTTCTGAGGTCCCTGATGATGATTGCAAATACTTTACATTCTTTCTGGGTAGCAATTCCCTGCCCCAGTACTAGAAACCTCACTGGGCATGGAGTCAGGCACCACCCAATAGTGGGGCTGGCATGGCTCTAAGCACCCCCGCCCCGCCCCCCGGCCCTAACTCCATTATCTTTCCTTTGCTAATAACTGGCCTGGCCAGGGCAAAGCAGTTCCCCTCCCCGATTAAGGCGGCTGAACTTCGTCGGTGTCTTTAGCCCTGGAAAGCCCCCGGGCCCAGGGGGAGACACCCAGAGAGCAACAAGGGATCCTCCTGCCTGGATTGTTCCTTACAGCAATATGCCCTGTGCTCTGCCCAAAAGTGCAAACTGCATCAGGGCAGCCCCTTGCCTGTCTTGGAGATAGTCTCCCCGCGGCTCAAAGGAATTCCTGTTGAATTCCAGTCTGCGAAGGGTGCCCAGCCTCCAAGGGCCGTCTTTAGAGCCCCCTGCTAAGGCCCCAAACCAGCAGGAGACTCTTTGGCCTGGACAGAAGCGTCGGAACCCACAAGGCCAAAGGCCCATTCCACTCCTGAGAGTCCTCGGCTTCTGCCACTCCTGGGCTGCCGTCTCCACCTCTAGGCACAGCCAGCTGGTAAGGACCAGAGCGCGGGAGCGGCACTTGCGAGTACCTGAGCCACAGGGGGCTCAGCTGTTGCTCCCCATCCATTGCCAGGGCCTTATAAATCCCGGCCAACCTACCTATTGACTGACGAGTCCTCCTGTTCAAAGACTCATGCAGGGGAGAAGACTTCGCCCTTGCTGGCTTGGCTGAGATCATTCATCAGTCCCAGACAACTTTATCAGCAGCTCAGCACCTGGCAGAGATTCAGAAAACTGCCATTTCCTTAATGGGCCATACCTGGGCTGAAGAGGAGGTTCACTCTGTACAAAATCAGGCCTTTGTATTTTAAAAGGCTCAGAAGTGGCATGAATAAGCCACGGCAATCTCAGCAGTTGGCAAAATGGCCTCCTCCAACCAACCAAGGGTGCAAAGACACCTCTCGGCCCCCTCAAAAAGAAAAGCCAGCAGAGGAGAAACAAACCGACCCCTAAGCCAGGTGCATGGCCACCCCCCTCTCACTTACTGCTGCAGGATACCCAGTAGGCGGAGAAGCCCCCCCCCACGCCCCGCCCCCCGCCCTGCCAGGGCCTTGGGAGGGAGCTGCGTTGCGGGACGGCCACCTGTACACAAATCGCACCGGCCACGCTGCAGTCCTTGGCTTTCCCAGGTGCTGTGCAAACTGGAGCTCTTCCACACCCTGCCCCATTTTGCATCCTCGTGTAGGGAAACAGATGCCTCTTTGTTAACAAATTCCCTGTGTGCTGGTGCCACGGCTCAATGAGCCCTTCTGGTGAGCGAGTCACAGCCGCTGCTGAACATCGTGACCATCCCAGCAAGGCAGAAAAGAAGCACTTAGGAAAGGTGGGGGGAGGTACCAGAGTTCCCCTCCCCACCAGGAAGCAGAAAGGTCCCGGGAAACGGCACGTCTGGTGCTCAAGCCATGTGCAGGGGAGGCGGCTTGGGAGTGCCCCAGCTGCCTAGGGAAGCCTGCTTTGCAGAATGTCGGCCAAGGGAGACAGCAGGGCAGCAGCTTCTACACAGGCCTTGCAGGATTAAAGGGCAAACTACATCTGAAGAACGGGCAGAGCAAAATGGTGCTTGGGACAGCAGCTAACTTGTGCGACTGAGCCAGGCCACGTGTCATGGTTTGGAGGAATGACACTCCTATACTCTGCCATGCAGGAGGATTCCTTCCCAACTCCCCGACCAGGGCTGGCGCCAACCCACCCACTCAGCCATCCAGAAGGGATCCTGAATGGGGACTTTCTGTGCATTGAGCAAGTCCAGCACCCCAGGAAAAGGGATGGTGGGAGAATCGTCAGGCCCTCTGGGAAGGGGTTTTCCTGCTCCCCTGTCACAGACGCTGGCTGGCCAGGCCCGGCGGAAGCCCCACCAGTCTGCATCCCTGGATAATTCACAGCATGCAGGTCTCAAGAGTATCCACGATGGAGAGGCCGCTTGCCAAGCACAGAGTGGCAGTGTGAGCGGGCAGTTGGCCTTGGCAAGGGCTGGGGTGGCAAAAAAAAACCCTCACACAGAGAGAGAATCAAAACCTGGCTCCAGTTCTCTGGAAGATGGCGGTTGCATCCTCAAGACCAGAAGGCACCAGTTCTGTTTGGGTGTGATGCTGGGTGAAAACTAGCATGGGGGGGGGAGCAAAGGGGACAAGAAAGAATGCCCGGGGCGCAAGGCACCCACCGGTGGCTTACCAAGTGCTTGTGCTCCCCGCTTATGCCCCCGTCACTGGAAGGCCAAGCAACCCACGCCAGCCCCCTCTGGCAGGGCAAGGAGCAGCTGCCAGAGGACTGGCACATGCCTTCCTTGGGCCACGAGGGAGACATTCCTTTGGGCCCACTGGGGCTGGTGCAACACGCGCACCTGGTCCAGACTCACAGGCCGCCTGGGGTTGGGCGTGGCCGCATCTGAAAGAGCCCAGCGGGAAGGCCCTCCTCTCCCCAGCACAGCAGGGCCAGGAAACCTCTGCTTGCGCCGTGCTTGCTGTGCTTGGAAGACCGAGCAGGGAGTGCCCCCCCCCGCCCCGGTCTCCATGCAAAGTGCCGACAGGCGTCTGCATAATCCTGGGCTTTAGTCACTTGTCAGCAGGAAAATGAAGTGTTTGGCTTGGCACAGCTCCCCACCCAGCTGACAGCAGCAACACCCCTTGCCAGACGGAGGGAGGGAGGGGCTCTCCCAAATGACCCAACCCCCCTCAGGCATCTGGGGCTGGCTGGTGAGCAGTGTGGCAGGCTGATCCATCAGGCAGCCACCTCCCTGTGCACACAGCTCTCCAGAATCGCTGCGAGGAGGAGGCCTGGCCCGGCTGCCCAGCAAATGGGGATTCAAGAACATGCTTGTTAGACACGCCTCCTTCCTCTCTATGCTGCAAAATGTCAAACAGTTGCTTGTCCTGGGTGGGAGACAGCGAGAGAGAAGAGCCCAGTTGAAGGGAAGCAGCCCAGCTCCAGAGCAGCCTCCTTGCCCAGTTCGCGGATGAGCCTGAGGAGACGCCTGCAGCTCCCGCCTCTCCTCTGTGGAACATCTTCCCGCCATCTGAACTGAGCTTCCCAACAGCCTTGACTGCTCAGAACCACCCCCACCCCTGAGCGTGACATGCTTCGACTCTAACACATCTGTGGCTTCCTGTTTTGTCCTGCTTTAATAAGGGAGAATAAATACAAAGCTTAGTAAGGAAGCAGCCCCCCCACGACACACTCTGGGACTTCCTAGCTCCACAGCAGTGGAGCTGCATTTCTGTCTCCTCTACTACAATGAGCAAAGGTATAGGAAGAAGTACAGACTGGTGCCCAGGGACGTGCCAACTGCCAAGCTGTTGGGGGAATGTGCCACAGGTGCTTTGAAGGCGCCTCTTCTCCCAACTCCCAGAGCAGGAAAAACGGGAGAGTCAGTCTGCCCCCGCAATGAAAGGCTGCGTTTTGCTGGCGGTATTCTGCCTGGAAAGAGGAGACCCGTTGGGGGCACCCTGTTCTGAGAGACAGAGGGCCTCCTGTGGCTTACAGGGGAAATAGTAAGAGGGAAGGAAAAGGGAGCCGAGGCAGCTTCCCGCCGAAGCCAAGTGTCAGGAACTGAGACACAGATTCCCAGAAGGAAAAGGAAAGCTTGGAAATTGGGCGCCCTCAAATCCATCTTGCTCGAATTTGAAGATCAGTCACTTGAAAGGAACACCAGAACTCAGCAAAACGGGAGTTCGGGGCGTTGAAAGAACAGGCAAGTTGGACGGATCCTCTACACATACCGGGAGGGGCTGACATCCTCATGGAGCGGCACCCCAAGCCAGAAGCAAAGCCCTAAAAGCCACCCATGCTTGCTGCACATGGCAAGCATGAACATTAATGCAAGGAAAGACGCCCATGACATGGAGCCTCCGAACCCAAGGAAGGACTTCCCCTGGAGAGACCGACAGCCATTCTTAGGTGTTGCCCCTCCAGCCCAAGAGGCACCTTTATTTCTCACTCCAGAAAAGGCAGAGGAAGTGGGGCAGGAGCCCCCCCTTGCAAGACTGCGGCCACGCCCCCGTTTGCCACAGAAGGCCACACCGAAGGGGGGGGGCGCACTCCTGGACTGGCCTTCCCTTCATGGAAAGACCCTGGACTTCTCCTCTGTAACTCCTGGGCCCAGTTGGGGATGTGAAAGACATACGGGCTGCTTCAGGAACTGGGCCCAAACAGAGGGCTCTCTGAAGAGAGATGTGATGGGCGCACTGGCCAACATCCTCACCCAGAACGACCTTTGTGGAGGAACGCCATCTTGTGTGTGTGTTGGACTTTCTGTGGGCTGGATGGGAGAAGACTATCAAATGTTAGGCTGGGTTCCTCTTCACCCCCCCCCTCTCTCAAACCAGTAATCTGAGGGCAACCCCCTAGAAAAGACAGGAAATCCAAAAAGGTTAGGAGGAGATATGGCCCAGAAGGCTGCAGGGGAGAGGGAGGGAGAGAGAGAGCGCTAGTTCCCGGGTGGCAACTGCTGCCTCTATTACCCAGGGGAGTCGACTGGCGGGTGCCGGAGGCAGACACGACCCTGCTCTCGGGCCAGGGATGGTGGCCATTTGGGGGAGGATGTCTGTTCAGTCACGTACCTGCCCTGCGGGCCATCTAGACAGGGCATGAGTTCAGAGGAGGGAGAGAGATGAAGCGTTTTTGTCAATGTTATTTTTATTTCTTCCGTTCATTTCTGAGGTGCCTGTGTATAGTTGGGAGTTTTAAATAAACCCTTTTGACTGTCGAAGGAGTGAAGTCCCTCTGTGCCACATAGTTCCCCAAACACTTGGAAATGCTGTCGGGGGGGGGGGTGTCAGGGAATGCCTGGGGAGCAGGAAAAAGTGGTGAACCAGCTGTCAGCTGCCAACCTTCCAGGGGAGCCCCAAAGAGCACTGGAAAGCCCAGGGGCAGGGTCCTAGTCACATCAGAGGAAGGTTAGGAGGCTGTCCCGCCTAACTAGAGCCCAAAACAGGGACAGTGGTGGCAGCAATACCCTGAGGCAGTGGAGTGAAACGGTCCCTTCCGTTGCCCCGTCAGGCAAAGGAGGGGTAGGCAGAGCAGGGTCCGTCAGCTGACTAATGCCTGGTCCGCCACAACCTCCATGAAGCGTGAATCTGCAGGAACTCTGCCTTCGTCAAAGAGATTCCTAATTTGCCCAGCGCACAAAGATGAGCCAGGCTCATCTGGCATCCCGGCATGAACAGAACCAACACCGAAGGCCAGGAGTAGCCTGGGCAGGCTGGCTGCTAACTGTCCAGCCCAGGCTTGATTCCAAGAGTAAAACCAATCCAGTGTCGTCTGCTTTGCTCTCCGTACTTCTGGCACCTGGGTGCTTAAAGGAATCTCGTAAACCTTGGCAAGTGTCATTTAATTGTTTTATCTGTGCCCCTTTAGATGTGCTGCCGGCGTGGAGAGACGCAGCCTGGATTACAGCACAGCACTGGAGACAGCAGAAGACAGCAGCATTCAGGCCACACCGCCTCGGTTTCTGCAGGAGGGGCACAGGCACAGCCCCTGTTTTTGCCCACCCCATGCAAAGGTGGGTGCAAGTCCTGGCTCCACAGGCTCGCAAAGGGCACACACCCAGACCCTGCAGCAAGCAAGCCACTCGGCATTTATATGTTGCTTTCTACATACAAACACTTCTTTGAACTTTAAAGAAGATCTCAACAAGGAAGGAGGCTCCCCTCCTCCACACTCACTCCCACTTGTTTCCTCGGCAGCATTAAAGAGAAAAGAGATCTTCTGGGCTCTGGCACCAGTTCAGCGCTACCGGAAGGCCTTCTGGATAAGCTCCCAAATTCAAATGAGCCACATGATGTAAAAGTCTCTCCTACTTGGAAGGAACACCATCCAGTTCCCACAAGAAACAGATTTAAGTTTCCCCGGCCACTCTGAGATGGGGGCCTGAGAGAGAGGAGCCCTGGAAGGGGGCTGCTCTGTAGCCCAGGCCCTCCAGGTTGCGTCTCCCCAGCCCCGGATCCCAGCATCTGCAAGGCCCAAGGGGCAGCCCCGGGCCCACGCAAACGGTCCTCTCCCCAGACCCTTCCCAAGACCCGGGAAGCAGCTCGGCCCACAGGCGGCGGTTGGCGGGGCAGAAGCCCCCCCCCGCCCCCGCCGACCTGAGTGCGGCTCACTCCGCGTCCTGGGGGGCGAGGCCAGGCCAGGCCAGGCCAGGCGGGCCGGGAGCAAAGCTGGTTGCACGCAGAGCCTCCCGCCCCGTCCGTTGCCCCGGGCCCGTCGGCCAGGCTTTAAGCGGCGAGAGCGCCCCGGCTGGCCCGGCCGCCTGCTGGGGGGAGCCAAACTTCCCGCGGAGTCCCAGGCGCGCCCCCTCCGGCGCCTCCTCAGCCCCGCTCGACGCCGCCCGCCACAGCCCGGCCAGAGACAGGCGCCCGTGGCCCCGGGCCGGGCCGGGCCGGGCCGGACCGGAGGTGCTCCGCAGCGCCCAGCCGCCCCGCAGGCCCCCGCCCAGCCTCGCTTGAACCCGGGGCCGGAGGAGGCCGGGGCGGCCGGCGCTCACCTGTACCAGTCGAGGCCGCGCTCGTAGTGGCGGTCGAAGAAGTGGGGCTCGGTGCCGAGGGCGCGCACGGCCGGGTGGCCGCGGATGAACTCCAGCACGGCGCGGGTGCCGCCCTTCTTGACGCCCACGATGATGGCCCGCGGGAGCCGCTTGGCCGGGGGCGCGGCGGGCGGGGGCGCGGCGGCGGGGGCCGGGCAGGCGCGCGACTTCTGCAGAAGTTTCTTGCGGGCGGCGGCGGCGGCGGGCGGCGCGGGCAGGCAGCGGGCGGCGGCGCCGGGCGGCGGCGGCGGCGGCGGCTCCGGGGCGCAGCAGAAGAGCAGCAGGCTGCAGCAGAGGCAGGTGCCCGAGAGCGAGAGCAGCGAGGCCAGCGCCAGCGCCCGGCAGCGCCGCCTCCGCCGGCTAAGCGCCATGGCTCCATGCTCGGCCCGGCGCGCCAGGCCCCGGCAGTCCCGGCCGGCGGCGGCGGCGGCGGCGGCGGCGCATCGGGGCGGCGGGCGAGCTCCGCGGCCCGCCACTGCCGGCCCTGCTCCCGCTGCGGCGCCTATTTAAGGGGCTGCCTGACGTCAGCCGAGGCGGAGACGCCCCCGCCGGCCCGGCCACTTTGCCTGGCGCTCGCGGACGGGGCCGCCGCGGCAACGGCCTCGGTGCCCGCGGAGCCTCCCCGGGGCACGCCCCTCCCGCGAGCGCGGAATCCCCCGGGGCGGCGGGCGACTCTGAGCGCCTGCTCGGTCCGGGACAGCCACGGCCGGCCCCGCGGGGGGTTCGGGCGTTTGTGCCAGGGAGAAGGCCTCTGGCGCGCCTCCGGGCTGTGGCTGCCCCGCAGACCCCGTTGTTGGCACCGAGGGCAGAGGGAGTCGTGCCCAGCAATCCTCCTCTCTGGAAGAGCTGGCGGGCAACGGGGCATGGAGGCCTCCGGCCCCGCGCCCGCCTCCGGACAAGCGATGTGCCGCCGTCTCTTCTGAGCAGCGGCGGCTCTCTGGTCGCCTGCCCGGGCAGCCCGTCACACCCGGGATCGACCCCGGGACCTTCTGGCTGTGAGGCGATGCGCGGTCACTGAGCTCAGTGTGTGTACGCGGGGGGGGGGCGCCAAGGCTTCTTTACGTGAGAATTGCTTGACGCGGGTCAAGGCGGTCGCCCTGCCTCGGCGTATTCCAAGGCGCCTTAGAGGCGAGTGGGTTGACGTTTGGTTCGGCGTGTTGCTCTTTTGGAAGCCGCTTGAGCTGCAGAGCAGCGGGGCGGCCACGCAAAAGGGCTGGGAGGGGCGGGAGGGCGGGACAGCCCCGCAAGTCCGAAGGCGCGGGAGCAAGCGAGACGAAGGGCGACCGCGGGGCGGGAGTCCCGGGGGGGGGCGGCGGGCAGAGGGGCAGCGGCGCTTCCAGGCTGGGGGAGAGGCGTGCGCCTGCTCGGGCGGCAGAAGCAAGCGGCAGACTCGGGCCGAGCCCCGACTCCGCTTGGCACCCCCACCCCACCCCAAGCGAGCTGGGCCCGTCGGCACACGCGGCAGCGCCTTCGGGCTCTCGAGAGCGGCTTCGGCCAGCGGGAACTCCCCTCTCTGGCCACAGGCCTGGGCCGGGCTGCGGCGAGACCAAGCGCGGAGCAGAAGGGGCCGGGCGGGCTCTCCGGAAAGAGCCGCTCGCTGCCCGCGGCAATGCACCTTGGCGCCCAGCCAGCCCCCAGGCCCGAGCCCGCCGCAGCCCTCCGAGCCGGTGCCCGGGTGAGGCGCTCCAAGGACCCGGCGAAGACCGCGAGGCGCCCAGCCGGAGGGGCAACTGCCTCGGCAGGACGGCGACTGGGCGAGCGGGCCAGTCCGGCCGCCTCTTCTCCCTCCCCGGGGAATGAGCCCCGCAGGCGGCTCTCTCGGGCGGAAGAGCCCCGGGAGCCGAGCGAGGCCCGCTGGGAGCAAACGTCGGGCAGCAGCGGCGGCTGGTGGGTGCGGGAGGGCGGGGAGGGCTCGGGGCCTCCCGCTCGGGGGGGGGGCGGCCGTTTTGCAGCGCGCCGTGCCTCTCGTCCCCCGAGCAGCTCGAGGCGGCCCCGCGCAGCGTTTTGCCCCAGGACAACCCTGCGAAGTGGGTGGGGCGTGGCTGGCGACTCGCCCGGGGAGCGCAGAGTCGGGCTCGGTCTGCCCGGTTGGAGGCTGGTCGGCGCCGCGGACCGGAACCGGCGGGCTGTCCGGTCTGGGCCGAGCGGCTTAACCGCGCAGATGGTGCCGCTGTCAAATTGCTCCTGTTTGCAGATACGAGTAAGCAAACCCCGACGTGGGCGGGCGACTGCGCGACGCGTTTGCAAACGGCTCCCGGGCGATGTTTGTGAGGACCCGCCTGGAGTTCCCGGGGACTGGCCCGCCTCGTTTGCAGCGGCGCCCCGGGAATCCCCGGAGCTGTTGGCCTATGTCCCGGCAGGCTTGGCCGGAGGAGCCTGGGCGGACCGCCCCTTCCTCGGGCGAGGCGTGGAAACGTTCCGGCGCGGCGCTCGAGTGTTTGCAGAGCGGCTGCTAATGGTCTGCTTGCCGGCTGCCGGCGCCAAAGGACCCCGAGACAGACGCCTCGTCGGGCCGGCGGAGGAGCTCCGGCGGCGGCTCGGAGGGGATCCTCATGGGGCGTCGGCCAAAGACAGGCCCTTCCTCGGGGCAGGGCCCGCAGGCCAGGGAGGCACCAGGGCGAGGGCGAGCGGCCCCCTTGGCCGCCCTGCTCGTGGGCTTTGCCGGCACTTCTGCCTGCGGATCTGCGAGGCGCCTGGCCTGGGCACTCTCTCTGCGGCGCGGCGTTGCAGCCTCCGGCCCTCGATGCAGGACCGGCCCCAAGCCCCGCGGCCCCCTCCGGAGGCGAAGGCGGGAAAGGGGCCCCTCCTTGCGCGAGGGCGCTGCTGAGCCCCAGAAGGGGCTCCCGGCCGTGGCCTGTCGGGACGGGAAGCAACGGGAGGCCTGAGCCGCCCAGCCCGCGCTCTCTGCGGGCGCCCAGGCAGGCCCTGGAGCGGGACCGCGTGCTCCTCCGCCCCCTCCCGTCGGGCCCATCGCTCTGCAGGAGGGACGCCCTGATGTCGCCCGTGGGGGCTCCTGCCTGCCGGCAGAGGCTGGGGAGAAGGCCGCCCCCAGCTGGCGGTGGACACCCCCCTCCCCCCCCACCCCCGTGGGCAGCAAGTGCTGGCCCTGGGGCTGCCGGCCGGCTCAGCAGAACCCCTGGGGAGTCGAGGCCGAGACTGAGGCCCAGAGAAGCCCGGGAGGGGCTGGGAAGGGCCCCGGGAAGACCCCTGGCCCAGCCCTCCTTTCTCTGACTTCTCCTCTCCTTGCTTGTGTGGTGGATTCCAGTAGCTCTGCTCGCATGGATTTTTTGATTCCTTGATTAATTACTCCCAGTAATTTCAGCTCAGTTAATTACCCTGTTTAATTAGGGCAAACTTTTAATTGTGTCCCTAAGCTGAACAGCGTGATAGGCTCCCTCATTAGTGACCGGGAGTTAGCTTGAAGCCAGTTCGCCAGGCTCAGCCACTGGGTGAGCACCGGCCGGGCCCAGTGAGGCAGAGGGCTGGGGCAGGAATGGAGGCTGGAGCCAGGCCGGGCAAGGGGCTGCCTCCCCCTCTAGTGCCAGGTCATGCCACTCTTCCTCCACGGAACAGAGGGCACATTCCTAGTCCCCCCACCCCCACCCCCCTGTCCACAGACCTCATGGGTGAAACCTGTTCTCCCTCCTGTCAGTTCCCAAGAAAGGTTAGGAAGTGTCCTGTTGAATTAATGGACGTTTTTGGACAGTCTTCAAGGGCAGCACCCATGGAAAACATAGCATCAGGGGGAGGCCACTAAGCATGACAAAGAACAAGTCTCTGTGCTTCAGACATTCAGGCGGGGCTGAGAAAAGGCCCCCCGGGTCGCAGCAGGGGGAGGCCCCAGAAGCAGAGCCCTGGGAGGACCTGCCGGGCAGGAGCACCATTCCTGCCCTGGTCCGTCTCACGTGTGATCCGCTCCTCAGGTGAACAGGAGGTCTGCTGGACCTCAGCTGGGTGGGGTCCCTCCACGTGCAAAACGTGGCCTGTTTGTTTGTGTTATTTATTGCCTCCCTTCCTCAAGGAGACTCAAGGTGGGTCACATGGTGTAAGTCAATATGATCCGCAGCTGCAAGAGGGCTGGAGGGCCTGTGGAGTTGGGAGCCCCATCAGTCACCAAATGATGTGTCTCCCCCACACCAAAGAGCACACAGAGAGGCCCTGTCAGTGGCTGCTGCTCACCTGTGGAACTACCACCCACCAGAGAATCTTTGGCGCCCGTGGGAATGGGTGGCTGAGCTGTGTTGTGTACAGATTCTCTTGTTTTCCTACTAAAAATACAAAATTATCCTTAGCTTGCAATGAAATTTTTTGTCCAAACCAGCGCATGTGGCGTTGTCCTCAGAAAAAGAGAGCTCAGCTTCTCTTGAGGGGAGCCGCTAGCGCCCCCCCCCCATGCCCTGGGCTACTTCAGGGGCACAGCTGCAAGGCCTCCGGGCACAGCCTCCAAATCCGGCATTAACCCCAATGTTAATCTTCAAGAACACTCATGTCAAAAATCTTAGCAACAAAATTAAGCCACATCACTATATTTTGACTACACAAAATCAATATTAATTATAGGCAGAGAGAAATGCTGCTTAGAGGCAGCTTAATTTAGGATTGTAGCAGCTGTGGAGTCAAGCGCTGCAGCGGGCTTCAGCGGGCACAAACTGCTCCCAGCGTTTCTCTGGGCAAGGGTCTTTCCTGAGCCTCGCTGCAGGCCAGGGGGTGCGAGCCAGCAAGGGGGCCAAGCAGAGCTCCAGGAGCAGCCGCTCCTTCCAGTGACGCAGGGCAGACCGTAGGTGGGAAGGCCAGAACTGGCAGCCTCTTGCCCCGGGGCTGCTGAGAGCCGGTTGCCAGACGCTGCTGGGCTAGCGGATTCATCACCGCCTGGAGAGGAAGGCACAGGTCCGGTTGGCCTCGATGAAGGCAGAAGGCCAAGCAAAATGTGAAGTCCATCATATTTTGGGTGGCGTGACCTGAGGCAACCAGAGGGCTTCCGCAGAAACTTTTGTGCAGTTGTATAGAATTCAAGCACTTGGCAGTGCTTGTATTTTGGGGTGGGGTTTGGGAAAAGAGGTGGGCTGGGCTGGGCTGGGCTGAGGGACTTCGAATGCAGAAGAGAGAACAGGGTGGGCACAGTTGTTGACCCTGGCGCTCCAAGCTAGACCACCCTCAACTGCTGCCCCAATTCTCCCTGATCCTTGGTGCCAAGGCCTACTGCTATCCGCAGCTAGCCCCTATGCCCAGCATGCTGTGCCAGTTTAAGACTGAGCTCAAGATGTTCAATAAAGGCTGAGCATTCTGGAAAGGGCCTAGAATATTCTGGAGGGGGCAGCCTCCTGTGCCCACTCTGTGGCTCTCAGCCAGCATCCTCTTGGGCACGGTTTCTGCAGAAGGGCAGAGCAGGCAGGGAAGGGATTGCCAAACAGCCCCTGGGGTCCCGTGCTGTACAGCTGGGGGGTGCAGGGCAGGCCTGCCTCTCCCCCTGCATAGCCATGAAGACCCTGCTTGAGTTGCAGAAAGCATGTGAGTCTGCCCACGTTGGGAAGGTCTGCCAAGCAGCTGCTTTGAGAGCTCTCTACCTGAGACGCTCAGGTGTGGGAGTCTTCTGCTGAGAGAAGGGAGCCGAGCGAGACACTTTGGCACTATTTATTACTAAAAATTAATGCAACTGGGTTGTATCCCTGCCGTTCTTTATGCATGAACCTAGCTGTAAAATCCTGTTCTTTAAAAATGCCCTTTTAGCTGGTGATGCACTAAATTAGATCAGCAAATATCCCAAATCAGCCCAATTCCTTACAGAAATGCTGAGTGGGCAGCAGGCTGGTGTACAGATTTGCCCACTCCCTGGCTTGGAGTGCCTTCCCGCTGGCTCCCTGGTGCTGGGGGTGGGGGCAGCCCTCACTGCCTTTCCAAACACTTTTCACAGGCAGCCCCTTTGCATGCTTGCAGGCCGCCACGTCTTCCTTGTCCACCCAGTTTGGGGGAAATGGCTTCTGGGCCTGGGCCTCTGCCTGGAGCTCTGACTTGCTCACGAGAGGGCCGTACTTCAGGGAGCCTCTGTCAAGGGGTGCTGTGGGGCTGGGGTGTGGGGCTGGGGTGTGGCTCACCCTGCAGCCATAACGGCGTGTGCTTTCCAGTGCCAGATGGCCGAGCCATTGACACTAAGCGGCTTAGCTGCAGGATCACACAGCACAGCATCCTCCTCCTGGGAAAGGGGGGGGCATGGGGGAGGGGGGGAGGCCGGGAGGGGAGGGACATGCCCAGGACCGGGCAAAACGTCTGGTGGCATCGTGGGGCCTGGTCACGTCACCACCAGAGAGAGCGATCCTGCCGTTGTGGCCGTTTCTGGCTCTGCACTTCCCGCTCGTTCCACTGTCTGCTTTCAGAAACAACCCCCCACCCCACCCCTAGACAGACAGGCGGCTTCAAGTCGGGAGGGGGCCGGAAGGCCCCTTTGGCAAAACCTGCCCCACCCCGCATGTCCATCTGTGGCCAGACCCTGCTGAGAAAGACCACCCTGGTCCTCCCCAGTTCTGCGTCTCCGTCCCCTGCCCACTTTCTGCCCCTTCCGGGCTTCTCTGTGTCTGCTCTGCCCTCGAGGGTTCCAGCTGCCACCACCTGTCCTTCGGGGGAGCTTGCTGTGAACGTGGGCTCCACTTCCAAGGTACCAGGTGAGAATTGATTTCTGGCAGCTCTGACTGGACTTGGCACTTAGCTAAAGGGCCTGAGCGCCCCCCTGCACCCCCATTTCTTTCTTGTCCCTTCCCGGAGAAGGAGTCGAATGGCTTCCAATCCTGGGCTATTCCCAGAGGGTAGACCCTCCCTCACCGAACGACCTGCTGCTGCTGCTGCTGCTTTGGTTTCACTGGTGCAATAGGAAGGGCAATACTGTGTGGTAACAGTATTTTTTTTGTGTGCATTTTGTTTAACTGGTGGCAGTGGAATTGATTGCTGGAGTGGTGGTTGAACTGTGTCGTCTCCTGGTTAGAGCATTGTGCTAGGTCTAAGTCTCCACTCACCAAGAACCTGACTGGGTGACCTTGGGCCAGCCGCCTGTTCTCGGCTTAGCCTAACTAACTGAGTGGTTACGTGGATAAACGGGGGAGGGGACAGAATGACGCCTGCTGCTCTGAGTTCCTTGGAAGAAAAGTGGGGTTGAAATGTTCCCAAAAAAGAAGTACGGTTCTTCATTTGCTGTCGTTTTAATGGTTTTAGTCTTTTTAGGATGCTTCATGAGCTGTCCTGGGCCCACTTGTTGGGGGAGTGGGTTAGAGATCTCTCCGTATGTAAATAAAAGCAAGCACCTGTCAGTGAGGCAGCTTGTGGCTGGGGCTCTGTCTCATTGCAGGCACCTGCACGGCTGTTGCCAGACCTCACGGGCATTCAGTAGCATGCGCAGAAAAGCGGTCTCTTGCACGTCTCCACCCATCTAGGCTGCTGGACAGTCTGACATTCATCCAGTTGCACAAAAGATGGAATGGAGACCTTCTCTTTGACAGAGCTGCTTGGAAGCTAGATGCGTTCAAAAGGGAGCTGAGCCTGAGAATGTGTGTGTGGGGTGGGGGTGGGGGTGGGCAGGGCTGGCGCGCCCATAGAGGCCAGGTAGGCGGTGGCCTCAGGTTCGAGGGCACTGGAGAGGCGCCGGAGGGGGTGTCAGGGGCGGAGGCGCACGCCACGGAGCTGGCATGGCTGGCCCACAGCTGCTGCAGCCAGCCAGCCCCGTGCTGCTGCTCCCTCGCCGCACAACCCAGCCAGGCACAGCAGCCACAAGCCGCTGATGGGGCAGCATGTGGATCACGGAACAGCCTCCGCCCACCACCCCAGCCATCCACCGGCAAATGCCCCCGGCTTGTGCTGCGCGATGACATCATTGCACAGTCCATGGGCGCACACGCGGGGGGGGGGGTTGCCACAGGCACCAGAAACCCTGGCGCCGGCAGTGGGGGTGGGGGGGTGCTTTGTCAGTGTCACGGCCATGCTGCATGTGTGGTGGGGCTCCCTGCACATACGCCCTCTCCATGCACAGACTCTGCATGTTTTGAATCCGGAAACGGCTCTGGCTGGGCCATTGCACTGAATGGAGGGTTCAACTCTTCTATGCAAGAACCTGCCCTTTGACGACTGCCGCTCCATTTTAAGTAGGTGCTGGGGCAAGCGATGGAATGAAGAGCCTGGCTTTGGTGGGGGCTTTCCCCGGTTTGCCTTCTCTTGGGTATGGCAGACCAGGCCGGCGACCCCATTCCTGCAGCTGGAGCTCTAATTCCCTTGCCGGCTCCTTTCCCGCTGTCAGGCCCAGCTTGCGCCGCCTTCCAGGGTACTTCTGGGAGTCTCCCCTCCCCCGCTGAAGGGAGCTCTGGGGAGGCTGAGGCATCTGCTAGTGTGTGCTAAAAAAGCATCGGCCTGCCCTGCTTCTCGGCCAGATGTTGGCTCTTAAATTGCCTTCCAGCAATATGACAATTAAACTGAAGGAAGGTCCTCTGGGGAGGCCGTAATCAGCCGGCTACCTCCTGCTCTGGAGGTGGGGGGGCACCCTGGTGGATCTAGATCCTGGCACAGTGGAGGGGAATCTGGAAAGCATTTTTTTAATGGCATGAAGCCTCTCCATTAAAATGCTTCCTTTTGTTCACACATTCGACACAGTCATGACTCTCTATAGAGGACAAGCACGCGGGGCCAGGTAGCTTGGAGGACCACAGTCTGCATGCCAAGCCCTTCTTGACCTTCAAACGGAGCAGATAATCTCTTCCTTAGATCCACTTTAGTAGAATGGGACTGCTGGCACAAAATCCTGCCTCCTGGGAATTCTCTGGTATCCCTGTTCTTAGGACAGAAATACTTTCCTCCTGGATTGGAGCCACGTATCTTATTTCATGCCGTGGATGCCACAGAAATCAATGGGCCCAACACCATTTTGAACAATTTGACTGCCGTGCCTCTGAGCCCAATGTTGGAAGGGCTTCCAGTGTGATTTCTGGCATTGCCCCCTGGAAGAATCCTAGGAAGCAGGGGCAAGGAAGGTTTGTGCCTAACAACAACAACAACAACCATGTGCCTGTATATTGCTCTTCTGGACAGATTAGTACCACACTCAAAGTGCTCAACAAAGTCAGTGTTATTATTACCCCCACAATACAGCTGGGGAGCTGGACCGGGAGGGGTGGCCTCCCCAAGGGCGTCTGCAGAGTTCACGGCCTGAGCGGGAGTCTAAGAAGGGGACTGCTGGCCCGGAGCCCAGTCTCTGAGCCACTGGGCTACGGCAGCTCTGCAGTGAGGTTGGTGAGCCGCTGCCAGCCAGAGAGTGCCATAAGGAACAACACCGCCTTTCCCATCACGCGACTTGTATGATGGTGGTGGGAGAGGCCCCACTCGAGAGAGTCTTACATGGTGGGGCCCTATTACTTGATGTCTGCTAGCTCCAAATCATGTCCTCAGGACCCCCCCCCTCCCGGCAAGCAGGTCCCACCTCGAACTTCTCCTAAATCCCGGCTAAATCACTGTGATAATTTCCTTCAGAACAAAAGTGGCTCCCCCACCCCCAGCAGGCACCCTGAACGGCCCCTCCTCTTGGCTTTTTATTACTTTTCAGTGACTTAAGCCCCTGCACCGAATAACTTCATCAAGGTGGCAGCCTAAACAGATTTTCCCCCTCTAATGGCTAAACTTGCACAGGTTCTTAATGAAAAATATTGATTGCCAAGGATTAGTTGCAGATTTATGGGATGGGAACGGATTCTTCTGCCACCTGATACCTTATCAGAGGATGACGGCGCTGATCCCCCTGCCTGGTTTTTAAAAAGCAATCCCAGGGCCTGTCAGAGGAAGGTTTGCAGAGAAATGCACAACGGCTGGGCTCGCAAGGGGGCTCTCCTCTGGTTCTGGCTGCCGAATTTCAACATGTGGGTAGACAAATTGGGAGGGGTTCAGAGGAGGTCTACGAAGATGGCCAGGGATTGCCTGGGAAAGAAGACGCGTCAGGAGAGGAGGAGTTGGGGGAGGGGCTCGGGGGCTCTCTCTAGTGACCCCTGAAGGCATTTCCTGGGGTGGGGGGTGGGGGGGTGTCAAAGCCTCGGTCTCTGCCCCTCCAGTGGTGAATGCCCATCTCCCGGGCTTAAGATCCAGGAGAGCAGACTAGAAGGAGCGCCATAATGGTGAGCTCCGGTGGGTGGGCTCCTCCTCACTGGGGAAATGTTGGCCCCCTGCAGTTCGTCTGGCAGCCGCGTTTGCTCTTTCACCGCACCGCTGTGGATGGAACTGCCACCTACTTGATTGGCCGCATTTCAGTTTGCTTTGCACACCCCCACTCGGCAGGTTAGGTTCTGTCTGGTGGGCATAGAGCGGACCCCTTTTATTTCTCGCTTGCTAGGCTGTAGACTGAATATTTATTGTCAGGAGAACTTGCAGCTGTGTTTATGAAAAGCTTGCCTGCTTGCGCGGAGAGCAGACACCTCTGAAGGCGCAGTAGAGACTTCTACTGTAAATAGCTCCTCACGGGGATTATTAGACAAAGGACTGAAAACAAAATGGCCAATATTATAATGATCTATAGCGTGGCCCCATTTGGAATACTGTGTGCACTTCTGGTCACCGTATCTTAGAAAGCATATTGCAGAGGCAGAACAAGAACAGAAGACCAAAGTGGTTAGGGGTGCGGAAGAGGAAAGGTGGGAGATTCTGGGAACTTCCCATTTAGAACAAAGGCGACTAAAGGGTTATGCAGGGTACGCACGGGTGGCGAAAGAGGGCATGGAGGGAGCTTTCACCTCCACGGGGCACCCAAGGGCAGTGACGGGCAATTGATACAGGACAGAAGTCTCATAAGTGGCTACTAGACTTGGTGTGTAAGGAGAGCCTCCACGTTTGGAGGCACCATCAGGGGAGGGCCAAGATTTTTCGTTCTGCGGAGCAACTTCTTGGCAGCTGAGTGAAGCAGGATGCTGGGCGGCCGCCTGATCTCGCAGGGCTCTTCGGGCGCGCCCGTCTCGTTGGTTGCGCAGTGCCATCTGCTGGCCCTGGCTGGAAGGCGCAGCTTTCGTCTGCGAGGACGGTTCCGCCGCAGCTCGGAGCGGAGGCCGCTCTCCCTCTGGCTCGACTGGCTGGCCCTGGTCGCCAGCTGTTCTCTGCTCTGCGGCTGCTTCTGAATGTCCGGGATGTGCAGTGGCCTCCTAGGAGCGGGTGGAGCGGGCTGCCTTCTGGTGCCTGCCAGCTCTTTGCACCTCTGGCAAATGGCCGCCAGAATCCTGCGCCTTTCGCCCCCTTCTGGGCTTCCAGCCTCTGCTGGTGAATTCTTGGACCCCTTCTCAGGACTGATTGTGAAACACTTCTGTTTTCAACAAATACGGTCCAACTGGTGTGGCCCCAATGCTGTATGTGAGTTTTTGATTTACACAGAGCTCTTCTAGCATGCTCTCAGCTCCCAGCTGCTAGTTTCCTTAAAATTGCTCGAACCCCTGTGAAGAGGGTTGTGCCAGGCTGCCTTCCCATATCCAAGGTGAAACACTGACTCTGTGCTTTGGGGCCAAGGCACCTACTCGGAGGGTTCTGTGTTCCGTTCTGGGCGCTGGAGCAGCACTCCTGACCCCTGGCTTGCCCAGTGCTAAGGAATTCTACGTGCTCCACACGGGGGCCTTTGTAGTCAGCCGCGTCTGTCTGGAATTCGCTTCTCCTGTGAAGAGGTCAGTCATTCGCAGCAGTTGGCAACGTGCCTGCTGGACATTTTCACCAAGCAGCCCCCTTCCTCCCCCCCTGCCCCCCCCCCCCCGAGGCTGATTAAGCTGCGCAATCTCAGTGCTTCGCTGTGGGCCGCCTTTTTCGGGCAAGTGGGGGATTTATCACAGGCAGGCTGCTGACACAGGCAAGGTGCATGTGCGGAGGCAGCTGCGATGTAATTATTCAGCAAATATAATTAGCTACAGATGTACTGAATAAGTAATATGAAAAAGATATTTATCCCTGACTGCTGCAGCCCATTAAAATGCATTATTATGGCCATTCATCAGGAAAACGGCAACATTTATTAATGCATTAAAGTTAATTCCTAGTAAATTAGTAATTGGCTAAACAATGCAACGCACTTTAGCATGGTGGGCTTCTACTGAGGGGCTTGCCTTCCTTCCTTGCACTCCCACGAGGACGTCACTCCCCTCCCCGCAGTCCCACAGCGCCAGGCCCAGGATGAGAAGTCTCTGGAAGGGAAAAGCAGGTCAGTAAAGAGTAGCCACTGAGATCAGAGAGGAATCCTGTCCCTGAGGCCTCTGTGCTGAGGAGGGGCAGAGGAGGGACGGGGAGGTGGCCGAGGCGGGAGGTGTCGCCGCTTGCTCCACAGCAGCTCGCGCTTTCTTCTTGGGGTGGGAGAGGTTGTGCCTCACCTTTCAGAGTTAGCATTCCAGGTTAAACTGCTCAGGCTTAAATAAGCCCTTTAAGTTTTTTCCAGTGGGGCAGGAAGGACGTTCCAGTCTGCCTTCATGAGTGGACTATCCTGGATTGCCCCTCATGGGTTCTGCTGTGGCTGTCCACGAAAGCGGCCAACGGATCCCTTGGACGTACAGAGGGAACCTGATGAATGCTGGAGCCGGGGACCTGGGCCCTGCGGTGGGAGTGGCGGCAGCTGCCCGGAGCCGTCGGATGCAGATCTGTACTTGGTGGTGTGGGCGCTTCCCCAGAGGTGAGTCATCCTGTGGGGTGTCCAGAGCACGTGGGGACTCAGGCCCACAAGTGGCTCCCCCCCAGCTCCTTGCCCCCCTCCTTGCTCTAGGGGGAAGGGGTGAGAGTGCTAGAAGAAGGTCTCCCTGGAGGAAGGTCTCTGGCCCTGCTGGGGAGCCAGCGGCGGCATCCTGCTCTGGGGCATGTTGTGCAGTCCCTTCCCCCAGACTCAGATGGGCACGATCCAAGGACTGCTTCCCTGTGGGCCTCCTCCTGATGCAACAGTCTCCTGTGGGGGCCCACCTTCGCTTGCACACCCGGAACGGAAGGGGGCCCCTCTCCTTCCCCCTGGCCTCTATAGGATGGGAATAATGTGCCCACCTGGGACTCTTTGCCATGTCCGGACGGGGTTGTGTCCCATGGGGGGACTGCAGAGGGGTTGTTGGGTGACGTCTGTACACAGTGGGACCTTCTTCCCTTCTGGGAGAACAAAGAATGCTTTCCAGTATTTAAAATGGACATAGATGCGCCCCCAGTTGTATGAAAGAGCTCCGTGCTCCAAGGCTTCTGCTCTTGCTGGAGGATTTGAGCAGCGCTCTGAGAGTCTTTCTTTCTTGGGGAGGCCCCCACCGCTGCTGTACAGAGTTTCTTTCCAGGTTCTGGACTCTCTTACTCCAGAGCACATCCTGCCTCTGGAGTGTTGCCTCCTGGCAGGATGTTGGGCTTCATCCTCTCCCTTTGAGCTCCCATGAAGCGTCCCCTTAGATGCTAATGCTTCATCCCCAAACAGATCAAGCTTTCTGTCTGCCTGGACGTTAGCTTTGCATTGTGAAAGGCGACAGGGAAGTGCCTGCCAACCCGTCAGGGCCTGAAAGAGTGCCGAGTGAAGCAACAAATAGCCAAATTTGGAGCCTCTCCCGTTTCCTCCTCCTTTGTACCTGATGCTTCTAGCAACATCCTTTCCCTTATTTTGGATGTGTGGCAGACGGCAGCCGTTGCAATCAAGGGCTCCATCCCCCTCTAAGAGCAAACAGGCATTTATTGAATCACCTCTGGGCCCCTCTGTTCCCCAAAGGACGGAGCACAGCCAAGTCTCTCATGTTTGAGCCTGAAGAAGCCCCGGTGAGAGGCGGTTACATTTCGCAAGCGGGCCAACTGCTTCCCGGCTGAATGGGCTTCCCGACTTCCCTGTGCCCCAGTTATATAACCCAGCCTAGAGGGGTGGGGTGGGGTGGGGATCCCACCTCAAAGGTTTTTGGAACTCCAGAGACCTTTCCATGGTGTTCCTTGGCTTCGTTTTTTCGGGAGTCCAGCTAACACACCCCGGGTGCTCCAGAAACCGCCACCTCCTCCTGGAGGCAGCCCCCACCCCTGGTTTCTAGCAGGAGAGAACAACAGAACAGGAGCGGCGTTTTTGCAGTGACAGCCGAGTGAACTCCTCAGGGCGGTGAGATTGGAATGCGGGTGCCATCGGCCTCTGAATGCAGAAGGCACTTGTTATTTGCCAGGCCCAGCTCCTGCAATCTCTGATTTGGGTCTTATTTATTCCATAGGCAAGTAACAGTGATGTATGAGTCATCTTTGCCAGGCACTGGGAAGAGAATTTCAATTACGCTCCCTTGTAAAATATTCACACAAAGCAAACTCTGATCTGTTTGTGAAGTGCAGGCGTGCAGAACAGGCCCCTCCTAGGCACAGCCGCTGGCAGCTGCAGTGAAGGGCTTGGTGTTGTGTGTGTGTGTGTGTGTGTGTGTGTGTGTGTGTGTGTGTGTGTGTGGCGAGGTGGCTTCTCATAAAGCCAAGGCCAGAGTGATTGAGACTTTGGACAGAAAAGCACTTTGGACATGCTCCAAAGCAATTTTTTCATTTGTTTCCTTTCACAAACCACGTAACCACAACCCTTGCCCAGAGGGCAGTCTGTGGGGGTTTTGTGCTGGTAGCTGTAGCCCCGACGGCTCCCCCCCGTTTCTGAGATAGTTCAGCATTGCCACTCCTGGAGATGACCTAGGCAAAGTGGCACTCCGCGAGTGGAGAGCGCCCATCCGCCGCAGCCCAGCTCTCTCCGTGGAGACCCAGGGCGCCTCTGCCTCGACTAGCCAAGCAGTGCGCGGGAGGAAAGGGCTCGTGGCTGCAAGCTGCTCCTGCGGACTGTTGGCTACTTCCAGGCCTGGGCCGCCCCTTTGCCCACAGGCCGCCCTTACCCCGTTTCCCTGAGGCCCAGGGAGTTCTCTGGCCTCGGCGGCCCAGCCAAACTGGACAGCAATGGCTTGTTACCCTAAGACATTTCCCTAGTTAACTTTTGTGTGGGTTGCTTATGCAGGGGACTGGCTCACGGATGACCACACAAGACCAGGGATGGGACAAACAGGAGCCCCTCCAGTTCAACGCAGCCAGCTCCTTCTGTGGGATCCTTGGTGGAAGCTGGTCTCAGAGGGGTGGGAGGGGAGAGCGCCGAGGTGGGGGGGTGGCGGCACAAGGCCTCCAAGCAACGTCCCCATTGCTAGGCAGGGCGAGGGCCCTTCCATCCTTGGTTCAGCCCTGGGGGGGTTGATTTGGGAAGATGCTCCCATGGAGGAGAGATTGGAGGCGATCACAATCAGCTGCAATAAGAGAGAGAGAGAGAGAGAGAGAGAGGTGGTCATTCCCTGGGTGTGACTTAGGCGGGATGGTCCATTTCTGGAACTCCTGAGACCCCGGCAGAGAGGGGAGGCTGTGGGGGCGTTTGGGGATTGCTGACGAGGGGGTCAGAGCGGTGGAGGGGGCTGGCACAGGCCGCCTCACTCCCTTGCCCTTCTCCCATGGCTGACTATGTTCTGTCCCCCAACCTAGTTGCCGGGCCCCTTCTTCTCCTTGCTCTGTGTCCCCGTCCCTTCTCTGCCCTCTGGTTCCTGCTCCTGAGCTATCTCAAAGCACTTCCCTGCTCTTCACATCTCAACCAACCTGCGGACACCCTGCCGAGCTGGTCGGAAGTCACTCTGCTGGTGCAAAATGGCGTTTTGCAGAAGCATGCCTCCCACTGCTGGTGAACCTTGCCGTGAGGGAAGGCAGAGGGCATGCAGAAGGGGGCTGCCCAGGCGTCTTAGGCCCCCACCCCATCTCACCTGAGCTTTGCTTGCCCCTCTTTCCCAGGAGGGTTTTCTTGACTTTAGAAGCTGGCACCAATCTGGGCCTTCCTTGAGGGTCGGTGTGACCCGTCTGCACTGGCTGAGTCCTGGAGAAGCCCCGCGACTCCCCTTGGGCCCCCTCCTGCTAGGCAGAGCTTCTGCTGTGCAGGAGCAGCGTCTCCAGTTTGCCTCCATTCTCTCTGCAGGCATCTCGTTTGTCGCCCGCACCTTCCCTCCAAGGGGTCCAGGGAGCCGTTCGTGGCTCCCTCCTCCTGTCCCCTCCTGCCTTGCAGGGTTGCAGTCAGGATCAGCTGGGAGAAGAAAAACTCAGCCCAGCATCACCGAGGGGGCTTCACCGTGGGCAGAGTGGCCGCCCGGCTCCGGGTCTCTCCCATTCTGATGCGACACGCTCGTGGGTACGTGGGAAGGAATCGACGTTCTGGGCAGGACCATTTGCAGCTCAGGGGTGTGAGGGTGTGGCACAAGCCTGTTGCCCTTCTCAACAGCACCAGCAGCTCCCTGTCCTCAAATAATGCCCCCCCGCCCCCGCAGCCACCTCAGCCTTCCTAAGGGCTTGGCCAGCCCTGGGAGCAGCGGTGACTCCAGCTGGCCCGACGGAGAAAGGAGCAGTCCAAATCTGCCTGCAGGCTTCAGTGGCGTGGCAGGGCTGGCCAGCGCCCTGCTTGAGTGGCAAAATGCTGAGCCATCCACAAGGGACTCTGAGCGAAACCCACAGCGACTGGCTCTGCAGACAGAAGAACAAAGGCCATTTCGATAATATCAATAGCAAATCTTTGATGGCTGAGTGACCCATGGTACAGATCTGCATGCGAAGGAGGTCGAGGGTGTGTGTGTGTGTGGGGGGAGGGAGCATCAGGAGGCTGTTGTGGGGCAGGGGGCCAGGCTCCGCCTTGACTGCACTGTTGACTAAATGTTGCCCAGTGGCCAGCCCAAACCTGGCGGGGGGCTGGCTGAGGCAGGGGAGGGGGTCCCGCCAGGCTGCCGGTCCTCCTCCTGGCTTGACCCAGCCTGCCCAAGCAGGGCTGCAGGCTGGGCTCTAGAGCACCAGCGCCACCTCCTGGCCGTTCTCTGCAGAGACTGTCTTCTTTGGGAAATCCATCCCTGGCTGCTGTTCCTGGGGGGCTGAATGGAAGCCAGAGCTGCCTTCTCTTTTTAAAATGTATTTTTTTATTTTCCTCCTTTCCTGGCTGGGAATAGCTAATATGCTCACAGTGCCCATAGTGTGATGGTGCCTCACCCTCGCCTTGTGCTGCAGCCTCCCATGCCTTAGGGTTTGGAGGCCCTGCCAGCGTACCCACCCACCCTTCCTCCCATGTTCCAAAACAGCCATGAAGGTGGGCCTTGGAATGCAGCAGCCGCCATTCACATCCACTGTGATGCAATATCAATTTTAAAATTCAATTTTGAGTCAGAATTTATAAACTGCTAATTTTTGAATTCTCTTGGTCAAGCTAGGCCTTACTACCATAGCATCACTTGGCAAACCCAGAACATTTCCCCACCCTGAGTTAGCCTTGCCACAAAGTGCGGCCCAAGCACCAGGCACGGGTATGCCGAAGCCGCTGCCTGTCTGGTTTGCTGCCCTGGTGCTACCTCCGGGTACCATAGCAGAGAACAAATCCACTGGGGAGGGGGGCTTGTGATGGGAGGGAGGGATTTTTTTCCCTTTTGCAAAACAAAACCCCCAACTCTGACGCTGCTGCCAGACTGATTTGGTGCAGCTCTGCTCACTCAGCAGCCGGCAGAGCGGCCGCTCCTCACTAATCACGGGCGCAATTACTGTGTTTATAGTAAATCAGTGTGTGTGTGTGTGGGTGTGTGTGTGGAATTCGCATCATCTGCTGTAGCTGGGAAGAAGAGCGGCAGGCACAAGGGAAGGCAGGCCCTGTCCAAAGGAAGAGGGGTGGTGGTGGGAGGAGGGGATCTTCCAGGCACTGGGGGTGGGTGGTGGGGAGAAGCTTTCTGAGACCATGACAGCTGTGCCCAGCCGGGACACGGAAGGGGATCCAGGCTCCAGTGTCCAGATTTGGGCCCCCCCCCCCCTGTCTCCAGAAACCCAGCTCAGGGGTGGGTGTTTTGGAACAAAGAATACTGTCAACCTGTGCCTGAACAAGAGTTAAATAAGACCCCTCCCCCTTTCTCCGCCTTTCCTTGTGTTTCTTTTCTTCCATTGATTTACTGGAACTGTGTTTACTACTGCTTGCCTACCAGTGCTTCAAATGTTTTTTAAAACCTCATCCTCAGCTTTGTCCAGCCTTGTGGAAGCAGCTCTGTCAATCCCTCGCTACAGAACTGTGACCCGCTGAGACAGGGCCAGCCTCATCAATATGCAGGGGACACCCTGTTTTATCCAAATCCCCTGGTGACAGTAGAGGGGTGCCGAGTCGCTGCTGGACAGCTGTTGTCAACTGGCTGAAAGCGAACGAATTGCAATGGAACCCAGACAAGACAGAAGCGATGCTGGTTGGAAAAGCAGAGATCTTGAAGGACGTGGTGCTTTCCACCTTTGATGGGGCTCAGTTGAACTTAGCGTTGCCTGGGGGTTGTACTAGATCCAGTGCTGCCGCCAGAGGAGCAAGATGATGCAGCTGCTAAAAAGGCCCTCTCGCAACTCAGACTAGCCTGGAAGATAGACCCTTACCATGACACGGGTCACCTGGCCACCTGGATTCCTGGCACAGTAACGTGGAGACTAGGCTACTGTAATGCTCTCTTCATAGGCCTCTCCTCAAAGCTGACCTGGAGACTCCAGCTGGGGCAGAACCCTGAAGCTCGTTTACTCTTGTTTGCTGATGTCATGTCTTAGCAAATTTGCATTTATATACCCTATGGCATTGTTTATGAAACTGTCCTTGATACTAACGGCACTAATCTCACACTATGTAATCTGCCTTGACTCCCAGTGAGAAAGGCAGACCATAAATGATATATATAAATAAATAAATAAATGGTGTAGACATGAACCTACTAGGGAGTTTCCATGCTACTGTACATGCCATGTAAATTAATTATGCTTTGTTTCAGAAAGATTTCAACTCTGAGCTCTGCTTTATGCTTGTTTTCAAATTTTCTGCTCCCAGACCCTACTGTAGCTCTTTCACGGAATGTCCTAACTGCTGTTCATTGTTGTCCTTTGCTCAATGAATGTCCTTGCAGTTGTATTTTCACTCGCACTGTGTAGTCCTCCTTGGATCTCAGTGGGAAAGGCAGACGGGTGGTGGTGGTGGAGGAAGATGCCCTGGGCAATCTCTGGCTTTGGCACACACCCCTTCCATTCAGGAGACAGAACACGGAGGAGTCACCCTAATTAACTTCTGTTAATTAGGGACGGGGGATTTTTCTCTCTAGGCCAGGCAAGCCAATAGTCTGGCTCAGCAGTAGGTGGCTCTCCCTCCCTCAGCACAGGCCTTTTGCCCCCTCCCCACCCCCACTGTGGTGCCCCCCCCAGGTAGTGGCCTGGTTTTGCCTTGGGTTCAGGAACTCTCAAGTCCATTCAGCGGTCTGGGTTAAGTCTGAGTCAATGCAGAGAGTCCACGGTGCTCCTTTATGTGTCTGTCTGGTGGCTGAGAGGAGGCCTTTGGCCTTTGCGGATGCTGTCAGGCTCCCAGGAACAATGACTCTAAGAGATGCTGATCACAGAATCACAGCATTGGAAGGGGCCATACAGGCCTTCTAGTCCAACCCCCTGCCCAATGCAGGAGGAGCCTAAAGCATCCCTGAACAATATTCATCCAGCCTCTTCTTGAAAACTGCCAGTGAAGGGGAGCTCACCCCCCCCCCAGGCAGCTGATTCCACCTTTGAACTACTCTGACCATGAAAAGGGTTTTCCTAATATCCAGCTGGTACCTTTCTGCATGTCACTGAAGCCCGTTGCTTCGGGTCCTACCCTCTGCTGCCAACTGGAACAGTTCCCTGCCCTCCTCCAAATGACAGCCTTTCAAATATTTAAAGAGAGCAATCATGCCCCCCCCTCAATCTCCTCTTCTCCAAGCTAAACATTCCCAAGGCCCTCAGCCTTTCCTTGTAGGGCTCAGTCTCCAGACCCCTGATCATCCTCGTCGCTCTCCTCTGCACCCTCTCGATTTTCTCCACATCCTTTTTGTATTGAGGCCTCCAGAACTGCACACAGTACTCCAGGTGTGGCCTGACCAGGGCAGTATAGAGAGGGACTATGACCTTGTTAGACACAACTGGTGTCCCAAATGTCCCTTTAGCCAATCATAATAAGAGACAGACACAGAGTCCTGCAGATGAAGCAATCTATAACCATTTATTAAATGATGGAGGAATGATGGTTACACAAAGAGTACACAAGTCCCCTTGTGCACAACGCTTGTGCACAAGTCCCCTTGTGCACAAAGCTCATCAAAGCTACAATAGCAGTACAAAGCAATTAATACCTTTTGGTTAATTATAATATTTGTTATTCTACTGGCTCAGAAAATACAGTGGCCCCCATTGGCTCAAGTGGGTGACCACCTCTCATGATACAAGTGTCTAAGGGTATTCTCATTGGAAGAAACAACTCAGGTCAACAGCATAGTTACAATATCTCTTATCTGTCCTTGGTTCTATCTCTGGAAGGAACATCTTCCTTCCTTTCCCACACATCTCTTCCATGGGCTTCTCACTCATGTTCATTCCTTTGGTCTATGTAACATTTAGTAAAGGTGCCTCGTTGTCGCTTCTGGCAACCTTGTGGGCTTCAAGCAGAGAATATTTTGTCCACATCCTTTTTGTAGTGAGGCCTCCAGAACAGCACACAGTACTCCAGGTGCGGCCTGACCAAGGCAGTATAGAAAGTGACTATGACCTCCTGCGATTTCAATGCAATGGCCCTTTTGATACAACCCAAGTCTGAGTTTGCCTTTTTTGCCACCGCATCACACTGACTGCTCATATTTAGTTTACAGTCCACTCTTACTCCAAGATCTCTTTCTCATACACTACTACCCAGAAGTGTATCCCTCATCCTGTATTTGTGCTTCACATTTTTGTGGCGTAGATGTAGTACTGTGCACTTATCTATGTTGAATTGCATCCTGTTCACAACCGCCCACTTCTCCTGAGAATTCAGGTCTTGCCACCCCTCCCGGTTTGGTATCATCAGCAAATTTAATGAGTAGCCCATTTACCCCTTCATCCAGATCAATGATAAAAATATTGAAAAGTACCAGGCCCAATACCGAGTCCTGTGGCACCCCACTGGACACCTCCCTCTAATCTGATGAAACGCTATTGACCACCATTCTTTGGGTGCGGTCCTCTAACCAGTTCCCTATCCACTGAACTGGCCTATAGTCCAGTCTGCAGTTTTCCAGTTTATCCATTAGAATGTCATGGGGAACCTTATCAAAAGCTTTACTGAAATCCAGGTAAATCACATCAACAGAGTTCCCCCGATCCAGTAAGCTGGTCATTCGATCAAAGAAGGAAACCAGGTTGGTCTGACAAGATCTGTTGGGGACACAACCATGTTGACTTCCCCGGATCACTAAGTGGTCCTTCAGATGCTTACAGATCAATCCCTTTAAAATCTGCTCTAATATCTTCCCAGCAACAGAAGTCAGACTGACCAGCCTGTAGGTTCCCGGGTCATCCTTCTTCCCTTTCTTAAAGATTGGGATAACATTCGCTCTTCTCCAATCTTGTGGCACATCCCCAGTCCTCCAGGAGGCCTTGAAGATGATGGACAGAGGCTCTGCAAGTTCTCTAGAAAGTTCTTTGAGCACTCTTGGGTACACACCGTCCAACCTCCCATGATTTCGATGCAATGGCCCATTTGATACAACCTGTAACGAAATGGTTGCCAGGGGTGAAATGAGTGCCAGTTGCTGTACATCTGTCTTTAAAGAAAGGGGTGTTCCCCCTGAGGGTTGATGGGCTGTGGGGCCAGGGAGAGGCCTGCAGGAGTCTTGGTGTGGGACGCCCTTCTTCCTGGACTACAACTCCCACCTGCCCCGGGCCAAGAAAGGGCGGGAAAAATAAGGGGTGGAGCCTGAATAGATATACCCAGCTGATCCTGAGGAGAAAAAGTCAGTTGCCTTCTTGGTTGAAGGAGGAGAGGCTCCTGCTGCTGGGTGAAACTCGGGTGCCTGGGCCCTAAGTGTGGAGGGCCTGGGAGGCAGCAGAAAGGAAAGAAAGGGGGAACCTTCCCTCAGACCGCCACCCACCTTAAGGTAGAGTAGGGAACAGTGTGGCAGGGGAAGCAGACGGCGGTTCTCTTCAGTTTGATTTTCTGCCCTAGGAGTTCTGAACGGGGGGGGGGGGGTCTACCCCTGTGTGTTGTGCCTTCACCTGCTTTGTATATAGTGCTCTGTATATAGTTATTAAATTATACTCTTTTGGAATATAAAGGACCTTGTGGTGCTCTGACTACGTAAGCTCCCCCACTTGGCACCCTACAGGAAGGGAGGGAGCCCAGGAGAAACTGATCAGGCCAGACCTTGGTGGGTTGCCAATTCTCCAGGGCCCAACCAAAGATTGGGTAATTCACTTCCCAGTACGGAAATTCAGCCAGAGAGGTCTCACTGCCCCTCAGTCAGGCGGTGTACAATTCAGTGAGTGGTGGCAGCGACGAAGAGTGTGAGCCATGCCCACCAGGGATGGTGGGAGGCGGATAGCGGGGCTAGCAGGCCGTTGACGGCTCAGTTGCCCGGACTGAGAGCCAGCGCCCGTTCCGCCACATAACCCAAGACTGACTTTGCCTTTTTTTTTGCCACCGCATCACATTGACTGTTCATATTTAGTTTACAGTCCACTCTTACCCCAAGATTTCTTTTGCATATACTACTACCCAGAAGTGTATTTCCCCATCCAGGATTTGTGCTTCACATTTTTGTGGCCCAGATGTAATACTGTTCACGTATTGCCCACTTCTCCAGAGTATTCAAATCTTGTTGAATTTTAACTCTCTTTTCTTGGGTGTTTGCCACTCCTCCCAATTTGGTATCATCAGCAAATTGAATGAGTAGCCCATTTACCCCTTCATCCAGATCATTGATAAAAATATTGAAAAGTACCAGGCCTAAAACCGAGCCCTGCGGCACCCCACTGGACACCTCCCTCCAATCTGATCAAACCTCCCTCCAATCTGATGTCGACAGAGTTCCCAGGATCCAGTAAGCTCGTTACTCAATCAAAGAAGGTTGGTCTGACAAGATCTGTTGGGGACACAACCATGTTGACTTCCCTGGATCACTAAGCAGTCCTTTGGCTGCTTACAGATCGATCCCTTTAAAATCTGCTTTAATATCTTCCCAGCAACAGATGTCAAACTGACCAGCCTGTAGGTTCCCGGGTCATCCTTCTTCCCTTTCTTAAAGATTGGGATAACATTTGCTCTTCTCCAATCTTGTGGCACATCCATGTGCAGGATAGCACATACTGATTCATGGGATGGCATTGCCCTGTGTACATTTCCTCTGTATCACAATGTGCCATAAAACAGGGTACAAGCATTCAGGGTCTTCAGCAGACTGGGTCTCTTCCAGGGAATGTAAAAATTGCGCACAGCTTTGTGCTATTTTTCTGGCCTTGAGAAAAATGAAAACTCTTTCCATTTTATTCTCTGCATCAGTAGAATATTAGCAGAAAATGATGTGCATGAGAGAGAAGTTCCCCATCCCAGCACACAAAGGTTATGAAGTAAAATGGGAAGCAGTGGGGTCAAAGTGCCATGCCACGGGAATCCATGATGTTCAAATTAGAACGTCATCATGAAAAGCTTCCCAAGAGCAGGAATTGGTGTTTGTGGTGGTGGGTGGGTGGGTGGGGGCTCCAGTGCATAGCTGAGGCTGAATTCACCCATGCCCTGTGAAGCACCGTTGGCAGCTTCTGCGGATGGTGTGCAGGTATTGGGCCAGGTTTCTGCATCGCTCCGTGTGCCGGCCGGTGTCCCAGTGGCACAGCTGCATTCCCCTGCTCAGCAAAGCCTGTTGGCCTTCCTTTGGGATGAGCTCTTCCCACCCCAAGGTGGTGCCTTTGAGCCATTGCTGTCTGCTTGGCTACTGTTGCAGAAGCCCCAGAGCGGCAGCAGAGAGGGCTCTCTGCCCACAAGAAGCCAAAGCTGATGCCTGCCTTCCTCCAGATGTCCCCCTTCCAGCCCCGGGAGAGAGCCAGCAGCAAGGCATGTGCCCAGGCAGGGACCTTGGTGTGGCCCTGGCAAGTGGCTGCCTGGCAAAGTGGGTCCCCTGGTGTGACCTCAGCAACATGGCTGGCGCTTGTCAGTCCTGTGTCCTCGAGGGAGGGTGTGTGAAGGGCAGCACTCCAGGAAGAGCCCGAGAGCCCATTGAATAATGCCCCAGGCATGGTTCAGTACTTCTGCCACCGAGTTATGACTTTGTGTGATGTTTCTGTGTTTAATTTTGCATTCTGCTATATTACTTTGCTTTACAAATGTACTGTGCAATCTTAAGAAGAGTTACTCCAGTCTAAGCCCATGGATTTCAATAGGCTTACACTACTCTTCTTAGGATTGCACTGGAAAAGTGCCCACAAAGACATACCTCTGAAAACATGAGCATCTTTAAGTGGCCCTGAACCTCTCTCTCTCTCTGCCTCTGAAGCTGGAGTATTGCTTGGGGATAAGAATTCTCTTTCTGCAACTCATTTCCCCTCTTCAGTGATTGTTGATGCCATTCCTCAGAAGGGAGGGTTTATCTTGGAGGGTTGCACTCCTTCCCTGAAGCAACCCAATTCTGGTGCTCTTCCCCACAGAGCTTCCAGAGTATTCGCCTGTAAGCCAGCATTGGTGCTTCTGTATGTCCTTAAGGCTTGGGATAAGCAGGGATCCTGTGCTTCGACTTTGTTTTGGCTGGGGCTGAGGACATTGGGTGTCTTTTCCTGGCTGCCTCATGTCTGTGAGAAAACCCTCACAGAAAAGGTCAGGTAGCCCCTACCTGACTGGCTTTCTGGTGAGCCTGCAAAACAGATTTATTCTGGAGGGCTTTGGGGGCAAAGGGGAAGAAAATAAAACAGTTGTCCGTTGGCACTTGCAAGACTAACAACATCAATTCCAGCATGAGTTTTCATGAATCAGGGCTCACTTCCTCAAATGCAATGAAGAAAAGATCTTCATTTAAGAGGGGAATACCCTGCTGGTGGGGCATAAGATGTTTCTAGATTTTAATTATTGTTTTTATATCTGTTGTTTTGATGCGCATTTCTCAAAAATGTGTTTTAAATTGTTGTTGGGTCCTGAGATGTTCATCATAAAAATGGGTGTATAAATATTTTAAATAAATAAATAGAATCCAGAGTCCAGGGGGAAGGTAACCTTTGCTATGGAAGGGACAATATACGTGGAAAAGATTGGCACGTGGGCCTTTCCAGCAATCCTGGTTGAGTAACTCCTTCTGTTGTTAGATGTTGTGACCACATCGAGCCCTTGGGATGATGCAATAGCACCATCCCGCACCCAGACCAATCCACCCCACTTAGAAAGGAAATGAGCGCTGAGCTTGGAGAGTGCAGAGGTAAGAGCCAGCGTGACAGCCAGCAATGCAAATGGATCTCCTCTCTGCTGTGGTTTCCAGTGTACCGAAATAAAAGCCATCAAGTGACTTGCATACAAAAAGCAGCATCGTTTCTGGCTCAGAGGCTCCCATGATCGCAGCTTCAGATGTTAGATTGTAGCATCTTTGATAAGTGCAGGGTAGTTAACTCAGTTGGTCAATAAACCGACAAATAAAACACCTCAGCCCAGCTAACATGAATTGGGGGGGGAGTTGTCAGGTCTTGCCAGGTATTTTCCCCAAGCACTTCACTGCATCACTTAGGTGTATGAGTTAAAGTTACTTTAATAAAGAAGAACATCAGTATCAAGTTGGCCACCCTAGAGCAATTATAGGACAAGGTCCATGCCCCCCAGTGGGAAAGAAAGTCTGTTAGGATTTTGGCACACTAAGACAGGGAGCCAGGGAAGGGGGAGGAGGGAAAGGATGAGCTCTGCTCAGTCTCTTAGGAGGTTGGTGCTGTCTCTGCTGTAACTTCAAGGCAACGTTCTCAGGCCTGCCAGGAAATTGTAACCAAAACACCTGCAAGATAAGCAGCAAGCAACCAGTCAGAAAAACAGGTTCATCCACTGTCTTAGTGTATTCCCGCATTGGGAACTGCGCTTGCGCAGGCCAGCCACTTGGAACAGGATTTTCTTAGCTTCTAGGGTGTCGTGGGGCCCAGGGAGGCTGCAGTCTCCTCGGAGGAAGAAGACCCTTGTGTAACCAGCCAAGCCAGCCCTGATGCAGCTGAAGCCGGTAATCAGGAGGAACAGCTGCTGGAAGATCAGTGTCCATGGCCAGCAGCTGAGCCAGCAGTCCCAACACCCTGCAGCCAAAACACCACTGGTAAAGCCCAGACAGCAGTTACCCAAAGCCCTCAGGCAGCAGCTGAGCCAGCAGCACCACTGCCCTCCAGTTCCAACACCACTGGTGAAGCACTGCCAAGGACTCCCAAACCTCCAGCTTTACCCAGAGAGTGCTGTAGACAAAAGCAGCGGGTGGAGCTGCAGGAGAGGTGGCAGAGTGCACGCCTCGTGGCCAGATGCCAGCTGCTTGTGGAGAGCAATGAGGAAGTAAGCACAGGATAGCTCCCAAGCAGCTGGCTGCCAGCCCAGCCTGTCTATAAAGCCCAGCCACAGACAACCAGGAGGCGTGGAAGCAACACTGTGGAATCCTGTTCCTGCTGCAACCACTCTGTTGAACCTTGCTCTCCCTTTGCCTTGCCGTGTGACCACCGGACTGTGCCTTGACCCTGCTTCTGGATGGCCCTTGCTCTAACTGGTAACTGACCTGTGGACCTCTTGACTTGCTTCTGGATTCTGGACTTTGGACTTGAAACTCTCACCTGGCTTTGAACTCGTGCACCAACCTTGGACTGGACTTGGACTATCCTGCCTGTGCTGACCAGACCCATGACTGTTTGCTTCCACCGCCACAAACTTTCATGGCATGGATGCCGCTGCAGCCACCCATGAGAGCCTGTGAGCTCTGCAAGCCCAGGTGCTGCAGCTCACTGGAGTCCTGGCTGTGCTCCAAGAGCAGGTGGGCACTCTCCATGCTGTGCCTGCCATACTTCTGCATGACCGCTGCCCTGTCAGCCCTCCAGAAAAGTTTGAGGGGAATGTTGGAGGAGTTCCACATTCAGCCTTCCTGGCTCAGTGCCGATTCTATATGGAACTGTGGGCCTGGGACTTTCCCACAGACAAGATGAAGGTTGGCTTCATCCTCAGTCTCTTAAAAGGACAGGCCGCCAAATGGGCCACGCCATTGCTGCTTGCCAAATCCTCCCTGCTTGAGGATTTTCCCCACTTTGAGTCACACCTCACTGCAGAGTTTGCCAACCACTTGAGGGCAGAAACCGCCAACAGAAAGATCTGCACATTGACCCATGGGAAGGGCACTGTGGCACAATACACCACGGAATTCCACCTACTGGCCCAGATACTGACCCAGTATCTGGATTGGAATGAGGCTGCCCTCATGGACCAGTATTTAGAGGGCCTCTCCGACAGTGTGCTGGATGAAGTGGCCTGGGTAGAGTGCCTGTCAGGCCTGCTATCCACAGCGACTCCATATTGTGTTCAGATGCTTTCTCACACTGTAGCTTTCCAGTGTTTTTCTGCCCACAGGTTCGCAGACAACCAGCTGTGTTCCCAGGGAAGCAGGAAGACCTTATCTACTAGAACTAGACGTTGACCTTGGAGGAGGAACTCGCTTTCCCAGGCTCTGACTGTGGCCGGGCAGTAGGGGGGGGGAGTTCAGAGGGATGTTTTGATATATTGCCTTTTGTAACTAACAAGTCATTCTCAACAAAGCTTCATGGTCAGCCAGAAGCCTTCTAGCCTTTGGACTAATTATGGACACCTGTACTATGAATGTAATCTTTCAATAAAGAACCTTTTGACTCAAGACCTTGGATTTCTTGCAGCAAGGGGTTGGGAGATGAATTCAGAGTAACTTGAATTCCATAAACTGACAGTACCCCTCCAACTTGTCGGCGTTGATACTCCAGTACCTGCGGATTGATGGACGGTTGCAGAGTTGACGGCAAGCCCATGCTTCCAAACGCTTGCCCCAGAATTCGGGACCCCCAGAGCAGGCTCCTCCTGCTGGCCCCGCTCCGGCTGTCATGGTTTGGCAAGGGAGTGAACCGCTACACCCCAGTGCTCCGTGCCACTGCCTGACACCAGCTGAAAAGGACCGGTGCCGTGCTAACTATCTTTGCCTGTACTGCAGAGCGGTGGCCCATTTCACCAGGGAATTCCTGTGAAACCAGGCCCATGAGATACAACCTCAGCCTCCAAGGGTGCAGACCAGATGGAGCTGAGTCAGCTCGTGGGTACCGCAGGAACCCCGTCCAACCATCTGTTCCTGCCAGTGAAGCTCTATCTGCCCAATGCACGCTGGATGCTCGTCACTGCCATGGTGGATTCCGGGGCCTCCCAATGTTTCATGGACACACAGTTCACAACACAGCATAAGATCCCCCTACGAGCCAAGGCTACTCCTGGTTTTGTAGAAGCCATCAATGGACTCCTGTTGTACTCTGGTCCAGTCACCCAGGAAAAAAAACCCTTGACAGTGCAGATCCAGCAGCACTGGGAACAGCTCCGTTTTAACATCGCCTGCATGCCCCACTTCCCTCTTGTGCTGGGGTTATCATGGTTATCCCTCTACAACCCCCTTGTAGATTGGGGCTGGCTCAACCATCAGTTTTCAGAGCCCTGTCCACACAAGACCGAGTCAGAAGTCCTAGCTGTTGCTGCTGTACCTGAACCTCACTTGCTGCCACCGGAATATGTTGAATTCAGGGATGTATTCGAGGAGAGAGGGGCTGACCAACTCCCTCCACATTAGTCATACAACTGTGCCATTGACTTGGTTCTGGGGGCGCCTCTACCAGTGGGACACCTATACTCCCTGTCCAACCCTGAGCTGGCTGCACCCCAGGACTTTCTCACAAAGAACTTGTCCCGTGTATACACAAAGCTGGACCTCCATGAGGCCTACAATCTAGTGCGTATCTGGAAGGGGGATGAATGGAAAACAGCATTTAGTACTCGATATGGGCAGTTTGAGTACTGGGTAATGCTGTTCGGGTTGACCAATGCACCAGCCAAGTTCCAGAGGTTCATGAACGACATATTTTGGGACCTTCTGGACCAGTTTGTGATGATTTATCTGGATGATATCCTTGTGGTAGACTCCATGGGGTTACGGAGCAGATGGAGGCCATCAGATACCCTTCATGGCACAGGGACATGTTCAACCACCCCCTTTTGGAGCGGCCCCGATCTACCAGGCGGTGGGGTACCAGGGAGCAGGAACTCCCGCAGTGGGATTACCGCATGGATGGGTCAAATTGGAAGCTTCATTTGATGGGAACCCCAAGAACTTAGGATTTTTTATAATACAAGCTATGGAGTTTTTCCAAGATTGGAGACATTTATTTCCATCGGGACACAGTCGGGTGAACCACCTAGGATATCGACTGGAAGGGGTGGCAGCTGAATGGTATGTAACTTTGCATGACATGGGAGCACCTGAGCTATATGACTTAAATGCTTTTGTATATGCGATAAGAGCCCAATATGAAGACCCACTAGAGGGAGAAAGGGCACGCACAAAGCTCAGAACCATAAGACAAGAATCCAGACCCATAAGAGAATATGCTGCCGAATTCAGGCAATTAGCCACCAAATGTCCAGACTATTATAAAGGAGTTAAAAGTGAACTGTTTCGAAATGGATTGAATGCCGACCTGCTAGATCGAGCACTAATGCAAGACAACCCACAAACCCTGCTTGGATGGATCCAACTGGCATGTGAGGTCGAAAATAGATCCCAAGTAGTAAAACTTGTTAGAATGCAGCAACATGCTGGGGTAAGGAGACCTACCACTGCAGACAGGGGCCATACCTCGCTGGGTCCAAGAGCCCCTATCCCCCTAGCCGAGAGAGAACTGAGATGGCAACAAGGACTATGTTTAAAATGTGGGGTCACTGGACATTTTGCAGCACAATGCCCTGTAAAACCGACACGGGGGGAGGGGAGAGGCCAAAGTGTACCCAAACCCATAGGATCTCCGAAATCCCCTAATCAAAGAGTGCCTCTGAAACGCAGGAAGCCAGAGACTGGTTTAGATGCAGATGAGAACCCTGGAAATACTAAGGAGCCCACACAAAAGGAAGCAGTGGAGGACTTTACTCTGCCATCGAGAAATGAGACAGACCTGCCGTGAAAAGGTCCTGACAGCAGGTCACTAAAGAAACTACACCACCAAAGGTGAGAGCAAGAGGGGCCATACTGTTTATACCCGTGATGTTATTGAATCCAAAAAAGGGAACTCATGTGCGGGTGCAAGCTTTAATAGATTCCAGATTTTCCTGGGACTTAATATCGCCAGCCTTGGTTAATGGGCTGGGCTTGGAACTAATAGAACTCAAAGACCCTATAGTAATTGAGCAAATGGATGAGTTCAACATGCAACCGGCACCCTACAAAACTGGGGGATCATTGGGAGAATCAAATGTATATAGTCAGCGATGTGACTAAATATCCCTTGGTACAGGGAAGTTGCTGGCTATGGGACGATGACCTGTACATTAAATAGTTCACTGGGATGGTGGTCTTTAAAGGAGATCGTTGTGCAAAACATGCATCGACTAAAGTATAGGGCAAGGAGGCACCCTCCCCATTAGAAACTGTGCTACTAACCACGGAGGAAGAGAAAGCCATTCCCTCCAGATATCAGGACTTAAAACAAGTGTTTGATGAAAAGGAAGCTGATAGAAGCACAGACTGTGCCATTGAACTCATTCCAAGGGAAAAGTTGCCCAAGGGAAAACTGTACTCTATGAGCCCAGCTGAAAGAAAGGAACTGAGAAGTTTCATTGACAAAAACTTAGAGCAAGGATTCATCCGCCCTGCCAGTTCCCCCCAAGCTGCGCCCGCATTTTTCCTCAAAAAGAAGGATGGGGGGCTGAGATTGTGTACTGACTATCAGGGAATAAATGCTGTATCCATGGCAAATGCATACCCCCTCCCCTTAATTAGAGACTTGCTCAGTGTGGTGGTGCAAGGCAAAATCTTTTCAAAACTGAATTTAAAAGATTCTTATTTTCAAGTAAGGATAAGGGAGGGGGATGAATGGAAAACCGCATTCAACACCCCTTTGGGACAATTTGAATACCTCATAATGCCTTTTGGCCTACAGGGGGCACCAAGTGTGTACATGAACCTAATCAATGAAGTATTGCATGAATACCTGTACAAAGGTGTCGTTGTTTATCTAGATGATGTGTTGATTTATACTGCTGATAAAGCATCCAATGTGGAATTAGTCAAAAAGGCGCTGACCGCTTTAAAGAAACATAAACTGCCAGTAAAATTGTCTAAATGTGATTTTCATAAAGAAGAGCTGGATTTTTGGGGGTACCGAGTCTCTCACCAAGGGCTGAAAATGGACCCAGCAAAGATCCAAGCTGTAATGGGGTGGGAGGCCCCCAAAACAAGAAGGCAATTGCAGTCATTCCTAGGGTTCGCTAACTTTTACCGACCCTTCATAAAAACCTTTGCCCAAATTTCCCTCCCCTTAACGGACTTGTTAAAAACAAAGGGGAAGGGACTACAAGGGAAAAACCCCAATGCCAAGTTGAACTGGACCAGTGAATGCCAAGAGGCTTTTGAAAACTTAAAAAAGCTGTTTATTTCTGAACCAGTTCTACAGCAGCCGGATGAGAATAGAAAATTTGTAGTCCAAGATGCCAGTGACGTAGCTGTGCGTGTGTGGGGGGGTGCTCCTACAGCCCAATGATGAGGGGGAACTGCACCCCTGCGCATATATTTCAAGTTCTCTGAAACTGAACGCAATTGGAGCATATGGGGGAAAGAATCTTTTGCGGTGAAATTGGCACTTACCACCTGGTGGCATTGGCTAGAAGGGGCTAAAGTGCATTTTGAAGTATGGACTGATCACAAAAACTTAGAGGCACTATGCAACCCCCCCCCTAGACTGAACGCTAAACAATTAAGGTGGGTGGAATTCTTCTCTAAATTAAACTTCACGTTGAAATACCTCCCTGGCTGATCAAAATTCCTACTGGACACACTTTCGTGCATGCCCCAACATGACAGCCAGAAGGAGGAGGTAGTCTTCTCACCAGCCCAATGAGGAGGAGTGGTGACAACATGCAGCCAAATGGCAAAAACACCAAGCAGCACGAAACCTGATCTCTTGGAATGGGGAGAGAGAGTAAAAGTGGAAACTGAAAAAGAGGGGGAAAATGTGCCCAAAGCCGAGCTGCAACAAGAGAAAGATGGCCACTGGTACAGGAGAAATAAACTCTACATACCAGTCAGTTTAAGACAGGAAATCTTACAACAATGTCATGATTCAAAACTAGCCGGTCATTTTGGGTATCTGAAGACCCTTCATTGAGTGCAAAAGCAATTTTGGTGGCCAAATATGAGAAAGGATATCTCTCAATATATATCTTCCTGTAATCCAGTATGTATAATGGGGAAAACTAGGAGGGGGAAACCCCCTGGACTATTGCAACCTTTAGAAACCCCTCCTAGACCATGGGCTGTAATCTCAATGGACTTTATCACTGACCTTGCCTCCTCAAAAGGATACACAGTCATTTTAGTGGTTGTGGACTTATTTTCTAAGCAAGCCCATTTCATTCCATGTACTACCATCCCCACAGCTAAAAAATTAGGCAGACTGTTCATGAAACATGTGGTCAGATTGCATTCATTTCCTACCAAGGTGATCTCGGATCAGGGGGTACAGTTCGTTGCCAACTTCTGGCGGGAGCTTCTCAAAGTTGCTGGGATTGAACAAGGTTTAAGCTCCGTCCATCATCCTCCGACTGACGGACAAACCGAATGCACCAATCAGGTGTTAGAACAATTTTTAAGATGCTACATTAACTATCAACAAGATAACTGGATCGATTTCATTTATTTTGCTGAATATGCATACAACAATTTGATCCACAGCTCTACAGGAGTTTCTCCTTTCAAGATAGACCAAAGATATGAGGGGAACGCTGTGCCTTTTGCTACAACCCCTGATTCTCAAAAACCTGGAGATTTGGGAGAATGGTGGATCAACTTAACTTCCCAATGGAAGTGATACAAGAGACTTTAAAGAAAGCTAAAGAGGACTTAAAAAAATTTGCTGACAGGAAACATTTTGAACAATGGAAACTGCAACCAGGAGATTTTGTGTACGTCTCCACAAAAAACATTAAGGGAGAACAACCCAGTAAAAAACTAGGGTTAAAATACCTAGGACCTTTTCCTGTAAAAAGAGTAATAAATGATGTAACTGTAGAAACCGAACTTCGAAAGAACTTAAAACAAATCCACCCAATGTTTCACTTCGGCTTTCTGAAAAAAGCTCCCCCACCAGATGAATGGCATCCAGAAAAAGGAGCTCCTCATCTAACACTGGTGGATGGCCAGATCCACTGTGAAGTGGAAGAGATTCTGGACTCTAAAATCAAACACAATAAACTTTTTTTACTTAATCAGGTGGAAGGACTTTGATGAATCTTTCAGAGAATGGGTAGAGCAATCTCATGTAAATGCTCCAAGGCTAATGTCAAAGTTTCATAAGGTTTATCCTGACAAACCTGGCCCCTGAGGGGGAAGATCGATTTTTGGGGAGGCAGAAATGTCATGTCTGTACCCCAACATCCCTGCCATTGTTCTCGGTGTTGAACCATTGCTAATGCTGTGTCTTGATTTCATTTTGCAAATGCTCTAACCATCACTTTCGTTTCTCCCTCTAGCAGCCTGAGAACGCAGCTGTCGTATCTTTTTCTTTCTTTGACGCTCACAGAAGGGACCTTGTGCTGTCAAAAATGTTGCCGTTGACTCTTATGCCTCTTTGTCCTGTCTAGGCTGATGTATAAACTCCAGAAGAAGTTCCCAGACCCTTTCCCACACAAACCAGTAGTCTAAGTGGGAGGGGGGAAATGACTGAGTGTTTAGAGCTGTGCTTTCTTCAAGTTCCTGTTCCTATCAAGGAAACATGTACTGCTTAGAGGCTTTCTTGCCTCTGAGTAGTTCTATGGACATATATATATGGAAATGTTTGGATTTCTGAATAAAACCATTTAACCGAGAGCTTGGACTTCTTGTTGCAATGGTACAGGGACCTGTCTACCATATCTTGTCATCCATAGCCTGACAGTACCATTTGCATGTCTGAGAATGAGAGTCTTGCAAATTTGGTTTATTAAACTGTTCAGACATGGTATTCACTGTCCTCAAATAAAGTTTTCAGTTCCCAGGAGAGTGGTTTGCTCCCTGAAGTGGTGGTCAGACCCAAGCAATTTGTCCCTAGGGGTAACTTTCTGTATGTCTAGTCACGAGATTACCCTCACCACAGATGCCTCCTTAGAAGGGTGGGGTGGCCACTGTGAGGAAGTATTGGTGAATGGGGTGTGGGCCAATTCAGAAAAGGGACACCACATTAACTTCTTAGAACTGTGGGCGATGTACTATGCTCTTAACTCACTTGCAGATACGCTTTCAAACAAAAGAGTCCAAATCCTGTTGGACAACACTACAACAATTTTTTACATAAACAGGGAGGGACAGTGTCAAGAACGCTCTGCAAGGAGGCTATCCGTATTTCGGACTGGGCCCATGGTACTTCTCTGTTGGCACTGCATATTGCAGGGGCACAAAATATCAAGGCAGACCACCTCAGCAGAATGGGGAGGTCACACCATGAATGGGTTCTGAACGGGAGATATACCCATCAGGTTTTTCTACAGTGGAGCTTTCCTCAGATAGATCAGCTCGCTAAGAGGCTGAACAAGAAGGCTCCGAGGTTTTGTTCCCGAGGAGGGAAGGACAAGACCTCTCTGGGTGATGCTTTTCAAATACGTTGGACTGGGGAGTTATTTTATGCCTTTCCACCGATTCCCTTGCTACACAGAATGGTCTGCAAGATTCAGACAGACAATAACAGTTGCATTCTCATTGCCGCTTTCTGGCCGAGATAGCACTGGTTTCATATAATCAAACAGCCAGGAGACAATAGGTTTACAATTTTCAGAGGAAGTGGCAAACTTATTGCTCAATGCTCGCAGACTGTCCACTAGACAGCCGTATGCAGCAAAATGTAACAAATTTGTGGCATGGGCAGTACCTAAGGGGCTTTGTCTGGATGCTTGTCCATTGTCTCAAATTTGGAATATTTGATATCCCTTCACGTATCAGGGTTATCCTTGTCATTCATAAAGGTCCACCTGGCTGCAATCTCGGCCTTCCACGGTGGAGTGGATGGAAAGATGGCATTTTCTCACTATTTGTCGAAATTATTTTTGAAGGGTTTATATAATTTTTACCCTCCAAGGGCTCGACTGGTCCCACAATGGTCCTTGTCCCTAGTGCTAGCAGATTAATGCAGAAACCTTTTGAGCCAATGGCAACTTGTCCATTGCACCTCCTATCAGCGAAAATGGCTTTTCTTTTGGCAGTCACTTCAGTGAGAAGGATTAGCGAGCTTAGGGCGCTTAGAGTAGAACCCCCGTTCCTACAGATTTATCTAGATAGGATGGTGATGCATGTCTTGCCAAAGGTGGTTTCTAGGTTCCACGTCACAGAGTTTATCCCTCCTTGTAGCACAAGCTACATCTGCAGCTTTCTTGAAGGGAGTACCGCTGGCAGACATCTGTCGGGCAGCCACCTGGTCGATGGAAGAGACTTTCGTCAAACATTATGCGATAGATGTCAACTCTAGACAAGAGTCAGCCGTGGGGCAAGCAGTCTTACAGTTGCTTTTTGCATGAGAGCGTCACTCTGCTGCCTGGTGTGAGTAGCTTGTACGTCTCCCAATGTGGGAATGCACTAAGACCATTGATGAAAACAGGGTTGCACTTACCTGTAACTGTTGTTCATGTAAGTCTTAGTGCAGGCACACATTTCTCCCCCTCCTGTCCCACTGTGAGCTCTCTACAAAAAAAAGAAGAGTGAATTAAGGGAGTAAAAGAAGTTATGTGAGAATAGCAGCGGCACAGGAGAACTGGGGAAGGAGGGGGTGAGTTCTCTTACTATGTGACGAGCTTCGGCCCCTCTTTTTTTTTTTTTTTTTGAAAAATTTTTATTGGGTTAGAATCCATTATTTCCACATTTACATTCAATTTTCCCCAATTTTTTCATCTCTAACCCCCACCCTTTCCCCCCCCTTTTTGTTGACTTCCAACAGCTTTCCAACCCTTTGTCCCCTTTCCCTTACTTTTATTAGCTTCCTCTATCTAAAACAAATATATATTCTCCATTATTCTAAGCAGTACATCCTTAACTATTTTTAACATTATATGCCCAAACTGTAAGTCTTTGTTTCCATCTTAGATAAACAATTTATCCCAATTTTTCAATTTCATATATTTCTATATATCATAAACCATATAGATCATACATTCGTTTATATCAAACAATTTGACTTATTCTCTATATATATTACTCATTCTATCTTTTTATAATAGTTCTATATATCTCTCCTCACGTAGTCAATCAATTTGACCCATCTATATCTTCAGACATTCAGTTTGGTACAAAACTTATCAGAAAAAAAGAAAATATTGTTAGTTAATCGCTCCTTATATTTAGTCCTTATAATTAATTATTTTCTCTATGTTCTGTTTGTTAACCTATATATATCTATATATATGTCAATCTATTAATCTGACTGCTTATTAATTCACATTTATCTCTTCTCCCCCCGGTAAAGTCTCCCCCCTCTACTTCAATACTTCAGTAGTTCTCAAACTGCCACAGTTTTCCTCCCACCTCCCATTTCTTCTCCAGGTATTGTTTCAGCTTCTCCCAGTCTGTGTTGAACTGCCCTGAGTCCAGATCTCTCAGTTTTCTTGTCATCTTGTCCATTTCAGCCATATACAGCAATTTGTAAGTCCAATCTTCAATAGTTGGCACTTCTTGTACTTTCCATTTTTGCGCATACAAAAGTCTAGCTGCTGCTGTCATATAAAATATCAACGTCCTGTGTTGGGCTGGAATTCCCTCCATTCCCAAGTTCAGTAGCAGGAGTTCTGGGTTCTTATTAATTTGAAATTGTAAAATTTCACTCATTTCTCTTATTATTTCCCCCCAGTACTGCCTGGCTACCTCACACGACCACCACATATGATAGAGGGAGCCCTCATGCTTCTTACATTTCCAGCATTTATTAGAAGTATTCAAATTCCCTAGCGCAATCTTCTTTGGTGTCATGTACCAACGATAGATCATTTTGTAAATGTTCTCTTTGATATTAATACATGTCGTTGTCTTCATTGTAGTTTTCCACAAGTATTCCCATGCCTCCATTGTTATTTCTTTATTAAAGTTTATAGCCCATTTCACCATTTGTGTTTTAACTATCTCATCCTCGGTATACCACTTCAACAGTACTTGGTATACCTTGGATATTCTTTTCTTATCTTCTTTAAGAAGGGTCTGCTCTAGTTCCGAATTCTCTATTCGTATACCTCCCTTTACAGAGTCCGAATTATATAAGTCTCTAATCTGTCTATACTGGAACCAATCGTAGTTAGCTTCGGCCCCTCTTAATAGCCTAGAAGCTATATAGCCTAGAGAGCCAGTTTGGTGTAGTGGTTAAGAGCGTGGGACTCTCATCTGGAGAGCCGGGTTTGATTCCCCGCTCCTCCTCCAGCTGGGTGACCTTGGGCTAGTCATGGCTTTCTGGAGCTCTCTCAGCCCCACCCACTTTACAGGGTGTTTTGTTGTGGGGATAATAATGGCATACTTTGTAAACCACTCTGAGTGGGCATTAAGTTGTCCTGAAGGGCGGTATATAAATAGAATGTTATTATTGTTATTATTATAAGTTAAGAAAATCCTGTTCCCAGCGGCTGGCCTGCACAAGCGCAGTTCCCAATGTGTGCCTGCACTAAGACCTAGATGAACAACAGTTACAGGTAAGTGCAACCCTGTTTCCCCTCTGTATGTTCTCAGAGGTACACTATACACTGCAGCAAGGAATCCATAATACATGACAGATACGCTGGAGGCTTATCTGACTCCCCCCCAAGAGCCTTCTAAATTGACCCCCCCCCGGGATTCTCCGGGTACTGCTTGTGAAACTGATGTACAAGCTTAGGAGCATTCACATCAGAAGCTTTTACCCACTCTACATTACTCTCGTTGAAATGAACCCACAGAATTAAGTAATATAATTCCCCACGTTTCAATTTAGAGTCCAAAACCTTCTCAACTTCGTAGTGAGATTTGGCTATTCATGATGAGGGGGATGGGACCCCCGGATATGGGTGCCACACATCAGAGCACGGAGCCTTCTTCAGGAGGCTGAAATGAAATACAGGGTGAACATTTTTTAAGTTCTTTGGCAGATTTACCTCCACAGTCACATCATTGATCTCCCGAATGACCTCAAAGGGTCCCAAATATTTCCACCCCAGTTTCTTGCTCAGCTGCTCCCCCTGTAGATTTTTGGTGGAGACATAAACTTGGTCTCCCACTTTTAGACTCCAGGGGACAGAGCGTTTCTGATCTGCTTGCTTCTTATAGTCCTCTTTAGCTTTGTCCAGGGTCCTTTTGATCATGTCCCACTGGTCAGTTAATTTAGTCCACCACTCAGTCAGATCTCCCCCCCCTTGCTCTCACCCTGGGTGCATATGAATGGCATGGCTTTGCCCTCAAACCCTTGCGCAATATTGAAGGGGGAGGCTCCCGTGGAGCTGCATATGCTATAGCTGTAACAATATCCTGCAAAAACCAGAAAGTCCGCCCAGTGAGTCTGCTGATAATTAATGTAGCACCTTAGAAATTGTTCCATCGCCTGATTAACCCTTTCTGTTTGTCCATCAGTCTCGGGATGATGGATGGAGCTTAACCCTTGCTCTATCCCCACCACCTGCAACAACTCCCTCCAGAACTTGGCCATGAACTGTGCACCCCTGTCAGAAATTATCTTCTCAGGAAATGAGTGCAAATGGACCACATTCTGCATAAACAAAGAGGCCAACGTTTTGGCCATCGGTAGTTTGGAATATGGTTTGAAATGGGCCTGTTTTGAAAATAAGTCCACCACCACTAGAATCACTGTCTTTCCCTTGGAGGGGGGAAGGTCAGTAACAAAGTCCATAGAAATTGTGGCCCATGGCCGGGCTGGAGTTGCAAGCGGCTGCAGTAAACCGGGACGCTTCCCCCCTGCTTTGCTTCCCCGTCAGGCATATTTGGCAAGTGGAAACCTATTACGACACATCACGCCTCACTTTGGGCCACCAAAATAGTCTTTGCAGTAGGTGTAAGGTTTTCAAGTACCCCAAATGCCCAGCCAACTTGGCATCATGGCAACTTTTCAGCACCTCTTAGGCTGGCAGGAACGTCTAGTTTGCCTTGCCGGTACCAGCCTCCTCGCTCGCCCTGTTCCAATTCATCCTTGGGTACTTCCTCCCCCTCCTTCCCCCCCTCAGCTTTCGCTTTCTCCTCCCACTCCGTGAGAACAGGCGGCGTTGCTTTGCTCCTCGCCTGTTGTCTAGTAATGACAGCACCTCCTGGCTTTCCAACCAATGTCTCCAAGTACACAAAACCAGTTTAACTATTGCCACCTCTTTATCCTAGATCACCCAGTGGCGCTCAGAGACTGAATTTTTTTTTGACACGTAGGCGCAGGGGTGTAATTTTCCTTTTCCTTCATCGTCCTCCTGTGAAACCACCTCCTCCCCCCCATTACCACATCCACTTGCGTCCACTTGCACTACCAACTTGCGATTCTCTTCTGTGTGGCGCAGGACCGGCTCCAAGGTGAACAACTGCTTTAGGCACTCGAAAGCCTCCTGACACTCGGCAGACCATGGTAGTTTAGCACTAGGCTTCATTCCCTGTGGCCCCTTCCCCTTGGTTTTCAACAGGCCAGTGAATGGCAAGGAGATTTGGGCAAAGTTCTTTATGAAGGGTTGGTAAAAGTAAGCAAAGCCCAGGAACAACTGCAGCTGCCATCAGGTCTTGGAGGCTTCCCACCCCACCACAGCTTGCACCTTCACTGGGTCCATTTTCAGCCCTTGATCTGAGACTCTGTAGCCCAAAAAGTCCAACTCTCTCTTACGGAATTCACACTTGGACAATTTAACTGGCATCCGGTGGGCCTGCAGGGTTTTTAGCACCTCCAACACTAATCTCACATGCGATTCACAATCTTGCGAAAACAATAACACACCATCTAAATAAGCGACCATCCCTTTGTACAGGTATTTGTGCAGGACTTCATTAATCAAATTCATAAAAAAACCCGGAGCCCCTTGCAACCTGAAAGGCATGACTAAGTATTCATACTACCCCAAAGGGGTGTTGAACACTGTCTTCCATTCATCTCCTCCTTTGATTCTTACTCTAAAGTAAGCATCCCGCAAGTCCAATTTAGAGAAGATCTTCCCTTGAGCCACCACTCCCAACAAGTCTCTGAGGCGGGGTAGGGGGTAGGCGTTAGACCACATTGATCCCCCTATAGTCCATGCACAGCCTCAACCGACCATCCTTTTTCTTGCGGAGTAGCACCAGGGTGGCATGGGGAGAGTTCATGGGCCTAATAAACCCTCTTGTCAATGAACTTCCATAGCTCAGGTCTCTCCCCAGGGCTCATAGAGTATAGCTTCCCTTTTGACAGTTTTTGTCTGTGGATCAGTTCAATGGCACAATCAGTAGCCCTATGGAGGGGAACCTCGTCTAGTTCTTTTTCATCAAACACTTGGCTCAAGTCCTGATACTCAGGAGGGATTTGCTCTCAACAGCACTGCTTCTGGGATGGGATGGGCTGCTTTTCCCCACTCTTCGTTCCACACATTCGTGTGACACTCTTCCCCTGTGAAGCACAGCTCATCGGCCCTCCAACGTACATTTGGGTCATGATCACATAGCCAGAGCACTCCCAACAGGAGGAGAAATTTAGTAGCTGCGTTAACTATAAATGTCCGGGTTTCACAATGGCTCCCTATCCCCAGAGGAGTAAGTTCAGTCTCATAGCTGGGAGCATTCTCCTTCATTCAAGGCGCATCCATTTGTTTGAACACAATGGGATGGGCAAGTTTGCTTACCTCCAGCCCCAGTCCCGTCACCAACATGGGGGCAATTAAGTCTCTAGTGCATCCTGAGTCAATTAGAGTTCTTACTCTGATGTGTGTCCCCCTCTGAGGGTTCACTAGGGTAACTGGCAAATAGAACAGGGCCCCTTTGGGTCTCACCTCTTCAGGTGCTGCTTTCTCCATGACCTGCTGGCATGGCCTCCTTACAGCAGGTCATCGTTGTTTCCCGCTGGCAGGCTCTTGTCTTCCTCAGCCCCCGACCGATCTCTGCTAGATGACTCTGACTCCTCCTCTAACTTCAAGCCGGTGGCCACTTCGTTCCTCAGGCGCGCTGGCTTGTTAGTGACCTTTGATGGTTCTGCCGGGCTCCTCCGAGCCTTGCACCCTCTCTCTGAAGCTTCCGCTCTTTTTTTAAATAAATTTTTATTGGATGGGTTGACATACATTTTACCAATATTTTTACAACATATTTCCCCATACATTCATATATGCAGCCCACCCCTCCCCCTCTCCCCTTTTCTATGTAGACTTCCAACAGCACTATGACTCCTTTATTTCTTATCGTTAACTCTGTGTTACTTTCATTTGTCCCTATAACTAAAGATAAAATCCAAACTTATTGTTTCTTACTACATTTCTATTATTATCTATAGACTACCCTTATTCTATCAGAACCCCCCTATTTCCACATAAATTGATTCTTCTTTATCAATCTTTTCATTTCCCCCTTATACAACAGTTTAAATCTAATCTTCCACCTATTACAATTTGTTTCTTTAACCAGTTACATATACTTAATCAGCACTTTAACTTGAAACTAAAAACTTATTTCTTCAAATCATTCCGTCTATAGTTTCCATCTCTTTTACAAATAAATTTAACTTTTACATTTTCCCAAACCAAACACTTTACTTTAATTTTGATCCCTAAGATAACACTTTAATTTAAAATTAATAACTTATTCCTTCAAAAAATCCCTTCTGTAATTTCCATATCTTTTACACATAAATTTAACTTTGACATTTTACCCTCCCATAAATTTTTTTTAAAAAATTTATTTTCCTTATTTTCTTGTAACTTCACTTATTTAACTCTACATTTTATATTTTCCAATTTGTTCATTTATCTTAGATTATTAATTTCCTTTAACTTTACATTTTAGCCATGAATTCCATCCCCTAAGAAACTCTTGTAGCTTAAAGCTAAAAGCTTAGTCCTTCAAGTAATTCCTTCTTGTAACTTGAATCTTATGTTTATGTCTCTTTTCCAGGCTTTCTCTTTCACTTGAACAATCTTATCACTTGGCAACTTCTTCTGTTGGACATAACTGGAGTTGGTTCTATATTTCATGTTTGTTGTTAACTTTTGTAATTGCTTCTTTTAAAGTCCTGACAAAACTTCAATCATTTGTCCCTGCACATTCTGTGTTGTTTCTCCCAGCAGGGCCTCCTTACAGCAGGTCATCGTTGTTTCCCGCTGGCAGGCTCTTGTCTTCCTCAGCCCCCGACCGATCTCCACTAGATGACTCTGACTCCTCCTCTAACTTCAAGCCGGTGGCCACTTCGTTCCTCGGGCGCGCTGGCTTGTTAGTGACCTTTGATGGTTCTGCCGGGCTCCTCCGAGCCTTGCGCACTCTCTCTGAAGCTTCTGCTCTTGACCCCGGGCAGTCGATGGTGAAATGGCCTGACCCCCTGCATTGCAAGCCGAGGCCCTGTTTTAGGCAGAGGTCCCGCTCAGCCACTGAGAGGAGGCTTTTGGAGTGCTTCCTCTCCCAAGCACCAGCATCTGGGGGGGGGGGGTCAGCGCTGACCCACTTGGTGCTGCATCCGCAGTAGCTTGACAACTTGATCCTGACTCTCGATCTCGCAGGTGAGTTGAATCCATCCCAGCAGGGTCCGGGGGTTGTCTTACACCAACGCCTTGGCCACCAAGTCTGGGTTCAGGCCTGCCTGGTAGAATTCAATCTTTACTCCCTCAGTCCAGTCACTCGGCTAGCTTCATTGCGGAAGGTCGGGCCCCACTCTTAGAAGAACTCCATTGCCTGGACTAGGAAGAAACCTAGTTCCTTGGTGTCCCCCTCAAACCAGGTGACCAGTTTACACCACCCCTGTAGCTGAGGTGCGGGCAGGACCCAGCACACTGCCATCCTGAGGAGGTCCCACAGGTGGCCCCGGTTGCGGCAGGATTCGCATTATCTCCCGGAAGCCATCCAGTAGTTCTCCCAGTCCTTCTTTTATGTCATCTATCTCCCCACAGAGGGCATGCATCTCCTCAGTAACATCTTGGGGGGCCTCGGGCTTGTCCATATCTTCAGGCTCATCTTTTGTCGAGCCAGATTCGTCTCCTCATGGCTTGTCATCTCCTGGGGTGGGCTCTGCCTCCTCCAGCATGGTGGTAGGGTTGCTCACACTCAGTTCAAACTGTTTACCTCTTCGCCACATTTTCTCCTCTCGGCTTCGGTGGTCATTGGGCCCCAGCAGTGCCTATTCCTGGGACATTGTGGTCAGTCAGTTCAGATAGTTGGGCCCTGACTTGGGGCGTGCCCCTAACTCTTTTGGCACTTCACCTCCGGAGCCCCATGGTTGTGCTGGGCTGGATGGTAATCCCACTGGCATCTCCTGAGATCCCTTATCTGCTTCATCTGGCATGACACAGGTAGCGAAGGTCAGGACTCTGGTTCCAGGGGTACTTTTAGGATTTCAGCCAAAATGTCAGGTCTTGCCAGGTATTTCCCCCAAGCACTTCACTGCATCACTCAGGTGTATGAGTTAAAGTTACTTTATTAAAGAAGAATTCCAGTATCAAGATGGTCAGGCAGGATCATTGGCTGAAGTGACTCAAGGTAGCAAAGCAAAGTTAATTATAGGGCACAGTCCACACACACCCAGTGGGAAAGAAAGTCCGTTAGGGTTTTGGTGCACTGATCCAGGGAGCCAGGAGAGAGGGTAGGAGAGAAAGGATGAGCTCTGCTCAGTCTCTTAGGAGGTTGGTGCTGTCTCTGCTGGAACTTCAGGGCCACATTCTCAGGCCTGCCAGGAAATGGTAACCCAAACACCTGCAAGATAAGCAGCAAGCAACCAGTCAGAAAAACAGGTTCCCTTTGCATGTTCTCAAAGGTACATTACACACAGCAGCAAGGAATCCATAACACGTGACAGATATGCTTATCTGACAGGGGGGCAGAAAAGGGTCAGGCTACAATCTGTCTGCCCTCTGTTCCCATGACTTAAGTGAAAGGGCAGCATTTGTGCCCTGTTCAACCCATGCATGGTCTTGGGGAAACAGCTGGGCTTCTTCTCCAGGTGTGGCAAAATGCTGGGTTCTATCTTGTTACACTATATTACCACCATGCGTGCTCTGGTTCCAAGTTCAGGGCTGCATCAGTTCTGAGATGTTGCTTCATGACCTGACATAGTCTAGTGCCTCTGGAGTTGCGGCCATTCCCTAAAGGCATCCTTCTGTTCTGCTTCAGCTGGCTGGAGTCCTCCAATACCTTTTTAAAACACCAATCCACATGATAAAACAGAGTTGTGAGAAAGCTTTTGAGGTCTGCAGGACTCTTCATTGGGCTGGCTATTCAACAATAAAAATGGTTGGTGGGTGGAATGGGAAGGAAAAGGAAATGTCAGTCCTAGGGTGGCAGTCCCTGGCAGTTAAATCCCCAAGCCCCTCACAGCAAGCAGGCAGGTCCATTGGTTGAAGAAACTTTATTTAGAGCTCTATTCACTTCAGGTATGCACTCATAGGTAGAAGTTGGCAGAAGCGATTATTCAAACAATAAGACTACTGACATAGGGGACGTTCTCCCACCCTTTGCACTGAGGTGCGAAAAAGTTACATGGGAACAAATTAGTTTAGTCTAGACAAAGTACAGAGTGGAATAATTCTCTCCTGTGAAAAAGATACATTTCAGTACACAGCTGCAGCTCCTGTCCAAGGCCACTCAGAAGTGAAAGTGCATATTTCTTAGAGATAACAAAGAGGCCACTTGCTCGTCTGGAAATTAGTATTAGCAGTCTAGACCCCCCTCAGGTGACTTATATAAAAGGCATAAGATACAGTAGTTAACTTTGGCATTATATCAGCATGAGATGCAGCGTAAGATGCAGAACACAACAATGGCATGGATGCTTGCAAAACACAACAGTGCAGAACACAACAATGGCATATAACACAACAATGGCATGGATGCTGGCATACATGACAGGAGACTCTTCCAGGTATATGTGTGGATATTTTTATTCCTTGCAAAATATGACTCCCCTTTGTGGCAGTCCTTCACACTGCATTGTGAAAGAAAGTGAATCTCTTCCCGAGGAGGCAAGTCTCAGTGTATGTGGGGAAAGCTAAATCTCCCTTGGCTCAGCCTAGGCATACCGAGTGGAAGTGAAATGTGAATGGAAAGAAAGATTGACTGGAATATTCCACTGGGCAGGAGGCAGGTGGATATTATACTCCATGCGGCACTGCTTTTGGTGGGAGGTGCATTTGAGCGCGTGGAACAGTTTGCTCCCTCTACTACCTTCTGCTGCAATTGGTCATGCACAGTGGTGCGTAGGGCTCTGCCCAATTCTTGCCCTGAAGCTCGGGAGGGCAAAGCAGGGATCACTGGCCTGTTGGCAACTTGGGTGCTTTCATTTCTCCTTCCTTTGCCCCCCAATGTTGTTTCCAGGTAGACAGATTTTATTGGACATATGATAACAGGGCATCAATCAACATGCAGAAAGGTACCGGCTGGATATTAGGAAAAACTTGTTCATGGTCAGAGTAGTTCAAAGGTGGAACCAGCTGCCTAGGGAGGTGGTGAGCTCCCCTTCACTGGCAGTTTTCAAGAAGAGGCTGGATGAATATTCGTCAGGGATGCTTTAGGCTGATCCTGCACTGGGCAGGGGGTTGGACTAGAAGGCCTGTATGGCCCCTTCCAACTCTGTGATTCTATGAAACATGTCATGACAGGGTCCCTGATTGGCTTGGATCATATAGCAAAGAATGCTTTCAACTTATACAGGCACAGAGGCAACAGACACCCAAGTGGGAATCACTGGCATTGATTAGATGTGGGGAAAGCAGCCCAAACTCTTCTGCAGCAGTGATTTGTGCATCAAAAATGGGAGACTGAAAATTCAAAGCAGCACGAACTGGCGGCAGGACATGGGACATGGGAAAGCTGCGTTTCCTGCGCTTTGAAGGCCAGTGTCCCTGGGGAGAAAGCATCGCATGAACCAGAGGGGCACGGATCCACTCTTGCCATGAGGTGCCCGATTGAGGGACTGCCCAGAATGGCACCATCAAGGTGTAAGAGTGCATGGAGGAAAGAGCTATGCTTGCGCAGTTGCCTCTGCTGCCTCAGGGAAACACCTTTTCTGCTAGCTACCCAAAGCACCGCGAGTCCGTTTGGGAATGCCACGCCAGCACTGCCAGGTATGCCAGAAAGCAGGGAGCAGGGACTTGTGGTGATCTGTCGTCTCCCACTGACCACCACTAACAAGAAGAAAGGAGTGTTTTGTTTTTTTATTTTCTCCACTCTAGCTATTCAAAATATTTAATTACCTGACGCCGTGGACAAATCCTCATTAAGCTCAGACATACTCTTGCTGCCAACCCCCCCCTTCCCATGTGTGGAGGAAAGCACTTGAGCTAGAAGGCGGACGTGCCTTGAAATTGCCACTCCATGTGGGCACACCTATTTTTAGCAAGCTGCCGAGATAAAAGCCTTGGGAAACGAATGGCTTTCTTTCAGGCCTTTGCTTTCCTCGTCTTTCCCAAGGCTTTCCTCATCTTTCCTCATCTTTCTTCACTTTGGTCAAATGCAAACTTAATGTTGCCAATGGTTGCCAGCTGTGGAGGCGAGCCGAGGGAGGCTGCTGAAACTCCTGCTCCCTCCTCACCAAGCCTGCACAGGGCTGGGAAGTCTCCACCTTGGAATCCTGAATGCTTCATATTTAATGGATTGTCATGGCACTTGGCACGTGTTCAGAGGTATTCTTTATTTCTGTTTCATATACTAACAAAACATTAAAACCAATTTCAAAGCTTTCTTTTTCAGCTCCCCCTGAACATAAGTCACATGGAATAAACACCCACCAGGGCCAAGTTCTTTGCAACTTATTCCCCCACCCCCCGATAGTTCCAACTAGGGTTGCCAACTCCAGGCTGGGAAATTCCTGGAGATTTGGGAGTAAAGGCCAGGGAGGGCGGAATTTGGGGAAGGGAGGGACCTCAGCAGGTTATAATGTCATAGAGTCCACCCTCCAAAGCTGCCATTTTGACTGGGGGAACTGATCTCTGTCATCTGGAGATCAGATGTAATTCCAGGTGATCTCTTGGGCCCACCTGGAGGCTGGCAACCCTGGTTCCACCTAAGTCAGCCTTATGAGTGGGCTTCTCCCCTCATGATGAGAGGGGGCATTCCCTGGGATGTTGGATAACCCCTCTCTTTTATTTTGTATCCAGGCCCCCAGTCTCAGGCTGGACTGCTTCTCTTTTAATCCAGGCTTACTTGCCAGAGTCTGGGTGAAAGAAGAGAACACTTGATGATGATGAAGAGGCTCTTTGAAGGCTGTGATCATTTTACCTTTCAGCCCCACCCCCCAATTTCAGTCTCCCCCCCCCCCCCCTAGGTTCAACGGACACATTTCGTTCAGCCTCACAGAGTTTCCCCGTCACTTCCTGTCTGGACTAGTGTGTGTGTAGGGGGGGCAGTGGAGGGGGGCACTCTTCAGGGTGCTGCCACTTCATTCCACACAACATTCCTGTTCAATTGCCAAGTTCCCTGCCTCTCAGTCCAATCAAAGCCATAACGTGAAGAGACAATTTAGAATTAATCCACAGGTGTCAAGGCACACCTTCCAGCTCAGACCCACCCATGCAAAGGCTAAGATAAATAAGAAGCCACAAAGGGAGAGAACCCAATGCCCCTGGCCCTCCAAGAAGAGGGCCCTGGACAAGGCCAGAGGGTCTCCCCTCTGAGGGGCTTCATTTCTGGAGAGCGGAGTGAATACTCTTCCCAGACCCCTAACGTCTGTGTAATTTGCCATGTGAGGCAAGTGATGGAGTTTAAAGGTGGCTGGGAGTGCCTACTGAGCTCCCCCAGTTGTGCATGGCATCTATCTGGCTGTTTGTGAAGTCTGCTTTGGTAGGACTTTTGCCTCTCTGGATGTGTGTTTGCTTGGGGGAGTATGCAGGGCTTTTTTTCAGCTGCAACGCTGAATGGAACGGAGTTCCGGAACCTCTTGAAAATGGTGACATGGCACGGAGGGCGACCTCAACTCCCCTCTGTCTGGAGGTCAGGGGGTGGGGCCACTGGCCATGTGACCATTTTCTCCCAGGGCAACCCACTGAGTTCCACCACCTCTTTTCCCAGAAAAAAGCCCTGTGTGTTTCCGTGTGTTTCCGTGTGTGTGTGTGTGTGTGTCTGCAAGCCTGCTCTGCCTGCCTCTTCTAGAACTGCAAGTGTTTTTGCGCAGATAAAGTCATCCTGTGTGTTTTCCTAGAGCAGCTCCACACGGGGGTGCCTTTGCTCAAGGTATTGGTTGTGTTTGTTATTTGCCAGGGCTTCCAAGTGCATGTTTGCATAGATCTGTTGCGAGGGTCTCTGGTGGGACTGGAGTGTGTGTGTGCTAGAATCTGGTGCTTCTCTTGCTCCATAGCTTTGTCTCCTCTGCGGTGAGTCTTCTCTTTCTCTGGGCTGGCCACTGATTTTCTGTTTTTGCAGCTGGCCAGTTCTTCCCTTCCAATCAACCCTCCTGCTGCTGATCTCCTTCTTTAGCTTAGCTGGCTTGTTCATTCTCACCCTCCCTAGTTAACTGGGTTTCTTGTTCTGCAGCCAATAAGCTCTGTAGACGTCCAGCTTCCAGGCTCCCTAGTTGCTGGAGCTCTGCGGCCCTTTGGCTGCCTGTCGCAGTTCCGCCGCCTGGACTCTGGGCCTTTGCTCAGCCCTCTGGGACCAACAGCAGCTCTCCAAGGCCTCTGGCTGAGAAGCGTCTTTCAACCACCTACCGCACGAGGCTTTGGACTGGAGGCACCACTGGAGGCTGAATCTGGGGCCTCTGCGTGCAAAGCAAGGGCTCCACCACTGAGGCCCTGAGCCCAACGTGATATTTCAGGGCCTGGAAGCAGGCAGCAGTAGGAAAACTGCACCACAAAGGCAGCCCTCTTGTTTTATACCAAGTAGTGAACATCTTTTGTTGAAAATTCCCATGGGGATACAATTACCTATGAAACCAATTAATGCAATGCTTGCACTCTCATATGAGTCCCCCTCTTGGGGTTGACTAAAGTTACTGGCAGGTAAAGTAGGGCCCCCTTTTGTCTTGCTGCCTCTGGTGCTATTGCTTTCGGGACTTGCCACCGGGGCCTCTTCGTGGCAGGTTGTCGTTTCCTGCCAGTGGGGTGGGCTGGTCCTCCTCTCCCTCCGAGGGGTTCTCGCCTGCGCCAGCTGAGGTTTCGGTGGCTTCAAGGCTCATCTCTGTGCTGCTCCATTTCTTAGGCGCTTTCTTAGTTGCTGCTTTGGCTGACGGCACAACTCTTCTCGCGGGATGACTCTTCTCCACGGGTTCTCTACTTCCCGGGCATTTGGCAGCAAAATGACCTACTCCACCACATATGATGCATAGGCCTTTCCTCCAATAGAGGGCCTTCTCTGTCTCCGGGGAGCGGGGTTTAGGCAACCACCGTTCTTTCCTCCCTGTTTCCGAGGGTTTTCTAAAAAATCCCCCTTGTTGCTGTATTTTCAAGAGCTTCACTGTTTGGTCTCGGTTCTCAATCTCGCACGCAAGCTGGATCCATCCCAGCAAGGTTCTGGGATCGTCTTGCACTAGGGCTTTTGCAACTAAGTCTGTGTTTAGCCCCATTTGAAAGAATTCCATTTTAATTTCCTCAGACCAATCCCACACCTTGGCAGCATATTGCCTGAATTCAGCTGCGTACTCCCACGCTGGCCGATGCCCTTGCTGCAGTGTTTTCAGTTTTGTTGGAGCCCGTTCGTCCTCAAGGGGGTCCTCAAATTGGGCTCTTAGCACTCGCACGAACACATCGAGGGCCTGTAGCTCTGGTGCTTCCACTTCATATAAGGTTACATACCATTTGTCTGCTGATCTACCTAGTCTCGATCCTAGGTGGCTCACCCTGCGATGTTCCTTGGGGAAAGTGTGGCCCCATTCCTGGAAAAATCCCAATTCTTCTGGGTTCCCATCAAACCTTGCATCAAGCTTGTGCCATCCTTGGCGTGGGCCCATTGCTGGGGGCCCACCTCCTGGAGTGGCTTGTAGTCTGAGGATTGGGGCCACAGGGGGAGGCTGTGGTACACGTCCTCTCCACCTTCCCAGGCTGGCGACAACATGGCGCCTCTGTAGGGTGGAGGGGCCACCTCTGGCTGGAACAATGGTGGCTGCCCTCTTAGTACTCCCGAGGGGGTTGCATGGCAGGGCCCTCCTGATGTGGCAGACCCCATTGTATTCCATTCCTTGCTGGAGCAATCGGTTTCCCAGCTAGGGGTGCTAGAAATGGGCAGACAGGGGGGAGCTGTAGCAGTTGTCCTCCCTGGCAGAAGCGGCGGCCGGCCCACTGCCGTTCCTCATAGTGACAGCATGAATGAGGTCCCCTACAGAGGTGGACCCATCGGTACTCTGTTTCGTGAACCAACTTGTAATCCAACTGGTACTCTGAATAGGCCTTGCGGGGGGGGGGGGGGTTGCACCAGGTTTCTCCCCCTTTCTCCTGGCCAAGGCAGGGTGGGTGCGGTGGGTCCCAACAGCAGGGATCCTGTTGGTAGCTGCTGTCGGGGTGGCGGCCCCGGCCGGGCCCCTTGGAGTTGCAAAACAGCCTGCTGCGAAGTAGCAAGAGTTAATTGTAATCCTGTTGCCAATCTGTGTAGTGGTGACATCCTGTTCTAGGGTTGTGAAGTAGTCTGCTGTGAAGTAACAGAAGTTAAATGTAATCCTGTCGCCAATCCGTGCAGGGGTGACATCTAGGAGCTGTTTTGGGGAGTTAACCCCCTCGCCATCCTGTTCCCTGGAGAGATAGCTGGTCCTCCCCGAAGGTGAACAGGGGCAGGTGATCACTCTGGTGCGGGTGTTTGCTGCTCTGACATTAGTCCACTTGCATCAGGTATCCCACCCCGAGTGGGTCCTGTTGTATCCTGGCATGGAGAGTTCTGTGTGGCTGCTCTCATCCAACCACGAGTGAGTCCCGTTAGGGCTACTAGGTCACACCTCATTACCTGCAGCTCCTCGCAGAGATCAGTGAGGGAATCCTCCCTCGCTCTGCTGGGTTCTGTGTCACCCCCATTCTCTGGGGACCCCCGATTAAGGAACAAACTCTCTCAACAAAGGCTTTTCCATTGCCGGCATTTGCGTCTCCCTTCTGTGGGGTCCCCCGCCCCCATTACGCATATTTCTGGGGGGGGGTGTCGGTTCCCCAGGGCAGGTAGCTTTCTCTCCTCAGTGGGGAGCTGAAATACTGTACTAGACTGGTGTCCTACCACAGTTCCAGTCCATTATCCATTGATGCTGTCACATTGAGCCCACACCGTTCAGTGGGGTCCTGGTGTGTGCTGTCCTCTAGGTTCTCACAAGCTCCCACCATGGCACAGGGAGTCTCATGCAGAGTCCAGCTCAGATGAGTAATATCCCTCCTGGGGATCACTCCAAGTTCCTCATTTATCAGAGCAGCACCCGCTGCCCCGAGCCCACACATCCCTGCGGGGTCTTTATTGATTAGGTACTCTACCCTAGGTTGGGGTTTGGGTACCAATTCATTTGAAGGTTCCCCAGCCATTCCATCCCTTGAGCTTTGCTCCAGCTAGGGTTCCAGAATGTTTTGAGGCTCCTCTGGCTCCATCATCCCTGGGTCCAACTCATACAGTATAGTACCAGTAGCCAAATATCAGAGGTCTTGGGTTCAGAGGAATAAAGGAGACTTCTGCCAAAATGTCAGACCCTGGCAATTAGGTCCCTCAAGCTCTCCACAGTTAACATACTTGTGTTGAAGCAACTTTATTGAGATCCATACAGTTCAGGATGTTCACACAAAGGCAGCAATTGGCAGAAGTGACAATTCAAACAAAGGCATTACTAATTATAGGGTAACTTCCCGCCCTTTGGTCCATTGGCATTCTGGCACAAAACCCCAAACAAGTTACATGGGAACTGATTAGTTTAGGCTAGATGGGATACACAGTGAAAATATCCCAGTCTCTGAGAAAAGATACAACGTTGGCTGCTAGCAGCTAGCCTTCAAGGACACTTGCTGGAAATGTGAAAGTAAATATTTTCAACAGATAACGGAGAGGCCCCACTGGCTCTCCTGCATTTCATGTTAGCAGTTAAGATACCCTCAGATGACACAGAATATAACTTTGGCAAACAGTTAAGATCAGCACAAAATGCATATTGGCAGGTATGCTGGCCTATATGACACCTACTTTGCTTCAGTCTTCTCTTGCAAGGGGATGTGTGCTCATTGTGGCAAAAAGAGAACAAATGGTGAAGGAAGGGAGTTGCAGCCTGGGATAGGCATGGGGTGGAACACAAACACCCAGCTTCTTTAAATGAAACCAGGTCCTCAGGGCCAGATGATTTGCACCCTAGGGTATGAAAGGAACTTGTGATGATGCAATTGCAGAGCCTCTATCATCTTTGAGAATTCTGGGAGAACAGGTGAGGTGCCAAAAAATTGGAGGCAGGCAAATGTTATCCCCATCTTCAGAATAGGGAAAAAGGAGGATACAGGATACAGGTAGTTACTGACCATTCAGCTTCATCCATCCATCCATCCATACATACAGTTGGGTATGGTAGCAGAAATTTGGAAAACAAGCATAAAGCCAAGCACAGAGATGAAATCTTTCTGAAAGCATAATTAATTTACGGGTTTAGCAGCATGGAAGCTCCCTAGTAGGTGCAAGTCTATATCAGCAGACGGTGCCCAAAAGAGTACCCAACAGAGTCTCTGTCCCTATGAAGGCATCTCTCCAAGCTACTTCTTACAACACAGCCCCATAAACTGGATAGAAAACACTCCTGAATCAGTCAGTTTTGCATACTTTTCAGAAAGCCAGGAGTGTGGGAGCTTTCCTGACCTTCTCAGGCAGGCCATTCCATACGGTGGGAGAGAAAGCACAAAGCAAGCACATGCGTGGGCACCGGTTGATTTTGTCCAACTGCAGGGTGGTATCTGCAGAAGGCCCTGAATAGATGAGCCAAGCTGTCTTGGTGGAACATACGGGTAGGCATGAGGGGCCGAGGCCACGAAGGGCTTTGAATGTGATAGTCACGACCTTTAATTGAGCCCAATAACTGATGTATGTCTGTTCGCCAGTGGAGTGACTGCAGAATGACAATGATATATATGCTCTGTTTTGCTCCTGAGAATAAACAAGTTGCAGCATTCTGCACCAGCTGGAGTCTCCAAGTCAACTCTGAGGAGAGACCCATATAGAGAGCATTGCAGTAGTCTAGTCGCAATGCTGCTGTGCCATGAATCCAAGTGGCCAAATCAGCCATGTCGAGGTAGGGGGCTGACTTCCAGAGTTATGAGAGTCAGAGTTATGAGAAGACCTTTTTAGCAGCTGCATTTACTCACTTCTCTAGCAGCAGTGCTAGTACAACCCCCAGGCTCTTAACTGAGTCAGCCAGGGTCAAGCAAACCCCATCAAAGGTGGAAAGCACCACGTCCTTCAAGATCTCTGCTTTTCCAACCAGCCTCACTTCTGTCTTGTCTGGGTTCAAATTCAATTTGTTCGCTTTCAACCAGTTGGCAACAGCTGTCAAGCAACTACTGCATCACCAGTGAATTTGGATAAAGCTGGGTATCTTCTGCATATTGATGGCATCCAATTCCATAGTTAGGAAGGAGTTCTCCAAAAGGCTTTACGTAGAGGTTGAATAACATGGGGGATAATATAGTGCCTTGTGGAATTGCACAAGATAATTTCCACACTGAGGCTAGCTTGTCTCCAACAGCAACCTTTTGAGTCTGTCCCATGAGGAATGATTTAAACCATCCAAGGCACACCCTGATGCCTGCTTGTGCCTCCAAATGCCTCAGCAGGATGGCGTGGTCTACTGAGCTGGAGGCTGCAGAGAGATCCAGGAGGAGCGACAAGGAAGCACGGCCTTGGTTTTATAGCAAACCATCAGCCAGTCATTTAGAGAAGACCGCTGTGATGACTAAGGGCCAGCAGGGGTTCCTCAAGAACAAGCAATGTCAGACTAACCTTATCTCTGTTTTTGGGAGAGTTACTATTTTGTTGGATCAGGGGAATGCTATGGATATAGTTTATCTTAATTTCAGTAAGGCTTTTGATAAGGTTCCACTTGATGCTCTTGTTGACAAGTTGGTAAACTATGGTTTGAATCCAACTACTCTTAGGTGGCTTTGTAACTGCTTGACAGATTGCATCCAAAGAGTGCTGGTAAATGGTTCCTCATCCTCTTCACAAGGAGTGACAAGTGGAGTGCCTCAGGGATCTGTCCTGGGCCCTGTGCTGTTCAACATCTTTATAAATGACTTGGATGAAAGAATAGAGGGGATGCTCATTAAATCTGAAGATGATGCTAAATTGGAAGAGGTAGCAAATACAATAGAAGGCAGAATCAAGATTCAGGCGGGAAAACTGGGCTAAAATTAACAAAATGTATTTCAACAGAGATAAATGTAAAGTTCTGCATTTATGTAGTAAAAATCAAAGACGCGCATACTGGGTGGGGGAGAAAGTTTAAGAAGGATGTTGACAAGCTGGAATGTGTTAGAGCGGCCCCTCAGTGGAATAGGCTTCCTTGGGAGGTGGTGGGCTCTCCTTCTTTGGAGGTTTTTAAGAAGAGGCTAGACGGTCATCTGACAGCAATGCTGGTTCTGTGAACCTGGGCAGATCGTGAGAGGGAGGGCAGGAAGGGTTGCATCAGTGCATGGTTGTCGTGGCTCTTCTTACATTCCCAGGGAAAGGCCAATTGCCACTGGGGTCAGGTAGCAATTTTCCCCAGGCCAGTTTGGCTGGGGATCCTGGAGGTGTTTTGTCTTCCTCTGATGATAAAGCTGGGGTCACTGTGTGTGTGTGTGTAGGGGGGAGAGACAGATGTGAATTTCCTGCATTGTGCAGGGGGTTGGACTAGATGACCCTTGGGGGTACTCTTCTGGCTCTATGTTTCTGTTTCTACTGGGCAGTCAGTATTTGCTAGAGATAATGAAGAGGAGGGAACAGGACAACTGAGCCCATGAGGACAGGACAAAAAAGATCTGCTGAGAGACCCTGGGGAAAGAATTAAGACCTGGGAGGTGTAGGGGGTCCTATATTGGGGGACACAAGTTAGGGAGTAGACCTGACCTGCAGTTGTCCAAGGGACACCATCTGTCTCTGGTAGGCTCCTTTGCTGGAGGAGGAGAGGCAGTTCCGCCCTTCTCCTTTGCTTTCTCATTGGCATTCCCCATTGGTTCCCTTTTGCTGGCTCCACCCACATCAGAGCACAGCATCAATGGAAATGTCCCTTGGACATTTGCTGTATCAAGCCCTGCTTCCTCCTTATAAATCTGCAATTAATTTTTGTTCTGATTATGCTTTGCCAGCTAATGAAAGGCTCCGGCAGAGTCAGCCTGAGTTTCTGAAGAAAGGAAGGTAGTCAAGGTGAATGGCCAGGCGGGGAAAGGCAAGGCAGGAGGCACACAAGCTGCCTGTCGCCCACTGGCCCTTCCTGAGGCTTAGACTCCAGGCCAGGCTGAACCCTCCTGGCTCCCACAGGATCACTTCCAATGGATAATGCTGCAAGATGAAAGAGGCCCAGATTTCATCACATCTTGCTCCTGGGTTGCTGTCATGAGCATATGCAATCCCAGGGCTTTTTTTCAGGGGGAACGCAGGGGAACGGAGTTCCGGAACCTCTGGAAAATGGTCACATGGCTGGTGGCCCCGCCCCCTGATCTCCAGACAGAGGGGAGTTGAGATTGCCCTCCGCGCCGCTCAGCGGCGTGGGGGGCAATCTCAACTCCCCTCTGTCTGGAGATCAGGGGGCGGGGCCACCAGCCATGTGACCATTTTCTCTGAGGGCCACCCACTGAGTTCCACCACCTCTTTTCCCAGAAAAAAAGCCCTGTGCAATCCCATCCCTGGGTCAGAGAGCCCTGGTACATGCAGTTTCCAGCGTGCCTGGAATGCCTCCCAAGTGTTCAGGTGCCCTGGAAAACTACATGTCCCAGGCTTCCTGGTATGGACCAGGTCATGTTCGAGATGCCAAGGAGCAAAAGAGGCCTCTCACTGGGCAAACAGGAACGTGACCTGTGTCCCCCTAGATGGGCCAGCTTAGCCTCTGAGAGCCCCAGACAAAAATGTGCATGAACAGTCTCGTAGAGTGGCCTTCCTTCCAGGAAGGTTGTCCTTGATATCCTGGATCAGCAGCATTCCCCCCACCCCGCCCCAGTGCCATTCATGGTTCGACTGGTGGATAGGCACAGAAGAGGAGAAGTGTGAGGAACATAGGAACCCAAAGCCTGCTCTCTTGTAGCTCTGGGGCTTGTACCGTGAACTGCTCTGCCCCTACCCACCTCTGGCACAACATTCTAGCAAAGCTCCTGCCTCAGAGGGCCTCTGCTCAGAGGTCTTCCAGAGCGGGGGTGGGGGTGGGAATCCCATTTATCTTTGAAAATTGCAGATACCTCTTTCTCCCCTCCAGATTCTACTAAAATTGACTACTAAAAATGAGATTCTTAATTAAACATATCTGTTCTGCTGATGAAACTCACAAGAGTTTGGTCTTGGAATGAAAAGGCAACACTTTGTGATAATGCGTTTCGGGAGATGGTTATCTGCCTCATAACAGAATTCAGGAAAAGACCAGGAATGTAATTGCATTATATTGATGTTAGTTCTTTTAACTCAGTTGCAAACAAAGTGTTCAGGACTGTGCTAGGGCTTATATTAATGGACAAAAACAGCCCAGCTTTCCGTTCTCTGTGTGGCAAGTAATGAAAGAATGGGTCAAGGGGCCCCCCCTTTTCCACATGGGTGCAGAACACCCCCTTCTCAGTCCAGAAGGTGCGGGGGGGGGCAGGAGGGGGGATAAAAACAACCTTCCTGGTAGCTTCTTTGGGGAGTTTATTTACAAACGGAGTGGGTGGTGCAGTGCGCCCCTTCTTTGTGAACATGCGTCTCCCTTCCAGGGTAAGCCATTGGAGTAGCATGCTTCAGACACAGGCTGTTGTGGGGCAATTTGGTTAGGCCAGCTTGATTTGGTAACTGTGATGTCTCTCAAAGGTCACCTGTGATCCCCTGCGAAGGGTCTTCCTGTTGTAATTAAGCCTGAGGGGCTCCTCTGGCCAGGCACAGGGCACCTCCCAAAGGGATTAACGTGCCATTCACACAGCAGAGGAGGTGTGAAGGAGCAGACCTGCAAGCCCCGTTCCTTTGAGTTCCTGGGAGGTCAGAAAACCCTGAAGATGCCCCGAGCCCCCCCTTGGCCACATCACCCCTTTCCTTTACTCCTGGAGTGGACCAAAACCACATGGAGCTGCTGCCACTTGCAAACCAGGCAGTATCTCTCAGGCCACATTTGCAGATCCAACACTCTACACCTGCGCGGCTATTCAGAAGTTCCTCCTCATTGCCACGTTTCCCACTTCGCTCCTACAAGCCCAGCACAGGGAAGATTAATCGCACTTTTGCCAATTTGAGCTCCAGGGATGGCGACGTGCTTACAGGCTTAGAGCATTCAAAACAGAAGGAAGTTTAGAAAACAAAAATAAAAAGAAGACACATGCCCTGTTCAAACATCAGGCTGAGCGAATATATAAAGAAAAGGTGGAGTACCTGCAGCCCTCTCACCTTCCTGAAGTTGTAGTAGTGCAAAAGTCCATAATTACCTTCACTTTCAGAGTCAGGACTTCTTACCAGTAGCATAGTGTGTGTGGGGGGGGGGGCAAGAGGGGCAGTCGCCTCAGGAGCAAAATTTGTGGGGGGCACAATAGACTCCCTTTGGGAGGCCGCCTCCGCTGCTTGTGGCTGATGGGACAGCCAGCTCTCAGCACCCAGCGAGTGCCTGGCAAGCCGGCAGCCCCAGCAGCCACAAGCAGCAAAAGTGGCCTCCCAAAAGACATGGGCAGCTGCAGCAGATGGGGGTGGTCACATCCTGCGAGGTGATGTCACTGGAAGTGATGTCATCACACGGGCCTGGGAGCGTGCGCTTCCCTCACCCCCGGCTCTCTAGAGGCACGCTACGCTGCTGCTTCTCACCATTGTCCCTAGTGAACAAGATGTGTCCCTTGGTAAAGACTGGGTCTTTCATGGCTTGAGCTCATCCAAGGAGAAGAGCAAGATGGAGGAGAGCTCCCGTGTGCCAGAATTTATAGTATCCCCTTGGGATCCTTCTGATCTTCCTGCTTCAAGAGGAAGAGGAAGAGGAAGAGGAAGAGAAAACTATTGAGCCATTTGGCTGTCCACAAGTCAGTACCCTAAGGGGTGGCATTATAGCAAGGTGTGAGGTGGAGACGAATGTGGAGGGGCAGTTAGATCAGTCCTTTAAAACCAACCAGTGAACAGCACGGAGCAGGGGACTGATGACAGCCATTTCTACCCCTTGTACTGACATTTGCAAAAAGTCTATGATGAAAGCAAACCTGCTATAAGAGTCACACAGGTGTAGAAGATCAAGAGATGGGCATGAACTATGTGCTTCTCTCTGGCTGTTTGTGTGAAAGATGCTTTGGAATTTGATGGCGGGATCAGTTGTGCCGTCCAAGGGAATGATTTCGAGTTGGTCTAACCCAGGTCTAAATCGATACTGCTAAGATCCCCCGTCTGGCGACCGCTGGCTATTCTGCTCCACCCCAATTCCATCACTTTTTATAGAACTGGAGAGAGCAGGAAATGGCTGCAATTTCAGAATTCTATACACTCAGTAGATGAAACCCACAGTATTTATCACTCTTAAGAATACTCTTCACGTTTTCAAAGTATCTCAGCCAACAGCACTTATGACATGACATTAGTTTTTTGTCCAAATGCTCACTAAGACCTTGAGAAAGCTTTGGACCCAGGGAGGGTTGTCTCCTGAGCCGGACCAGCACTCCTCTTCCCGATGTGGCACCTGACAACTTGCAGTGGGATGGTGTGACCTTGCAGAACGTACCCTGGAGAACTTCAGCTTAGCCACCGAATTGTGCTGGTTGGTAATTAGCACTCTTCACAGACTGTGGTTATAATTGGGATGTGATTTACCCGGCTCTGCTCTGCTCTGCTCTGCTCTGCTCTGTCCAGGTGGATTTCAGTGGATTGTTGTCCTTTACTCAGAATATGGCCCAGCCTTTGATCTGCCAGGCTCAAAGGCATTTCTACCCCTCTCTTCTGTTGTTGGGCCTCTGTTGTGCCCCATGAGAGGCGCTGCCTCTTTCTGAAGCATGAGCCAAAGGCCACCAGGCATCAAGATGTGAGTGGGCTCTTTCTCAGAAGCGGCGTGAACAGCGCCTGCTTAGCAATCTCCGCAGCACCTCCTCTGTTGACAGAGGAGGAGGCATCTGCTTCAAGGCCTGCTTTGATCCTCCATCCTTGAGGATTTAATAGAGCTATCGAAGGGGCACAAACATTGATTGATTCCTATTGACTTGCTTGGAAGACAGAGGTGCGCCAGATTGGATACAAGAGGGCTGTTTATTATTGGGCGGTTGCCAGTGATTCACTCGCAGTGTCTTTGCCTTGTACACAGCATGTGAGGGATGTGCAAGCCATTGTGGGTGGCAGAAATGTAATGGAGCTGTCCCCCGCCTCTGGATATCATGGGGGTGCCCAGAGCACAGAGGAAGCCAGCCAAGCCAGCCACAGAGGAAGGCAACGGCAAGCAGCCTCAAGGTTTCTTTGGGCTCCCTAGAGGAGCCTCTTGCTTTGCTCACTGAGCCCCACTCCCCTGTGCCTGGAGATGGCATCGCCCTTGCAGCTGTGGCAGTGACTCCCTGCTCGCAAGGAGAGGCAAAGATAGTCGAGAAGAAAGAAGCTCTTTCTGACCACCTCCCAGGAAGATGCCTCAGTCACCTATTTATTGGTGGGAATTAGCAAGTGTTTATGTTCAGGCATGAAAGAATTAAACTGTTGTTTGTGTAACTTAGCTAGAAAACTTACTTGCATGTAATCACTTAGCTGTTCAGTGAGATTCCCCACCACAGGAATGTGTCTCTATGCTTAATGAATTAGGATTAGGATTCTCTGTTGGGCAACCAATTAATTTGGGGCGGGGGGGGGGCGCAACTAACTGGAAAGAGATACTGAAGTTTATTGCTTTTTGTTCAGTCTAGTTTCTCTCTCTAGTTTGCTGTCAATCTCTGTTTCCAGAAGGTAGCACAATGTAGCCACTTAGCCATTTCTTGTTTTCTACCAATGTCACCTTTTTATCTTTTTATGTAGTAAATATTTTTAGAGAGCTAAATATTGGAAGTGTGTTCTCATTACGGCCAATGCGCAATTCTGCTACTCTGCTACAAGTTGAATATATCCTAACATCTATGGGTCTGTCTTCCCTGCTGGTTCTTGGTGGGTGAATGGGATTTCTGTCGGCCATCTTGGCACCTGCGTCGGCCCCACTGATGCAGAAGGCAGTGCCTTACCACCCCTGCTTTGCCAGGGGCTTCTGTTGCGGGTGCCTGCGGACAAACTTCTCATCCCCCCAGAGCAGCACCTTCCCTTCCAATTGCCTGCTGTTCTCTGCATATAGCCTCTGCAGAACTCCAAGAGGGATTATGTTTGGGACCCATACTGGGAGATGAGCTGAAATGGAGAACCTCAGCCCCTCGGAACATTTGCACCACTGGCCTGTTTCATTCCCTGAGACTCCAAAAGGCCCAAACCTCTTAAGCTGCCACCCTCTAGGATTTCAGGCACTCAGAAGGCCTTGGTCTGATTCTAGGGTTACCAGCTGCATGTCAGATACGCCTCCAGAGTATCTGCCATGGGTTATGGATTTCTTGCTGCTGAGAACATGCAGAGGGAACCGATTTTGCCGACTGGTTGCTCGCTGCTTATCTTGCAGGTGTTTTGGTTACCATTTCCTGGCAGGCCTGAGAACGTGGCCTTGAAGTTCCAGCAGAGACAGCACCAACCTCCTAAGAGACTGAGCAGAGCTCGTCCTTTCCCTCCTACCCTCTCTCCTGGCTCCCTGGATCAGCGCACCAAAATCCTAACAAACTTTCTTTCCCACTAGGGGGGTGGGGACTTTGTCCTATAATTAACCTTGCTTTGCTACCTTGAGTCACTTCAGCTATTGATACTGTCTGACCATCTTGATACTGGAATTCTTCTTTAATAAAATAACTTTAACTCATACACCTGAGTGATGCAGTGAAGTGCTTGGGGGAAATACCTGGCAAGACCTGACATTTTGGCTGAAGTCCTAAAAGTACCCCTGGAACCAGAGTCCTGACCTTTGCTACCTGTGCCATGCCAGACGAAGCAGATAAGAGATCTCAGGAGCTGCCAGAGGGACTACCGTCCAGCCCAGTGCAACCGTGGGGCTCTGGAGGTGAAGTGCCAAAAGGGTTAGGGGCACGTGCCAAGTCGGGGGCCAAGTATCTGAACTGGCTGACCCCAACTCCCTGGGAATGGGCACTGCTGGGGCCTGATGGCCGCTGATGCCGAGAGGAGAAAATGAGGTGAAGGAGTAAGCTGTTCGAACTGAGCATGAGCAACCCCACCTCTGTGCCGGAGGAGGCAGAGCCCACCCCAAGGGACAACGAGCCGGGAGGAGACAGCTCTGGCTCGACAAAAGATGAGCCTGAAGATCTGGACAAGCCCAAGGCCCCCCAAGATGTTACTGAGGAGATGCTTGCCCTCTGGGGGGAGATAGATGACATTAAAGAAGGACTGGGAGAACTACTGGATGGCTTCCAGGAGATAATGCGAATCCTGCTGCAACGGGTAAGATTAGTGTATTTACTATATTTATTAGAAACATGATGCACTTTTCTTACTTATAGCACTTTATAGTAAATATTATTGAATAGTTCATTGTTGAATTTGGTTCTTGAGGGAGTCCTTCGTTGCTGATATTGTGAATCCTGCCACAACCCGGGCCCCTTCTGGATGGTGATGTGCTAGGTCTGGTCCCAGGACCATGAGATGTGCTGGCGGCGCTCGCACCTCAGCCACAGGGGTGGCGCAAGCTGGACACTTGGTTTGAGGAGGATCCTGAGGACTAGGTTTCTTCCTAGTCCAGGCAATAGAGTTCTTCTGAGAGTGGGGCCCGACCTTCACCAATGAAGCTAGCTGAGTGAGTTACTCAGGCTTGCGGTTGGGAGGCCCAGTGGCAAAGTAGTATGTGACCCTGTATGGGGCCCATGCCCCAGAACTGCCGAGCTTGGAGACATTCATCTGAGTCTTAAGAGAGCAGTTTGAAGGCCTGCTTGAGGAGGAGAGGGCAAGGACCAAGCTGAAATGGATGCGACAGGGCCCCCGTCCTGTGCGAGAATACGCCACTGACTTCCGGCAGTATGCTGCCAAAGAGAGGGAGTAAAGATCGAGTTTTTCTGGGTGGGCCTGAACCCAGGCTTGGTGGCCAAGGAGTTGGTGCAGGATGACCCCCGGACCCTGCTAGGATGGATTCAGCTTGCCTGCGAGATTGAGAATCAGGACCAAGTTGTCAAGCTACTGCGGATGCAGCACCAAGTAGGTCCGTGCAGGCCCCCCTCAGAGGCTAGGGCACGAGAGAGGAAGCACTCCAGAAGCCTTCCCCCGGCAGCTAAGTGGGCCTCCGCCTAAAACGGGGCCTCTGCTTGCATTGCGGGGGGTTGAGCCACTTCACCACCAACTGCCCGGGCCCAAGAGCGGAAGCTCCAGAGAGAGGGCACAAGGCTTGGAGGAGTCTAATGGAACATTCAAAGGCCACTAAGAAGCCAGCGAGGCCAAGGAACGAAACAGCCACTGGCCTGCAGCTAGAGGAGGAGTCAGAGTCATCTAGCAGAGACCCATCTGGGGCTGAGGAAGACAAGAGCCTGCCAGCGGGAAACAAATACAACCTGCTGTAAGGAGGCCATGCCAGCAGGTCATGGAGAAAGCAGCACCTGAAGAGGTGAGACCCAAAGGGGCCCTGTTCTATTTGCCAGTTAGCCTAGTGAACCCTCAGAGGGGGACACACATCAGAGTAAGAGCTCTAATTGACTTGGGGTGCACTAGAGACTTAATTGCCCCCATGTTGGTGACGGGACTGGGGCTGGAGGTGAGCAAACTCGTCCATCCCATTGTGTTTGAACAAATGGATGGGTCTTGAATGAAGGGGAATCCTCCCAGCTATGAGACTGAACTTACCCCTCCCGGGATGGGGAGCCATTGTGAAACCCAGACATTTATAGTTAGCGCAGCTATTAAATTTCCCCTTGTGTTGGCAGTACTCTGTCTATGTGATCATTACCCATATGTACGTTGGAGAGCTGTTGAGCTGTGCTTCCCAGGGGAAGAGTATCACACATGTGTGGAACGAGGAGTGGGGAAAAGCAGCCCATCCCATCCCAGAAGCAGTGCTGTTGACCACAGAGGAGAGGAAGCAAATCCTCCCTGAGTATCGGGACTTGAGCCAAGTGTTTGATGAAAAAGAACTAGACAAGCTTCCCCCCCACCCCATAGGGCTACCAATTGTGCCATTGAACTGATCCCCGGACAAAAACTGCCAAAAGGGAAGCTATAGTCTATGATCCCTGGGGAGAGACCTGAGCAATGGAAGTTCATTGACAAGAGGGTTTATTATTAGACCTGCAAGCCCTGGTGCTATTCCGCAAATAAAGGATGGGATGTTGCGGCTGTGCATGGACTATAGGGAGATCAATGCAATCTCGATGTCTAAGGCCTACCCTCTCCTCCTCATCAGAGACTTGTTGGGAATGGTGGCTCAAGGGAAGATCTTCTCTAAACTGGACTTGCGGGATGCTTACTTCAGAGTAAGAATCAATGAGGGTGATGAACGGAGGACAGCGTTCAACACCCCTTTGGAAAAGTATGAATACTTAGTAGTGCCTTTTGGGTTGCAAGGGGCTCTGGGGTTTTTTATGAATTGAGTTAATGAAGTCCTGCACAAATACCAGTACAAAGGGGTGGTCATTTATTTAGATGATGTGTTATTGTTTTTGCAAGATTGTGAATTGCATGTGAGATTAGTTTTGGAGGTGCTGAAAACCTGCGGGCCCACCAGCTGCCAGTTAAATTGTCCAAGTGTGAATTCCGTAAGAGAGAGTTGGACTTTTTGGGCTACAGAGTCTCGGATGAAGGGCTGAAAATGGACCCAGTGAAGGTGCAAGCTGTGGTGGGGTGGGAAGCCTCCAAGACCTGATGGCAGCTGCAGTTGTTCCTGGGCTTTGCTAACTTTTACCAACCCTTCATAAAGAACTTTGCCCAAATCTCCTTGCCATTCACTGGCCTGTTGAAAACCAAGGGGAAGGGGCCACAGGGAATGAAGCCTAGTGCTAAACTACCATGGTCTACCGAGTGTCAGGAGGCTTTCGAGTGCCTAAAGCAGTTGTTCACCTTGGAGCCGGTCCTGCGCCACCCAGAAGAGAATCGCAAGTTGGTAGTGCAAGTGGACGCAAGTGGATGTGGTAATGGGGGGGGAGGTGGTTTCACAGGAGGAGGATGAAGGAAAAGGAAAATTACACCCCTGTGCCTACGTGTCAAAAAAAAAATTCAGTCTCTGAGCGCCACTGGGTGATCTAGGATAAAGAGGTGGCAATAGTTAAACTGGTTTTGTGTACTTGGAGACATTGGTTGGAAAGTGCTAAAATGCCATTCAAGGTGAGGACTGATCATAAGAATTTGGAAGCATTATGCACCCGTCGCAAATTGGGCACCAAGGACTTACGGTGGGTGGAGTTTTTCTCCCAATTCAATTTTGTATTGAAGTACCTTCCGGGCAAATCGAACTTCCTGGCAGATGCCCTTTCACGCCTCCCCCAACATGACAGTCCAAAGGAGGAGGTAGTGGACACTGTGTTTTCACCCGCTCAGCCGGGAGGTGCTGTCATTACTAGACAACAGGCGAGGAGCAAAGCAACGTCGCCTGTTCTCACGGAGTGGGAGGAGAAAGTGAAAGCTGAGGGGGGAAAGGAGGGGGAGGAAGTACCCAAGGATGAATTGGAACAGGGCGAGCGAGGAGGCTGGTACCGGCAAGGCAAACTAGACGTTCCTGCCAGCCTGAGAGGAGAGGTGCTGAAAAGTTGCCATGATGCTAAATTGGCCGGGCATTTGGGGTACTTGAAAACCTTACACCTACTGCAAAGACAATTTTGGTGGCCCAAAGTGAGGCGTGATGTGTCGCAATATGTTTCCACTTGCCAAGTGTGCCTGACGGGGAAGAAAAGCGGGGGGGAAGCGTCCCGGGTTACTGCAGCCGCTTGAAACTCCAGCCCGGCCATGGGCCACAATTTCTATGGACTTTGTTACTGACCTTCCCCCCTCCAAGGGAAAGACAGTGATTAAGTGGTGGTGGACTTATTTTCAAAACAGGCCCATTTCAAACCATGTTCCAAACTACCAATGGCCAAAAAGTTGGCCTCTTTGTTTATGCAGCATGTGGTCCATTTGCACTCATTTCCTGAGAAGATAATTTCTGACAGGGGTGCACAGTTCATGGCCAAGTTCTGGAGGGAGTTGTTGCAGGTGGTGGGGATAGAGCAAGGGTTAAGCTCCATCCATCATCCTGAGACTGATGGACAAACAGAAAGGGTTAATCAGGCGATGGAACAATTTCTAAGGTGCTACATTAATTATCAGCAGACTCACTGGGCGGACTTTCTGGTTTTCGCAGGATATTGTTACAGCTATAGCATATGCAGCTCCACGGGAGCCTCCCCCTTCAATATTGCGCAAGGGTTTGAGGGCAAAGCCATGCCGTTCATATGCACCCAGGGTGAGAGCAAGGGTGGGGAGATCTGACTGAGTGGTGGACTAAATTAACTGACCAGTGGGACATGATCAAAAGGACTCTGGACAAAGCCAAAGAGGACTATAAGAAGCAAGCAGATCAGAAACGCTCTGTCCCCTGGAGTCTAAAAGTGGGAGACCAAGTTTATGTCTCCACCAAAAATCTACAGGGGGAGCAGCTGAGCAAGAAACTGGGGTGGAAATATTTGGGACCCTTTGAGGTCATTCGGGAGATCAATGATGTGACTGTGGAGGTAAATCTGCCAAAGAACTTAAAAAATGTTCACCCTGTATTTCATTTCAGCCTCCTGAAGAAGGCTCTGTGCTCTGATGTGTGGCACCCATATCCGGGGGTCCCATCCCCCTCATCATGAATAGCCAAACCTCACTATGAAGTTGAGGAGGTTTTGGACTCTAAATTGAAACATGGGGAATTATATTACTTAATTCTGTGGGTTCATTTCAACGAGAGTAATGTAGAGTGGGTAAAAGCTTCTGATGTGAATGCTCCTAAGCTTGTTCATCGGTTTCACAAGAAGTACCCGGAGAAAGCCGGGGGAGGGGTAACTTTAGAAGAATATTTAGGGAAGCAGTATATCAGATATGCCTCCAGTGTATCTGCCATGGGTTATGGATTTCTTGCTACAGTGTGTAGTGGACCTCTGAGAACATGCAGAGGGAACCTGTTTTGCTAACTGGTTGCTCACTGCTTATCTTGCATGTGTTTCTGTTATCATTTCCTGGCAGGCCTGTGAATGTGGCCTTGAAGTTCCAGCAGAGACAGCACCAATCTCCTAAGAGACTGAGCAGAGTTCAACCTTTCCCTCCTCCCCTCTTCCCTGGTTCCTCAGCTCAGCGCATCAAAATCCTAATGGACTTTTTTCCCACTGGGGGGGCATGGACGTTGTCCTATAATTAACCTTGCTTTGCTACCTTGAGTCACTTCAGCCAATGATCCTGTCTGACCATCTTGATACTCAGGAATTATTTCGTGGAAACAGAGCTGCAGGAATTCAGTAACATAACTCATTAGTGTAAGTCATTAGCATATGCCACGCCCCTTGCTGCCACTGGAAGTGTGTCATGAGCACAACTGATTTGCATATGCCACACCCCCTGACATCACCAGAAGTGTGTCAGAAGGCAACACCCACTCGATCTTGTCTAGCACATGGCTAGACATAAAACCATTCTCCTTTTCGTGCTAGCTTTCTACATGCAGAGAGTGCTTTTTTAAAAATCTTCACACCTATGGGGCTGAGAAGACCAGGAAGTCTAATGTGGCAGGGAGTAGGAGTTTTTCCTTGGCCTGCCCCTATATGCTTTTAGCTGCAGCTTGACACACAGAAATACAGCAAGTGAGGCATTACTCACCACTTGAAGCTTTTCCTGACAAAGGGGAAGGTAGTTGAAGGATTCAGTGTGCCAGTTTAGTATCCAAGGCAATACTTCACTAAAGGGATAATATTTTAAGATTTGCCTCAGCTATATTTTTTAACCTTTAAAACAAATCAAGCTGTGTATTCTGTGTATCCCTGCCCCCCCCCCAATGGAGAAGCTGCCCAGCCTGCTTTCGCTCCTGGTGCCAGGCAAGACCGACGTGGAGCAGAGGCCACTTGGCTGCCTTCCCCACTGCCTACCCTCCCAAAGGAGGAGCTGCCGGTCTGCTTCTGCCAACGCCAGGCCAGCCTGCTCACCCAGCGTGAAGCAGAGGCCACTTGGCCACCTTCCCCCTCCACCCACTCTCCCAACGGAAGGGCAGACTCACCATCTGGCTGGGATGGAAATCTCCTGTCCTGCTGGTTTGCTTGAAGAACCTGGAGATTTGGAGTACAGCCTAGGAAGTCCAGAGTTTTTCTCGCACAAGGTGAGGTACTGCTAAAAAGACGCAGTGGGCTGCATGGGAGATACAAATCAGGTGGACGGGGCCACCAGACACGTGACCTCTTTGGAGAACTGCCGGAACGGCATTCCGGTGTGTTCCGGCTCAAAATGTGCCCTGTTGATACTGGTATTCTTCTTTAATAAAGTAACTTTAACTCATACACCTGAGTGATGCAGTGAAGTGCTTGGGGGAAATGCCTGGCAAGACCTGGCACTGCAGCTGGAGTCTGGAGGTCTCCTGGAAGTGCAACTGATCTCCATACTACAATGATCAGTTCCCCTGGAGGAAATGGCAGCTTTGGAAGGTAGACTCCATGACATTCCCACTGAGCTCCCTCCTCCCCCCAGACTGCCCTCCCCAGGCACTGCCCCCAAGTGGTTACCTGGCTGTGCTGCGAATCAGAACTCTGCTGGTTTGATTCCTGCTATTGCCATGAGCTCAGCAAGTGGCCTTGGGGTAAGTCAGCTCCCCAGCTGTATTGTGGAGATAATAGTCATACTGTTCTTGTTCAGCACACTGAGTGGGGTAGTATCTTGCCTAGAAGAGTAGTATACAAGGACAGTTGTTATAATAATAATTATTCATTTCCCCAGCTAGAGCTGGCAAGCCTCTCTGATTCTGAAGGTGAGCATTTTTGTAATCACTGTACATATGAAGCCTCCCGATATGATCTGAGAGAGCACTGCGTGGCAGCATAGCCAGGCTACTCTGGGCACTGGAAGGCAGAGAGCTCCCCTCACAGCCACAATTGTTTGTGGAATAAGCAGAAGTTACTTATTAAAAAGGGTCAAGCAGAAACATACTGTCAGGCTATGGATGACAGGATATGGTAGACAGGTCCCTGTACCATTGCAACAATAAGTTCAAGCTCTTGGTTAAATGGTTTTATTCAGAAATCCAAACATTTCCATATATATGTCCATAGAATTACTCAGAGGCAAGAAAGTATCTAAGCAGTACACGTTTCCTTGATAGGAACAGAAACTTGACAAAAGTACAACTCTAAATACCCACTCATTTCCCCCCTCCCACTTAGACTACTGGTTTGTGTGGGAAAGGGTCTGGGAACTTCTTCTGGAGTTTATACATCAGCCTAGACAGGACAAAGAGGCGTAAGAGTCAACGGCAACATTTTTGACAGCACAAGGTCCCTTCTGTGAGCGTCAAAGAAAGAAAAAGATACGACAGCTGCGTTCTCAGGCTGCTAGAGAGAGAAACGAAAGTGATGGTTAGAGCATTTGCAAAATGAAATCAAGACACAGCATTAGCAATGGTTCAACACCGAGAACAATGGCAGGGATGTAGAGGTTCAGACATGACATTTCTGCCTCCCCAAAAATCGATCTTCCCCCTCAGGGGCCAGGTTTGTCAGGATAAACCTTATGAAACTTTGACATTAGCCTTGGAGCATTTACATGAGATTGCTCTACCCATTCTCTGAAAGATTCATCAAAGTCCTTCCACCTGATTAAGTAAAAAAGTTTATTGTGTTTGATTTTAGAGTCCAGAATCTCTTCCACTTCATAGTGGATCTGGCCATCCACCAGTGTTAGATGAGGAGCCCCCTTTCCTGGATGCCATTCATCTGGTGGGGGAGCTTTTTTCAGTAGGCTGAAGTGAAACATTGGGTGGATTTGTTTTAAGTTCTTTGGAAGTTCTATTTCTACAGTTACATCATTTATTACTCTTTTTACAGGAAAAGGTCCTAGGTATTTTAACCCTAGTTTTTTACTGGGTTGTTCTCCCTTAATGTTTTTTGTGGAGACGTACACAAAATCTCCTGGTTGCAGTTTCCATTGTTCAAAACGTTTCCTGTCAGCAAATTTTTTATAGTCCTCTTTAGCTTTCTTTAAAGCGCCTTGTATCACTTCCATTGGGAAGTTAAGTTGATCCACCATTCTCCCAAATCTCCAGGTTTTTGAGAATCAGGGGTTGTAGCAAAAGGCACAGCGTTCCCCTCATATCTTTGGTCTATCTTGAAAGGAGAAACTCCTGTAGAGTTGTGGATCGAATTGTTGTATGCATATTCAGCAAAATAAATGAAATTGATCCAGTTATCTTGTTGATAGTTAATGTAGCATCTTAAAAATTGTTCTAACACCTGATTGGTGCGTTCGGTTTGTCTGTCGGTCGGAGGATGATGAGCAGAGCTTAAACCTTGCTCAATCCCAGTAACTTTGAGAAGCTCCCGCCAGAAGTTGGCAACGAACTGTACCCCTCGATCTGAGATCACCTTGGTAGGAAATGAATGCAATCTGACCACATGTTTCATGAACAGTCTGCCTAATTTTTTAGCTGTGGGGATAGTAGTACATGGAATGAAATGGGCTTGCTTAGAAAATAAGTCCACAACCACTAAAATGACTGTGTATCCTTTTGAGGAGGCAAGGTCAGTGATAAAGTCCATTGAGATTACAGCCCATGGTCTAGGAGGGGTTTCTAAAGGTTGCAATAGTCCAGGGGGTTTCCCCCTCCTAGTTTTTCCCATTATACATACTGGACAGGAAGATATATATTGAGAGATATCCTTTCTCATATTTGGCCACCAGAATTGTCTTTGCACTCAATGAAGGGTCTTCAGATACCCAAAATGACTGGCCAGTTTTGAATCATGACATTGTTGTAAGATTTCCTTTCTTAAACTGACTGGTATGAAGAGTTTATTCCTTCTGTACCAGTGGCCATCTTCCTCTTGCTTTAGCTCAGCAATGGGCACATTTCCCCCCTCCTTTTCATTTTCTCCTTTTACTCTCTCTCCCCATTCCGAGAGATCAGGTTTCATGTTGCTTGGTGTTTTTACCATTTGGCTGCGCGTCATCACCTTCCTCCTAATTGGGCTGGTGAGAAGACTGTATCAATTACCTCCTCCTTCTGGCTGTCGTGTTGGGGCATGTATGAAAGGGTGTCCGCCAGCAAATTTGATCGGCCAGGGAGGTACTTCAATGTGAAGTTGAATTTAGAGAAGAATTCTGCCCACCTTAAGTATTTAGCGTTCAGTCTACGGGGGATGCGTAGTGCCTCTAAGTTATTGTGATCAGTCCACACTTCAAAAGGCACTTTAGCCCCTTCTAGCCAATGTCGCCAGGTGGTAAGTGCCAATTTCACCGCAAAAGATTCTTTTCCCCATACGGTCCAATTGCATTCAGTTTCAAAGAACTTTTTTGAAATGTATGTTCAGGGGTGCAGTTCCCCCTCATCATTGGGTTGTAGGAGCACACCCACCCACCCACAACTACGTCACTGGAATCAACTAGGACCACAAATTTTCAGTTCTCATCCGGGTGTTGTAGAACCGGTTCAGAAATAAACAGCTTTTTTAGGTTTTCAAAAGCCTTCTGGCATTCACTGGTCCAGTTCAACTTGGCAGTGGGCCTTTCCCCTTGTAGTCCCTTCCCCTTTGTTTTTAACAAGTTCGTTAAGGGGAGGGCCATTTGAGCAAAAAATTTTATGAAGGGTCGGTAAAAGTTAGTGAACCCTAGGAATGATTGCAATTGCCTTCTTGTTTTGGGGGCCTCCCATCCCATTACAGCTTGGATTTTTGCTGGGTCTATTTTCAGCCCTTGGTGAGAGACTCGGTACCCCCCAAAATCCAGCTCTTCTTTATGAAATTCACATTTAGACAATTTTACTGGCAGTTTATGTTTCTTTAAAGTGGTCAGCACCTTTCTGACCATTTCTGCATTGGATTCTTTATCCGCAGTATAAATCAACACGTCATCTAGATAAACAACTACACCTTTGTACAGGTATTCATGCAATACTTCATTAATCAAGTTCATGTACACACCTGTTGCCCCCTGTAGGCTGAAAGGCATTATGAGGGATTCAAATTGTCCCAAAGGGGTGCTGAATGCGGTTTTCCATTCATCCTCCTCTCTTATTCTTACTCGGAAATAAGCATCTTTTAAGTCCAGTTTCGAAACGATTTTGCCTTGCGCCACCACACTGAGCAAGTCTCTAATTAAGGGGAGAGGTATGCATTTGACATGGATACAGCATTTATTCCCCGATAGTCAGTACACAATCTCAGCCCCCCATCCTTCTTTTTGCGGAACAATATGAGTGCAGCATGGGGGGAACTGGCAGGGCGGATGAATCCTCACTCTAAGTTTTTTCAATTAAACTTCTCAGTTCCTTTCTTTCAGCTGGGGTCATAGAGTACAGTTTTCTCTTGGGCAACTTTTCCCCTGGAATAAGTTCAATAGCACAGTCCATGTCTCTATGAGGGGGAAGCTCATCAGCTTCTTTTTCATCAAATACTTGTTTTAAATCTTGATATTCAGAGGGAATGGCTTTCTCTTCCTCCGCGGTTAATAACACAGTCTCTAATGGGGAGGGTGCCTCCCTGCCCCATACTTTAGTCCATGCATGTTTTGCACAATGATCTCCTTTAAAGACCACCATTCCAGTAGACCATTTGATGTATGGGTCATGGTCCCATAGCCAGTGACTTCCCAGTACCAAGGGATATTTAGCCATATTGCTAACTATATATGTTCTATTTTCCCAACGATCTCCCATACCCGTAGGAGGAGGTTCAGTTTTGTAGGGTGCCGGATGCATGTTGGACCCATCCATTTGCTCAAATACTATAGGGTCTTTGAGTTCTATTAGTTCCAAGTCCAGCCCGTGGTGTAGTTTCTTTAGTAACCTGCTTTCAGGACCTTTTCACGGCAGGTCTGTCTCATTTCCTGATGGCGAGGTAAAATCCTCCTCTGCTTCTTTTTGTGTGGGTTCCTTAGTATTTTTGGGACTCTCATCAGCATCCAAGCCGGTTTCTGGCCTCCCATGCTTCGGGGCCAGTTTTTGACCCGATGGTTTGTGGGAGGCTGTGGGTTTGGGTGCATTTTGGTATCCTCCCCCCTGCACCGGCCGTACAGGGCATTGGTCTGCAAAATGTCCCCCCCCACCCCCCCCCACATTGTAGACAAAGTCCTTGTCTTCATCGTACTTTGGTTGCAAAGAGGGGGGTTCTCAGTTCCCTCGGGGCACGTCCCCTGTCTGCGGTGATTGTTCTCCTCGACCCCGCATGTTGTTGCATTCTTACAAGTTTTACTACTTGGGTTCTATTTTCAACCTCACATGCTAGTTGGATCCAACCCAACAAAGTCTGCGCATCATCTTGCATTAATGCTCGATCTAGTAGGTCAGCATTCAGTCGGAAGAGTTCAATTTTCACTCCTTCATGGTTGCCCTGCACTTTGGTTGCTAATTGCCTGAATTTGGCAGCATATTCTTTTACTGGTCTGGACCCTTGTCTTATGGTTCTGAGCTTTGTTCGAGCCCTTTCCCCCTCTAATGGGTCTTCAAATTGGGCTATTAGCGCATATATAAAGGCATTTAAGTCATACAGCTCAGGTGCTCCCATATTATGCAAAGTTACATACCACTTGGCTGCCGGCCCCCCTAGTTGGAATCCTAGATGGTTTACTTGACTGTGTTCCATAGGAAATAAATGTCCCCAGTCTTGGAAAAACCCCATAGCTTGTATTATAAAAAATTCCAAGTTTTTGGGGTTTCCATCAAACTTGGCCTCCAATTTGAACCAACCCTGTGGCAGTCCTGCTCCAGGAGCTCCTGGATGCCCTGCCTGCTGCTGAAATGGGGCCGCTCTGTGGGGTGGCGGAATGTGTCCCTGTGCCATGAGTGGTATTTGGTAGGCTCCATTTTCCCGTACACTATTGGAGTGGCTTGAGGCACCCCTCCATATTGTTGATGAACTGTTTGCGCTTGATTTCCTGGAGCTCTTTGAGGGGGGTATACTATGGGACCCCCAGTTGTAGGTGGCCCATTTGTGTTCCTGCCCCCATTGGGGTGATGATAGGGGTTCCTTGTGGTTGGCTGGTTTAGGGCACCCTCATGCCAGTGGCGGCAAGCAGTGTCCCTGTGCTTGCTGTAGCAGGCGGAATTCTCGTAGGCTGAGCTTCCCCAAATGGACCCATTCCCACTCCTCGGGAGGGTCTGTTAAAGGCAGGCACTACAGTGGGAGGCGGGACGTATCCCCCTGTTTCTGTGACTGTTGGAAACTGTGTAGTCGGGAGAATCCCTTGAGTTCCCATAAATTATTCAGTAGTTTTAAAAACTGGTCTTCCCCTTTCCGAAGATGCTGCTACCATCGCATTTGGTTCTTGGCCAATCTATGGAGCTCTCCCTTGCTCCTCTGGCAGGGGTTGTAAAATCGGTCCCACAGGCAGGCTCATCATTTTGTTGATTGGCTGGGTAGTCCGTCCCAACTCCTCTCTCATCAATGCCACTTGGGTTTCAATGGTTTGGTACCTGTTTTCCCCTTCTCCTAGTTGCAGCGTCTGGCCCCCGAATGGGTCTGATGGCCCAGCTGCACTCCAGTCCAGGGTATGGGTACCATCATTGCTTATGTAATGCTGGGAACTCTGCCAGTTGCCAGGGGGTAATCCGAAGTCCCCCGGTATTTGTACATCCCCCAACACTGATTGTGTTGTCGTCTCCTGTGGCGCAGGTAGCTGCGGCGTCTGGCCCCAATCCTTGTTGCTTAGCCCAGCCACAGCTCCCAGTTCCCACCTATTTAGTGGGTCAATTGTAAATCCACGGTGCTCTGCAGCATTATCAGGGGGTAATCCAGGATCTCCAATTATTTGTAAATCCACTGGGGCTAGGGTACGTTGGGCATCCACTGCACCTCTCATCCAGCCCCAGGTAAGTCCTGTTAATGCCAATAGGTCGTATCTCATCACCTGGAGCTGTTCACTGAGGTAATCCATATGATCCTCTCCTTTGAACTCTGCCCCTTCTGTCAGCTCGGGGGAGTCCCGGGTGAGGAACAAGCTCCCTTGGCAAATGTTTTTCCATCGCTGGTTATCCCTTCGCGACTCAGGGCCTCCTTCTGGAGGGAGATCCAAAGGGGGCTCCAAACCCCATGACAAATAACTCTCCCTTTGCAAAAGGAGGCTTACATAATGTCCCAGCTCGTCATCCCACCATAGCTCTAGTCCACTTGTGGCTATATTCACTATGTTTTTCTTGGAAGTGGGTTGTGATGTTCCTAACAAAGGGGGCCCCATGGGCATGATCCCCAGTTCATTCTCCAGGATGGAGGTCAGCTGCGGTTCCATTGAGATGTTAGGTACTCCTGTCTCACTCGGGCAGTGACCAAATAGCGCTCCCCTCCACCTCTCTTTCTCCTCCCGGTTCCGGGGTGCCCATTGTCTGGGCGTTGGTAAAGTTGTCCATGTAAGATGGGTGACCCCTCTCCTGGGGATTGCCCCCAGCTCCATAGGAGTCCTTCCAGCATCTGCACCTGATCCCAGATGCAGGACTGGGTGGGAAGTAGGGTCTTCTGGTGCTGTAAATCCCAGGTCTGACTCTGACGATGTGAAACCGGTAGCCATTCTCCAAAGGTTACAGGTGCAGAAAAAAATAAAGGATTCCTATCAGAATGTCAGGCTATGGATGACAGAATATGGTAGACAGGTCCCTGTACCATTGCAACAAGAAGTCCAAGCTCTCGGTTAAATGGTTTTATTCAGAAGTCCAATCATTTCCATATATATGTCCATAGAACTACTCAGAGGCAAGAAAGCCTCTAAGCAGTACATGTTTCCTTGATAGGAACAGGAACTTGAAGAAAGCACAGCTCTAAATATTCAATCATTTCCCCCCTCCCACTTAGACCACTGGTTTGCACGGGAAAGGGTCTGGGAACTTCTTCTGGAGTTTATACATCAGCCTAGACAGGACAAAGAGATGTAAGAGTCAACGGCAACATTTTTGACAGCACAAGGTCACTTCTGTGAGCGTCAAAAGATACGACAGCTGCGTTCTCAGGCTGCTAGAGGGAGAAACGAAAGTGATGGTTAGAGCATTTGCAAAATGAAATCAAGACACAGCATTAGCAGTGGTTCAACACCTAGAACAATGGCATGGATGTAGGGGAACAGACATGACACACATGTGGCATTTACAAAGGCAGGGAATGCACAAGAATAACAGGTGCTGAAGGCGCCCCATGATCACCCACTTCCTAATGCAAGGGCTTGTTTGTCAGCAGGGTACAAGCATCCCCCTGGCTGGTGCACTTTGATTCCTTAGCCAGGCTGGCCTAAGGCCTCCGCAGAGGTTGCAGGAGAAGGTGCCAGGGAGGCTGGGACTGGTCCTGAACGGCGCCACACACAGAAGCTCCTGGAAGCAGGCTCTGCTCTTTGCTCATTTCATTTCTGCTCTTACAAAGGGCTCCGCCTTAGACGGAAGCTCTGGGCAGCAGCCAACGTTTACAATATGGGTGAAAAGACGGTCCTTGGGAATGGAGAAAGGACAAGGAAGGGGGTCAGTGTGCAAGCAGGGTCTTTCCCCCACCGAGGGAGTTCATTTGGGATTCTAGCGTGCAATATCCTGCTGTGGCCTCAGGGCAGGGTAGAACATGAGCGTTCCAGCGCCAACCCCCACTCCTGCTCAAGGGGAGGGAGCAGCATCATTCCTTAAGGGCCATGCCGTCCAGCCCCCTGCCTGCCTCGCAGCCTAATTATGCTCCCTGCATTGGGACCGCCTTCTGCCAAGGGCACTCGACTGCTGGTTGCTATGAGACCTGCACAATGCCCTCTCAGGCACCACTGATGCGGCTGCACCACAGTGCCAGTTGGCGCGAGGGCTGTTCATTTGCTTGTTTGTTTCCAAGCAAGAACAGGGGTGCTGCACATGCAAGCCACAAACACCAATTAAGCGGTGCAGCTTTGCTTGGCTGTCCTTGCCCGACACTGCTACTAAGTGCACCCAACCACCAGAGAGGCAGAAGTGAAACGGCCACTCCAGCCACGTGGGACCCCTGCCCAAAGAGCCCCGTTGTGCTGAATTTGTGTGCGCTATTTAGCCGTTCGTCCTGTTTGTGGTTTCCCCTCCTGCCTTACAGAAACAGCAATCCTGAACAGAATCCTCCAGTGGCCCCATGCAAACAGAGCCAGTGTCGCTCTCTTCGTAAGCAAGAGGCTCTCCTCACCCAGTTGAGCCACTTCTGAATCCACAAGGGAAGGCTCGGGTTGGCGCTGGAGCCATTGGAACAGTGAGACCTTTGAGGCATCCTCTCCCCAGTAACTCTGCAGAGATGGAAAGGTGGGGCTGCCGGGCTGCCTCCAGGAACGTAGCAGACAGGCAGGAAGGGTGTGTGTGAGTGTGTGTGTGTGTGTGTGGATGACGGAACCGGTTCCCTGTTTCTCCCTCTGAGAGAAGGGAGCTTTTGGTGGCTGATGGCTGGATGTCCCCTGCAGGGTTTGGCAACTGCCAGAGAGGCTGGTGTCATTTTGAGCAAACTCTCTTCTTGTCTTGGCCGGGCAAGGGTGCTGGGAGGCCAGGCTCCACTAAGCTGCTAGAGGCCAAAGACACAACTCAGGCACGAGCTGTTCCAGACACAAGTTGGGGACTGTACCCAACTGGCAGGACCGGCCAACTGGCAAGGAGAGCTGGCGCTTGGGCTTGAAAGCCTGCCCCGCAGAAGTTGCTCAGGTGCTCCAGATAATCCCTTCAGACTTCTGCCTGAAGCTCACAGGGTCAGGAGAGCAGCCAAAGCCAGGTGGGCTGCCATGGGGGTGATGGACTGAAGCCCCCTCCTCCACCAAGCCGGCAGCTTCTCTTCTCACTTCCCCATCGGCAAAGAGCTGCCCCTCTAGTAAGGCTGTGTGTGTGTGTGTTGGGGGGGGGGTCTTCTGCATTCCTTTCTCTGCTCCTAGACAAAGCTGCCTCTGTTACCAAAAGAGTAACAAGTCCAGTAGCACCTTTAAGACTAACCAACTGTATTGTAACATAAGCTTTCGAGAACTACAGCTGTCTTCGTCACATGTATCTGATGAAGAGAGCTGTGACTCTCGAAAGCTTATGCTACAATACAGGTAGTTAGTCTTAAAGGTGCTACTGGACTCTTTACTCTTTTGTGACTACAGACGAACACAGCTAACTCCTCTGGATCTGTTACCAAGGCACTCTGCTGAGAATGGCTGGCTGACCCAGGCCCAACTTGGCCTGGGAAGGGGTTCCTGGTCCTTTTCTCTGCTGCCCTCAAGATTGAGGACACGTGCAAGTTTCCAAGAGGCTTCAGCATCTGTGAGGCAAGCCACTGATCTGGGACTGTTTCTCACTGCACGATCAGATATGGATAAAAGAACCATCACTTTAAAACAGCAGGAAAGAAAATAATTGTGCAGCTCTGGAGACTCTCTCGATGCTGAGTAAAGGAGGGAGGTGGCCCTTGTGGAGGGGAGCAGCTGGGATGGGTGAGGGTCTCCAAAGGATGGAGAGGCAGGGGGTGGAGGGGCGCAGTCATCCTCCCCCCTCCGCAAAACAAATACATCCAGCAGGAGAGGAACGTTTTGAACCAGCTGCTGGCGAGCCAAACAGTAGCTGTGAATGCTTTTCCTTGCATGGCTGTTCTGGTTTCTCGGGCAGAAAGAAGGTGGTCCTCAAAGCTGATGCCCCTGCCTTGGAAGTTCCTCAGTTGCCCAGAATGATAAGACATCCCCCCCCCCCCGGCCACCACACACACACAGAGCAAGAGGCACCCTTTCTGGAGGTTCGGTTGCAAAGCTTCATTATCGCCACGGCTTTGATGCCTCCCCGACGCCCCTCCTCTAAATGGCTGGTGAGTCAAGGCTTGGCAATAGTTCTGATGTTTTGAATGTGGCTCGTTTTATTTTTTAAAAAGGGGCTGCTGTTTCTGTTGTTTCAGGGCCTTACAAGGACGGGGAAGTGACACTGACTAATTGAATTCTGAACAAGCTTGTGCAATGCAAATATCTGACAAATGGATTTAATTGCATTCACGTACAATAAAGCTGAGATCTAAAAGGTCAGCGAGAAAATGGAAAGGGTCCCTAGAGTGCTAACAGGGAGAAGCTGACTTTAATACACATTCATCACATTTTATCATCTAATTAGTCTGTACCATGCCAGACAGATAGACAAAGGCCTAAACAAAAGTATCGATTGATTATTACCCTGGTATCTATCATATTGCTTTCAGCCAGATGGTGGAGGGTCTTGGCAGGTGCTGCTCAGCGCAGAGCAGCCGGACGAGGTTGGGGGGTGGGGGCGCTTGGAATGATAAATGGTTTTCCTATAGCAGAAGTCAGAGATTAAGCAGTGCTTCGTGTCTCCCTCCCTCCTTACCTCCCTCCCTGGTGCTAAAGAGATGCTGGCTGGGGGCCACCCCTTCCTCAGCGTGGATTTGTGCCATGCCAGGAACCTGAGGCCCTGCAGCACCACCAGGGCGTAAGAGTGTGTGGACAGCAACAACCTTCCGTGACTGCAACCAAACCAGCTTCCTGCCAGATTTCTTGACCTTGTGGCCAAAGAGGCTGCTGAGTGGTGTGTGTGTAGGGGGGTCTCTCTCGCTCTCTCTCTCTCTCTCTCTCTCACAGCCAGGTGGCCCGGCTGAGGTCTACAGACGCTGGAGGCCCACCTGAGAACCTTAATCAGAAGGTGATCAGAACCGGGAGGCTTCAACATGGCTTCAAACATACTGATTGCACGTCCTGATCGTACTCATCTCACACTATGCGATCGGCCTTGAGTCTCAGTGAGAAAGGCGCACTATAAATGACATAAGTAACATAAATAAATAAACATCCATGCTGAGTGTTCAAAGTCAGGCCCGACTCAGGAATTTATAGCTTCCCTGGCAGCCCTGGGCCTCTCTCAGATGGTGTCAGGCCCTACACATGAAAGAGGCCACACGCTAGACTTAATATTTTGCATGGAGCTTTTGAGGGAAAATTTTGTCTCAGCATTGGAAATTCCTCCTGAACCGTGGTCAGACCATCATCTGCTGAAGGCAAAAGGGAATGTAGCCCCCCAGCACCCCTCAAAATGGGAGGTCCAGTTAAAATGATTCACCCACAAAGGCTCGTAGACCCTTCCAGATTCCAAAATGCCCTGGGGGGGGTGGATTTTAGAATTCCAGGCATATGCACCACAGAAGCTGCTGCCGTAGGAGTGTGGAACACAAAGCTCCTTGAAGCTATTGACACCATTGCTCCTTGTCAACCCCTCTGGCCCTTGGGATGGAAGCCAGCACCATGGTTTACCACGGAGCTGGCTGACCTGAAGAGAGCCAGAGGACGTCTAGAAAAACACTGGCGAAAAACTCGCATGGAAGCTGATAGAGCTTGCTACAGAACACACTGGAGGATCTATGAAGTGGAAATGAAAGCGGCAAAGAAACGTTATTTCTCGGCAACCACGGCGTCGGCTAGTTTATGACCGTCCCAGTTGATCAGGATAGACATCTTCTAAACCCTAAATCTGAACCTTTATAGTCCCAAGAACAGACAATTAGCTGTGAGGCCTTTGCTAAGTTTTTCACTGATAAAATAGCACGAATACGCTGTGATCTAGATGCTAGCTACAATGCAAATGAGCCCCAGACCTTCTTGGATAACTCTAGCACACTAGACCATTTCCAGTCTGGATTCAGACCAGGGCATGGGACAGAGACAGCACTAGTAGCATTAGTGGATGATCTCCATCTGAATATAGACAAAGGCCGTGCCTCCTTACTGCTCCTCCTGGATTTGTCTGCAGCCTTTGATAGAGTAGACCATGCCATCCCGTTGAAGTGTTTAGAAACAGGGCAACAAAGGATGTGCCCTGGACTGGTTTAAATAGTTTCTCATGGAATGGACCCAAAGGGTTGCTGATGGAGATCAACTATCTCCAGAATGGGAACTATCTTGTGGGGTCCTGCAGGGCGCAATCTTATCTCCCACGTTATTCAATCTCTACGTAAAACTTTTAAGGGAACTCATTCGCAGCTATGGAGTTGGGTGTCATCAATATGCAGATGACACCCAACTCTGTATCTTGCTATCCAGGTCTCCGCAGGATGCAGTGGAAATCTTAGATCGTTGCCTGACAGCCGTGGTGAAATGACTGAAAAATAGCAAATTGAAATTGAATCCAGACAAGACTGAAGTGATGTTTGTTGGGAAGTCAGAGATCTTGAAAGACATTGTACTCCCCACTTTCGATGGAGTTCATCTGACCCTTGCAGACTCAGTTAAGAGCCAAAGGGTTATACTGGATCCAGCACTACTACTAGAAAAACAAGTTAAGGCAGCTGCAAAAAATGCTTACTACAACCTCACTCTAGCCTGGAAGATGGCTTCCTACCTCGACACGGCCAACCTGGCCACTTGGATCCATGCTCTGGTAAGATCAAAACTTGACTATTGTAATGCACTATACGTTGGTCTCTCATCTAAGTTAACTAGGAGGCTCCAATTGGTGCAAAATGCTGCAGCTCAACTGTTAGCAGGAGCATGAACATCACTCCCATCCTGCAGTCACTCCATTGGCTGTCCTCAATTCAAGGTACTGGTTATTACATACAAAGCTCTTCACGGCCTTGGCCCGGCATACCTACGGGACCACCAACCTCCCTATGTCCCTCCACAGCAGCTTCGTTCATCCGAACAGGGTCTCCAGCAGGTCCCACCCTGCACATCAGCGAAATCAACAGCAGCCCATACAGTGCTTTCTCTGTGGTGGCTCCTACGCAGTGGAACGGCCTGCCTGAGGAGGTCAGGAAAGCCCCTACTCTCCTGGCTTTCCACAAATGATGCAAGACCGAATTATTCAAAAAGGCTTTTTACTCAGATATCAGGGAAATATTGTAGGGAGGGGGTCTCAGACGTTTCGCTAATGAGTTAGGGACCATAGACTTCACCACTATGTTGCCTTGCATATTATCTGTTGCTTTGAATATGTACTCCCAGGGCTCATTTTGAGGTGGAATGCATAGGAACGCAGTTCCGGCAGTTCCCCAAAGAGATTGTTAGGTGGCCCCGCCCACTTGACTCTCTGCCATTTTGGGCCCGTTTCAGCCTGGATTGGGGCCAAAATGGCCCGGACCGGGCCTCTGACGGGTGGTGGATCACTCTCCCACTCAGCAGTGGCCCGATCCTGACCATTTGGGGCCCCTTTTTGGCCATTTTCAACCCCCTTTTGCCTTTTTGGGCCCAATTTCGGCCCTGAATGGCCAGGATTGGGTCCAAAACAGCCAGGATAAGTGATGTCAGGGGACGTGGCATATGCACATCAGTTATGCTAATGACATACTTCTGGTGATGTCAAGGGGCGTGGTATATGCTAATGAGTTATCCTAATGAGTTATGCTAATGAGTTCCTCCAGCTCTTTTTCAACGAAATGACCCCTGTGTACTCCTATATACCGCCTGTGCTTCATGTTGCCTAATGTCAGCCCTAGAATTGACTATGTTCTGTTTCAGCAATTCTTCAACTCCGTATTGTACCCTTGCTAATGCCATGTCTTTGTAAACTGCATTTATTTATTTATCCTATGGCACTGTCTATGGAAATGTCCTTGGCACTGTATGGAAATGTCTTTGATACTGACTGTACTAATCTCACACGATGTAATCTGCCTTGAGTCTCAGTGAGAAAGGGGGACCATAAATGACATAAATAAATAAAATAAAATAAATACATCTACAGAGGAGACTTGGAACACGTCGACTCCCCGAACACATGAGACGTACCTGAGAGTCAACCTGCGCAGGGTGAAGCAGCCCCACTTGCGCCCCAGGAGGGTTCTGCAGTCCCCGCTGAGCAAGGAAGTGCTTACCTGGGTTGGTTCTGGGACCGCCAGCCGTCCGACAGAGCCTGGGTTTCTTCCAGGATTACCAGGGAGCACCAGGCTCCAGCCCCCCGGCAGGAAATGGCAGCTCTGGGAGGCGGACTCTGTGGCTTCATCGCTCTCCTGAGCTCCCCAGCCTGCCAACTCCGCCCTCCCCAGGCGCCGCCACCAAATCGCCAGGAATTCCCCAAGCTGGAGGAGGCAACCCTAGGAGGTTCCCTTTGGAGGAGCGAGCGCTGGAGACGTGGCACGTTGCAAGGCTGGCTTTAGTCCAAACTGTGCAGGCAGAGTGCAGGTGAAGGCCAAGAGGAGACGTTCCTGCAGGGCAGCAGCCCCACAGCCCCACACCAGGTCTCCAGGGGGAGCTTTGGCATCCTGGAAGGGCGCTGGCCCACTGGCAGCTGCGTCTCTCTGCTGTTTCTGCACGCACGCACGGACACGCCCTGCCTGCCCACCCTCTTCAGCCGGGGTGGGGGCCACCGCCTCGAAGCTCCGCTGGGTGCTTCAAAGGGACCGCCTGCTGGGCCGTCTCCTAACAGTTGCTCCCGTGGAGGGGAAATCCCCAGTAGCGAAGGAAGGGCAACGTGCTGTGCTTTCGTCCTGGGACCGACCTCTAGCCCCGTAAGACAAAACCCTTTCAGAAGGGCATCCAGCGCTCTCTTCAGCTCAGCCGGCGCAATTCCTCCACACGCCACACAGGGACAACATTTTTCCTGCCCCCAAATTGGGGCTCTTGGCTGTCCATTTGCTCCACACCCTAGCATTGGGTCTGGCTGCCCCGCTTCTGTGGTTCTTATCTCCCTTGGGGAGGACTCCAGGGAAGAAGTGCCGTTGGTGCACAAAGTCGGTTGTGTGGACATTCATTCATTGCTTTATTTACTTACCTATAGAAGGGTTCTTGTTGAGGCTCAAGGCAGATCACGTAATATAGACCCTGTAACCAGGCTACACGTAAGGTATTCAATAAACAGCGCGATAGAACTGGGGTTACAAAGTTAGAAAAAAACAATGCAGAGAAAACGGTATCAGGAATCAGAAGTATCACGAACAGTGCAGAAAATGGAATTCTCGAGGTAGAAGACAGAGCAGCAAGTAAGAGCGTGCAGTAAACGTACAATAAACAGCCAACCCTGTTCCTCCGGAACCATTCGCTTCTACACAAGTGGGGGACTCTTCCTGGCCTCCTCAGGCAGGCAATTCCTCTAGCTGGGGACCACAACAGAGAAAACACATGTCGAGCCCCGGGAGGTGCTCTTTTAGCCAACTGTACTTCCAAGGTAAAACCTCTTTCCTCCCTCGCAATGTTTGCACTTCCTTATGATTGATCTCCAGTGGCTGGGGCAGGTTGTAAAGCCAGTGGAGACGAGCACGGCGTCCATTGCCTTGGCGTACTTCCAGGTATTTTACACGAATGTTTCCGGCAGGCTGCATCCTGGGTCCTGCCCCCTGATCACCTGGCACGTCCTGGTGCCCTCCAAAAGGCTTTTTGTGTGCCCTTCGTTGCAGGAGCTCAGCTTAGGCAGCAGGACGTTTGGGGAGCTGTGAGCACTGCCTAGACGCCTGCGACGGAGTGTATTGCTCTTCCACCGGGTCACCCTGAACACATCAGGCCTCGTGCACACCTGGAGCAATCTGCTCCGCCGAGCCCTTGTTTGCTGCCAAGCCCGTCATGTTGACTCTTTGAAATTGATCCCTGCCATACCAAGGATTGCTTCTCCTCCCCATCCATATCCAAATAATCCAGCCTCTCTCTTAGCAGCAAGGCAACAAACAGAACAGGGTCAGGCGAGTAGCCAAGCAGACGGATCAGAGCCCTCGGCAGTTGAAGGCTTTATCTACTCTGGAACTAATTTAAAAGCCAAACAACCCAACCATTGACCAAGGAATTAACAACCAGCTGAACAAAACTCCTGGGATGGGGCCTCCATCAATGGCGAAGGGTCTGGGGGGCATGATGCAGGGGCCGTCTAGTACCCCCTTCCCTTCCTTGGATGGCCTCAGTGATGCAGACGGCGGTGGGGGGACAGCATCTCAAACCCACCCCCACCCTCCCGGGATTTTTGTTCAGCTTGGCCAATAGTTAGCTTGTTTGTCTTTCAGATTAGCTCCGGGGTAGCCAAAGCCTGGGTCAGACGGAGCAGCACATGCTTGGCAGCTGGGGGCCTCCTTCAGGGGGACAGCACCATGCTTTCTAGACCTTGGCAGGACCCAGGATTGGCCCCACCCTCTGCAGACCTGCGGCCTCTGCCAGTTCAACATCTCCTACAAGACTCATGCTTCAGCCTGGACAGCTCCCTGTGGGGCTCCTCCTGGCGCCCCAGACTTCTGCCGACGCTGACCCTTCTGGAGGTCCCGGCCCCCTGCGCCTGCAGGAACAGGCCCTACTGGGCTTGTTCTTGGCTGCCTGCCTGGCTGGGGCAGACGCTGCTCTCTCCCACTGGCTGCCTTCGGGAGCTTTCTGCTCTGCCCTCTACATGTGGTCTTTCCTCTTGACAAGAGTTTCGTTCCCTGACATGGCCCCGGATAGGACTGTGGTGTTTGATCCGTGCCCGTCTCCCAACAGGACTGGAGCCCTCTGGGGCAGGGGCCCCTGCCTGTGCTTCCTACCTGATCTGATGCTGGCTGAGTGCTCCCTCCTCGTCCACTTGCCTATCGAAAGAGAGGGTGGCCGGATGCGGCCTGCATGCGTGTTGCTGGCAAGGACCAACCCCTGTCTTCAAGAAGCCCTGGAGGGTGTTGGCTGACCTGCTCCACATTGTGGTGGTCTTTGCAGGGGGAGCTGAGATGCTTTTGTGCATCATTTGTGTAAATGAACACGGGGAGCATCGGACTGTTCCTGTGCCTTCTGTTCGTGAATCATGTGGCCATATCCTTGCTTCATTGTGATATGATTGTGGGGAGGGGGTGACCTTGGAGGCGCCCTGGGCCCGTGCTGCCATGGTCATTTCTTCTTTGCCCAGAGATTGGCTGGCTGTCTCCTCTGACGCCTGGCAGAGGCCCATCCACAAGCACGTGAGGTCGGTCGGCTGGTCAGTCAACCCACATGGGTTGCTGTGAGCAGGTTCTTAACGGCAGCACAACAAAAGCACACAACAAGGCCAAGCAAATCTCTGAGATGAAGTTGCAGAGAGCCTGCACATTTTAATGGGCTAATGGAGTTTTTTCAGAGAAGTGTTTGGGGCTGTTAGGACCTTCTGATTCAAGCCACACACCCAGGGGCCAGGCGGGGCACTGTTCACGGCTCTCTCCTGCAGCCCTGCTGGGCAGGAGCTGGGATGTCAGAGTCCCAGACAGCATCCCAATGTAAGACGCTTCCAGTCCTCCCACAGTAGGAGCTGGGCAGGTGAGGGCAGAGGAGGTGCGGGCTGGCAGGGGGAGAAGAGCTGGACCCCACTCCCTGGGGAAGGCAGGCAGCCCAGGGAGGCAGGGATCGCTGCCTGCCTCTTGGGAAGCCGCAGAAAGTACCTGGGACAAGGCTGGCTCAGAGTGCGCTATGCTGCAGGGTGCAAATAAGGAAGAATATGCCACCCCTCACTAATGCTCTGCCACTCATCCTCCAGCTCAAAGAACACCTTTTAAACCACGCTGAACTTAATTTTGCCACACACTCAATGATGCAGCCCTCTTCACCAACTGATGCATCTTCTGGGTGTGTGTGAGAGGGAGGGAGGGAGGGAGGGAGAGAGGGAAGGAGTGGTGCAAGCAGGCCCCTGTGCTTGCACAACCCCAGCCGCTGCCCCATAAAGGCCCAATTTCTGTACGTCTGTTCACTGCTTCCCAAGTGGTGGGTCTCCGGCATGCTCCTTCTAAATATGTGCCCAGCAGGGAAAGGAAGACAAAACTGCCCAGCCTTGCTTCCAGTGTGGCAACTGATTTCCCCCAAATTCAGGATGAGTGGGAGGGGGCCTGAGGGGGGTTGGGTCCCCCTCAGGGAGCCTCCAGCCGGGCAGCAGGAGCTCTTGGGCCAGTCCAAATGGCAGCGGTGTTTGCTGTGGGGGAAAGCCCTTGAATGGACGGATCCGAGCAGCTCCTTAAGAAGTCATTATGGCAGTAAAAACAACTGCCATAATGTGCCAGTGGTTCTATCACAGCCTTTTGGTGCCAAGATGCATTTCCATAATTTTTATGACAAAGCATATGGAAAGGGGCCTTTGCGGGTGACGGGGGCTTTTCTCAAGCTCTCTTCATTATTAGTCCTGAATATTACATTGTTTATATTTTTAAAACAATGAGAGCAAAGCAGGATATATACATACGTACACGCATCTACACGTTTGTTGCTTAATTTGGAAGGATTAAGTGTCTCCTGCTGAGACTGTTCCATGCAACAGCAGCTGACATGGCAGCCCCATTTCACGGAAGTCCGGAAGCCCCAACCACCTTGGAAAAGGGACATCCAGATGGGTGGAACGGAGGGCAGAGACATCAGGCTGCAGGCTGGGGCACCAGCCACTGGGAGGGAATCTCAGCCAGTCCAAGTCTGACCGGCCATTCTGCCTTCGTCTGGAAGTGATGCAACTGTACCGTCAGGATGGCATTTACCTAGGTGGCCCAGACGTTCTGACCTGCCTGACCCACCCCAATCAAGTCCTGCTTCCTGTTAAAATATGGGAAGAAGCTCTGTGGTCAAGCTGCATGAGATGGGGCCTGAGCTAGGAGAACCAGCCACAGCAAGGGCAGACCCCGTCCACGACTCAAAGTCCAGGAAGAAGCTCCAACCCTCATTCAGTCCCTGGGACCCCAGAAGGAGAGGGGGCCAGGAATGGGTGCTTCCTTCTTGGAATCCTTTTTGCAAATGGTGTCCTGGTCAGTTGGTTCGGCTTGCACCAGAGGTCTGCAGCCTTGTTTTCCCATTGTCAGGTGTGCCTCTGCACTCCGTGTTTCTATTTGGTGCAAAGACAAAAATACAAAGAGGCTCCTACCAACAAGTACAGCCTGTTAGAAGGTGGAAAACCACACGTGTAGGAAGGCAAGAATAAATCAAATAAATGAAAAGGCAATGAAGGTCAAAGTGAAGGAATATGCTGAATGTATTAAGAGTACAGAATTCATGTTGCCTTCTATACATACACTTACACTACGTGGACCATTATAAACCAATAAGCAATAAACAATTCACTGAAATTGTGTGATCTGTGTGTGATCATTAATTATTAACAAGAAAGTTCAACAAGTAATGTAAACAACTCAAGCTGGGAAAATATCCAACAGGTAAGCTTCCAGTTCAACAGGTGCAGCAAGAAACTCCAACTGGGAAGACATCCAACAGGTAAGCTTCCACAGTATAACAACTATATTCAGAAACAAGGTAAGTACTATATTCTTACATTTGTATGTATACATCCTTTACAATAAGTTCCTTTCCCCTTTTAAGGTGGTACTGGTGGTGTCAAGATGTCAGAAGACACTCCCTTGATTTTCCTCACAGTGCATTTCACACTGTAGAATTTCAGCCCCCAGAAGAGCTCAGTAAGCTGGTAACGTTTCATTTTAAACACTGGCTAGTCAAAAGCAGAAGGACTGGGCCAGCTAGAAGGTTCTCCCTGGCTTTAGGTTTCTTCCTGATCAATAATGCTGGAGACTGGCTCAGCAGCAGACCCGGCAAAAGGGCCGGGGTGTGCTTTGCTTTCGCGGGAGACAGGACAAGGCCATGAGAGGAGGTGACGGGAGACTGGCGGATCTTTCCAGGTGGGGCAACCCACCCGCCTGAGGGAAAGAGGCCAAGGCAAAGAAGAGCATTTCTGGCCATTGTTATGCTCGCTATTCCCTGCCCCTCAAAAGAGGCAGCAGTGCTTGAGTGGGAGTGCGTTTCAGCTTGCCCACAATGTGTGCAACAGGCAGGCCCAGCACAGCAGAAAAGACAGCTGTTCTCGCAGCCATCGGGGACTCTTTTTCAGGCAGGGGCGTATGGCAGGATATCACACATGTGGTTATTCTTATGAATATACAAACGATTTAAATAAATCGCTTGCCAAAACATTCTGTGTTTATAGCATCAGACTCAACAACTGGGAAGAAGTTGTACATTCTGAGAACAGGAAAAGGTAATTCACCCCCCCCCCCTCAAACCAGATCCGTCCTCACAGGGCCACATCAGCTGCATCAAGGTAGGGGGCCATCTTCCAGGCTAGACTTGAGTTTGTGGAAAGCATTTTTTGCAGCTGCCTTAACTTGCTTTTCTACAAGGAGCGCTGGATCCAATATAACCTCTAGTCTCTTAAGTGCGTCTACAAGGGTCAGATGGAAGTCCTTCGAAAGTGGGGAGTATGATGTCTTCCAAGACCTCTGCCTTCCCAACCAGCATCACTTCCATCTTGTCTGGGTTCAGTTTCAATTGGTTTGCTTTCAGTCATTTGACCACAGTTGTCAGACAGCAACCAAAGATCTCTGCCGCATCTTGCGGTGATTTGGATAGTGAGATTGAGAGCTGGGTGCTATGTGCATATTGATGGCATCCAACTCCATAGCGACAAATGAGTTTTCCTAAAGTCTTTATACTGAGGTTGCATAACATCAGGGAGGTGCCCTGTGGAACCCCGCAAGATAATTCTCATTCTGCAGATAGCTGGTCCCCAACAGCTGCCCTTTGAATTTGTTCCACGAAAAATGATTTGAACCAGTCTAAAGCACGTCCCTGGCTACCCACTTCTGCCTCCAGGTGCCTCAAGAAGATGGCATGGAGCCTGGATTTATTTGCTATTTGAGAATGACTGCAGACAGTGGGAAAGCCTGTCAGGGGCTGCGCCCCTCTTAAGACACAGACATCCCCCCCAAGCCTAGCCAAGGGATGCCTGAAAGGCAGTGTTTAGATAAGGCTGAAAGAGGCTGCATAAGTTTTGGAGTCAACCGGAGTAGGAAAGAAAAGATTGTCCTTCAAGGACTGCCCCATGGAAAAAAATACTATCACCCGACCAGCTCCTGGTGCTGCTCTGCACCATTTCCCCCCCCCCTCCCTTCTGCCAGCACAGTGGTCCTATCCTGTTCCAAGAGAGGAATGCTGGCGCTCATTCATCTCCCACAGCAAGCTCCCATATTGACTCTTTCTGTTATGTTTTATGTATTGAAAACAGCAATTCGTTAAGCTACTAGGATTATTAGTATTGCTGAAGTCTTTGACGCTCATGTTTTGTTCTGATTCGGGCTCATGAGAACTGCATGTCTTTTTATTGTACGTTTTGCTTTGCTATGCAGTTTGCTCTTAAAATCCCTCATCAGTTTGTATCTGCATCGCTCGTTTCTTTTGGGAAGCCACACGGAAGGCAGCTTAGATGGGGAGGGGATGCCTTCCCACCCGAGCCCCCATCCTCTGCAGCAATGCAATTGTGGAGGTGTGGTCCCAGTGCTTCATGCACCAGCCCTTTGACTCCAAGAACTGCAGTGGATTTTGCTGATAACCAGCAGCCCTGTGCTGAAGTGCGAAGGGCCTCCTATTTGGCTGGTTTATGCCATACTCCTCTTTCAGCAGCCCCTTAGCTGGAGGCAGCCTGGGAGCCAGATCCTCCCTGCTAACAGCCTGCCTTCTCTCATCCCAATATCTCTGCGACACAAACCTGGAATGATTCTGTGGGTTCGGCTCCCATCACGAGGACTCCTTGGTCCTCCTTGCTCTGTGACGTTCTTGGCTCTGTAAGGTCCCTGCGCTTCCTGCGCGAGGCCCCAGAAGCTGTCTCGCAGACCAAACCAGAGCTGGGAGGATGAATCCCTTAGCCAGGCCTTCATTTGCAATTCCTTGCATGATGGATCTGGGAATTACAAAATGTCAGCAATCAAGGCCAGCCCGATCCTTTCTCATTTACCAGGGGCTGGAGTTTTCCTTTCCTCATAGTTGAGATATGCTTTCAGGCTTATGATCTGTCACTTGCCATGTCATGAGAGAGGAACTGCTAGGCATCGTTGCATCGTTTCTCCATGAAAAGGAGCCGTGAAACGGCAACGCTGGGCTTGGAGAAATTGAACAGATTGCCCATCACATCGGAAGCTCTGAACAACAAAGAGGGAGATGGAACAGGCTCTCCTGCCAAAAAGGACGCTTGGCTGCATCCCCAAAGATGGCTCCAGGCCACACGTGCCGACTCCTCGCAGTGGGCTGGCCATGCAGCAGAAGAAGGGAGTGGGGGTGACTCACAGGAGCTCATATCCAAATGAAGGTGACTAGTCTTGAAGCTGTGATTGCTCTATTTTGCTGCAGTCCTGGGGTTCTGGGCCACTCCTTCTCCAGTGAACTGTTTGTCTTGCTTGGGACACCAGACCTGGCTATGGCTCTAAGTGGGCTTCCTTTGAGTAAAACCAGTACTGCCTGATCTCAAGCCGCTGCCTGGGAAGCCCTGTGTTGCAATCCAAACACTTGCAGGCTGCGGCTATTCAGTGGGAGAGAAACAGTGGACCTTTCCTGTAGGCTCTGGGTATTGTATACTGAGCCTGGAGCTCAGAATGATTTCAGTCCAGAGTGATTTTAGCTCATCAACGTGCTTTATTGCCAACCAGAACAGACAGACAGACAGCAGAGCAGAACACCTCAGTATATACATACAAACCCCACTCCTGGCGTAACCATCAGCCAATAATAATGAACATTCCAGGATACCACCATTTGCATGAACTATATACAATATAACATATTTACAAGAATGTGATTGGCCTTTATTTAGAGGGGGCCATTGGCTGCTTGCAAACAGAACCCTCCAATGAGAATCGGAGTCAGGGAAGCCTAATTTTTATCCAAGCTAGGGCCAATACATAACACTCCTCGCCCCTAAGCTTGGAACAACTCATTGCAGACAAAGTCCTGTAAGTGAACCTGGGGGTTCTGAGTCCTTTGAGACCTGCGTAACTCCCGAGGAGTTTCAGGCTCACTGGCTGATGGCCGGCAGTCTGTGGCAGGCTCCCTTCTCTTGGCAATGGCTCTCTTATTGCTTCCCGTAGCTTTGGCTCTGCCCTTTGTAGGTGGCAGGTTAGGAAGGGTCCTTCCCGGGTTGACCCCTTGGTTCTCGGTTGCCACGCCTGGAACAGTTCCGTTGTCTGCGGCAGCAGGGGCAAGTCCCGTACTTGGCTCCTGTTCTTGCTCCGGCCTTCGCTGTCGAAGCTGGTCTATGTGCTGATGGTAGACCTTGCCAGCAGAGTTGGCCACCTCGTAAGACACTGGCCCTGTGGAACGGGAGACAGTCGCTGGGAACCACCCAGGCCCGCTTCCGTAGTTCCATGCACACACAAGGTCACCTTCCTGGAACCTCCGAGGTGCCTCAGAGGCCTCAGACTCTTGACATCCGGGGCGAAGTCAGGGTGCAGGCGGTCGAGTAGCATCGTAAGCCACCGTCCCATAAGCAGCTCGGCTAGGCTCCGACCGGAGGTGGCGTGCGGAGTGATATGTTGCCTCAAAAGAAGTTCCATCAGCTTCAGGTTCAGATCCCTGTTACCTAGTCTGCGCAGTGATTCCTTGGCCGTTTGCACCATCCTTTCTGCCTGCCCATTGGTGAATGGATGGAATGGTGCCGACGTAACATACCGGATGGCGTTGTTGTCAAGGAACTGCTGGAACTCCCTAGAAATGAACTGTGCATCGCTGTCAGACACGATTGTGTCGGGAATGCCATGTGTAGCAATCAGGCACCAGATGACGCTGGTAGAGGTCACTGCAGAAACAGGGATGACTTCCAGCCATTTAGAGTAAGAGTCCACCACGATCAGGAATGTGCACCCCTGGAATGGTCCTGTGAAGTCGATGTGGAGCTGCAACCACGGTGTCTGCGTTGTCTCCCATGCCTGAACTGGTGCTTGTGGCATCTCAGGGCGAGACTCTTGGCAGGGCTGGCACGTTCGAACCCATCTCTCGATGGCAGAGTCCAATCCTGGCCACCAAACGTAACTTCTGGCCAGAGCCTTCATCTTTATGATGCCAAGGTGCTTGACATGAAGTGCCTTGAGCATCTGCTTCCTTTGGAGAGAGTCCTTGAAAAGTACGCGATGGGGGCCTCCCATCTGTCTGGCAACTGGTGACTCAGGATGGTGCCAATTCCATACAGCGAAGTATCGCTAGCAAGGATGAGCTGCTTTCCTTCATCAAAGTGCATGAGGACAGAGTTGGAAGACAGGAGCTCCTTGACAGCAACAAATGCGAGGGCGTGCTTCTTGCCCCAAGCCCAGGGAACGTTCTCCAGCAACTGATGAAGAGGCTCAGCTATTGATGCCTTATGAGGCAGAAAGGCATGATAGAAGTTGAGGAGGCCCAGGAAGGCTTGCAACTCCTTTGATTGCAGAGGTGGTGCTTTAGTGATGGCCTCCACCTTACTGTCTGTTGGATGGATTGATAAGGAACCCGAGGAACTCTACGCGTGGAACTCCAAACTGGCATTTTTCTTTCTTTACCTTTAGTCCGGCATCTTGGAGATGGCGGAGGACTTCTCAGAGGCTGCCAGCGAGCTCGTCGGAGGATGCTCCCGCTATCAGGACATCGTTAAAGTAGGGGATGATGCCAGGAAGCCCCCTGAGCAGGCTTTCCATCAGTGCCTGGAAGATGCCGGGGGCTACGCTGGCTCCGAATTGCAGCCTCTTTATCTTGAAGGCGCCACGATGCGTTTACAATTGTCTGGGCTTCTGCGGTGGCATCATCTATTGGAAGCTGTTAATAGGCCTATGCCAGGTCAATTTTTGCAAAAGTCCTTCCCCCTGCTAGGGACGCCAGGAGGTGGCTGACCACAGGCACCAGATACGAGTGCTGCTGGAGCGCCTTGTTGATGGTACACTTGTAATCAGCACAAATGTGTACTGCTCCGCTGGCCTTGATGGGCGTTACAATTGGCGTTTCCCATCTGGCATGAGAGATGGGCTCGAGGACCCCTTGTGCTAGCAGGTGCTCCAACTCTTCATCGATGCGCGGCTTGAGTGCGAAGGGGACCCTTCTTGCCTCGAGCCGGATTGGCTGAAATGAAGGGTTGAGGTCAAACAACACGGGAGGTCCGGTGTAGCACCCCAAAAGGCTGAAAACTCTGCACAGACTGCATCTAGACTAGAGTGGCCTATTTGTTGGACTCCGGTGACTTGGATGTCCAATGCCTTGAACCAATCAAGTCCAAGAAGGTTACTGAGGCACCCCTTGATGACGATGAGACAGCGCGCCCCCTGGAAGTTCTTGTGCATGACCTGGACTTGGCCAATTCCGGCTACAAGTACTCGATGACCCTGGAAGTCTGTCAGGGTGACATTACAAGGCTCAAGCTTTGGAACATCCTTCTTGTGACATACTCGGTGATAGGTAGCCATGGAGATGATTGATAGCACCGATCTGGTGTCTAGCTCCATCTCGTACGGCGAGCCTTCGATCAGCACAGTGACACAGATTTTCTCTTTCGAGCCGATCTTGGTGTTCAAGATGATGGTGTTCTTGGTGCCCCTTGACACGGCATGACATTCTTCTGCCCGAAATGACCCTTTGGCCTTCGGTTGACGTGGAGACTGGGATGGCGAACTTCTAGGTTTGACAGCTCCACAGGCCCGAGCAATATGGGCCCACTTACTGCACCTCCGGCATTCTGCGCCATGGAATCTGCATCGCCTACGCTCATGGTTCCCCTTACAACTGGCACAGGGATACCCTTGGCGCTTCTGCAGACTCTGACGTTTGGGCCGTGTTGTTTGGGTCCGAAGGACTTCATCGTCACTTTTGGACTTGCCTTCGATGCTCTCTTGATGCACTAGCTCCGTCTTTTTGGGAAGCACTGGACTTCTCGACGGCTGCACGTCTTTGGTAGATTGCTCTGCCGCCTCTGCTGTGATGGCCTCTTCGTAAGCTGTTTTAAAATCAATGTCTTTTTTGGCAAACAGACGCCACTGCAGCTTCTCATCGCAAAGGCCACACACTAAATGATCACGCAAGGCTTCTTCTAAGTTGGTGAACTCACACAGTCGGGCCAACTTCCATAATGCTGTGACGAACACAGCGACTGTTTCACCTGGTGCCTGGTTCCGCTTGTAGAAGGCGTGGCGGCTTGTGATTGGTGATGGTTGCGGTGCGAAATGCTCCTTCAGCTTTTCAAGAATGGTGTCGAGTGACACTTCTGCAAGCTTCTCAGGGGCGATGAGGGAGCAGCCGATTTCAAATGTGGAGCGGCCACAGGCACTGAGGAAGGCAACATTCTTCCATGCAGCACCAGATATCTCATTGGCTGTGAGGTAGAATTGAAAATGTGAGACATAGGAGTCCCAGTCTTCCATGTCATCATCGAATGGTTCGAAGTGGCCCTTGGCGGCCATACTATCTGCCCTTTGGTGCAAGCACGAGCGGCGGAGGCGAAAATTCCTCCCCAGTAAATGATTTTGTCGGTTGCCGCGGGGCTGCCTACCTGGTGGGCATCATATACCTCTTGGCTGCGGGGCTGCCTATCCGCCTGAGGCAATTCCGCTCTGGGTGATATTCAGCTCTGGGTGCTTTGGGGCTGCCTATCCACTTAGTATCCCATCCTCGTCGCCAGTATTGTATACTGAGCCTGGAGCTCAGAGTGATTTCAGTCCAGAGTGATTTTAGCTCAACAACGTGCTTTCTTGCCAACCAGAACAGACAGACAGACAGCAGAACAGAACACTTCAGTATATACATACAAACCCCACTCCTGGCTTAACCATCAACCAATAATAATGAACATTCCAGGATACCATCATTTGTATGAACTATATACAATATAACATATTTACAAGAATGTGATTGGCCTTTATTTAGAGGGGGCCATTGGCTGCTTGCAAACGGAACCCTCCAATGAGAATCGGAGTCAGGGAAGCCTAACTTTTATTCGAGCTAGGGCCAATACATAACACCGGGGATGTTCTCCATTTGGTTGCCTAGCCTAGGCAAGGATTCACCTTGATTAAGCCAATGGTAAAATAAACGATCTCCTCTTGGATGAAGTGTTCAAAGGGCTTGAGTGAAAAAAGCTCGTTGGGCCAGAGGACTGGTTCACGCACAAATGGCCATTATTTGGGTGGGACTGTGCCTCAGTGGCTGAGCATCTGCTTTGTATGTAGAAGGTACCAGGTTCGATCCTTGGCAGTGCCACTTAGAGCCAAGCTACAAGTGATGCCTTACACAGGTTGGACACTTGTCAGCTTCCCTCAAGTTTTGATGGGAAATGTAGGCGTCCTGGTTTTACAGCTTGGCTCTCCATTACAACTGCAAGACCAGGATGCCTACATTTCCCATCAAAACTTGAGGGAAGCTGACAAGTGTCCAACCTAAGTCAGGCGTCACTTGTAGCTTGGCTCTGAGTAATGCTTTTCAGTGGAGCCAGTTCATACATCCTTGCTTGAAAGCGGCAATACAAAAATACAGGATTTTTTAAAAAATCATGTGTGAAGCAGGAGACACTGGAGTGCAAGTGCACAGAGCAGACTTTGATGCCAACGTTGGATTCTGCAAAGAGCAAGGAGGCAGCCGGGGAGTGGAGGGCAGGGCCTGCAATTGTCTCCGCAGCCTCGGCCCCTCTGTTTTACAGCTATTGCGCTGGGCTTCCCCTTCCCACCGTCCTGTGGCCAAGAGGGCTGTTGTGCTTGCGGTCTGGGGTGTGGCTGCACTAACAGGAGGGGATGTTGCTTCTTCAAGGGGGTCTGTCAGCTGCAGCCAGTCTCTGTCAGAGATTAGCACTGGGCTGTTGCTCTACCTTCAGCTGAGGGGGAGAACGGGACAAACTCTCTGCTCTGCTCTGACCCTGCCCTTTGCCTCGGCTTCCCAACTGCCATCAGGGAGAGGCTAATTCTAGCCCAGCTTGCAGGTGGGCAACAACTTACCCTTCAAAGACGGCTTCAGGGCTCCCTCCCCTGGTCTCCCAGCACCTGCTGCTGACGTCCTTTCCTTTCTATCAGCAGTGCAGGGGCCCCTTGCAGGCCTGGAAGTGCTTAAAGGGAGCCTGCCCATTTCAGGAGGAAAGGGATTTCCAAGCAGGCACGCCTCTTGTCCCAGAGGCCCCCAGTGTGCCATAAAAACATATTAGAAAGAAATAATCTTTATCTGGGCTCAAACTGTGAGCTGAACTGCGTGTCCAGCTGGGAGCAGCAGCGAGCTTATCTTGGTAAAGGGAAAAGCCCACACAATCTCCAGACCCTTTTGCCAGAGCTGGCAGAAAAGCCAGGGAAGAGTTTGAATATGCCATGGATCATGGACCACATTTATTTCTCCAACTGCTGTACTTGTCAGATGATCAAACACAGCCCAAGACACCAGCAGCTTTGCCCTGTGAGGTGCCAGGCACGGGTGGCACTAAGGCGTGCGTGAGTTCTCTTGGCTTGCCAGGGGCAGGAAGAGGCAGCCACTCCTGGCTCAGCCAAACTGCTCTTGGCCGCGCCCTGCAAGGCAGGAAAAAGAAACTCTGCTCTGTAGGGCAACAGGGGAATGGGCATGTCAGAGGGCACAGGAACGACACCAGCGCATCACCCCAGCGATCGCAGGTTCCCCCTTTCTAGCCTGTGTCGACGCCCCGAGTGACGCCTTGGCATGGCTTCTGTCCCAGAATTGCCCTTTCTACAACTAATTTTTTCTGTTAGGGTCCTATGGGGGACTTTATCACAACAAACCTGCCAAGTAGGCTACATTTCCAGATGAGTCCCCTGAAGCCGGTGGAAGCACCTTGTCCAAGTCCCAGCTGGCCACCAAAGCTCAGGGATGCAACCAGTTTTCTGCCCCCTGGGTCAGAAGACCTTCTCCCACCCCAGCCTCCAGGTCAGGAAGCCCCCGCCCCCCTCTCCAAAGGCACAGAAAGTGCCGGACTGGAATCAGAGAGAACGAGATTCAAACTCCCGTCCTGCCACGAAGCTTGGTGGGTGACCTCTGGTCAGGCACACGTGATCAGCCAAACCTACCTTGCCGGGTTATTGTGGAGATACAGAGGGGAAGGGATCCCGGCCAGCAGAGCGCGGGGAAGCACATAAGGGCGCCCGTCTCGGGATCGAGTCCTGCCGACCCTGGCTTGGGGCGGCTGCTGGGACAGACAGTCGGCGGCTGGCTGGCGGGTCCCTGGGAAGTGGACTGTTTCCATGCCAACAGCCTTCCATCGCCAGGCGAAGCCCCTGCACAAGGCGGGGAAGGCGCAGCGGCCGCCTCCAGGATGGCCAGCCCTTGCCCACGACACAGACAGGCGGGCCCCCCCGCGGGGGGAGGCGCCCTCTGCACCTGCTCAGAGGCTGCCTGCTCTGCCGCCGGCCGGCTCCCCCGCCCGGGGCTGGAGGCGGAGCTGCGGGCCGGCCGTGCCGGCGCCGGGCACGCGCTCCTTCCCCGTCTGCTCCCGCTCGCAGCGCCGGCCGGGCGGCAGCCAACCCCGGCCTCAGCCTCTTCCTCGGCCGCGGCGGCGGCTGCACGCCTCCCGCGTGACCCGCGGCAGAAACTTTCGCAGGGGAGCCCCCGCTCCGGCAGCGGCAGCAGCAGCGGAGCGCGGCCGAGGAGCGCCGGGGCGGGCCAGGCTCTCGGGGCGCGCGAGCGGCTGTGCCATGCGGGGCTCCCCCCGGGCGGCGGCGGCGGCGGCGGGGCTGGCGGGCGGCGGCCCATGCGGGCGGGCGGCGGACAGGATGCGGCCGGGGCTGGGCGCGGGCAGGCGGCATGGCCCCCCCGCCTAAGGGCCCCGCCGCCCGCAAGCTGCTCTGCATGTGCACCCTGTCGCTCTGCCTCACCTACGCCTGCTACAGCCTGATGGGGGGGCCCGGCGGCCGCCGCGCCCCGCTCGCCGCCCGCGCCGCCCCCAGCGCCTCCGCGCCGCCCGCCAGCCCCGCCAGCCCCGCCGCCGAGCCCTCCCGCGCCGGGGCCCCAGCCTGGCTCCGCACGCCGCCGCCGGACGCCAGCCCCGGCCCCAGCCGCAGCAGCAGCAGCCCCGGCCCCGGCGGCGCCCCAGCCACCACGCCGGACTACGGCGAGAAGCGGCTGCCGCAAGCGCTGATCATCGGCGTGAAGAAAGGGGGGACCCGCGCCCTGCTCGAAGCGCTCCGGGCGCACCCCGACGTGCGCGCCGTCGGCACCGAGCCCCACTTCTTCGACCGCAACTACGCCAAGGGCCTCGACTGGTACAGGTAAGGCGACGCGCGGCGGCGGAGCGCCCCGAGGGCTTTGCCCCAGCCCGGCCGGGCTCCGCGGGCGCTTTCGCCACGTGGCCGCTTCTGGGCCGGGCCGGGACGGAGCGCGGCGCGCAAAGGGGCGCTGCTTCCGCCCCCTCTGTCCGGGAAGGGCGGCGGAGGGGCGCGAACCGGCTCCCCGCTGGCCGCTGGCGGGGACGCAGGGGCGGGCGCGGAAGAGCCGCGGGAGGGCTCCCCGTGCTTGCAGAGGGGCCGGGCGCCTTGTGCGGAACTTTCGGCCCGGCGCCCTGGGGCAGGGGCTCGGGCACGGCGAGCGGGCCGGGGCAGGGAGGCTGCCCCCGGTGCGGCGCCTCGGCGGCGTGCGTGGCGCTGGCCGGCCCTTGTGGCTGCTTGGAGATGGGCGTCGGGTCCCCCTTCCGGCCCGGCCCGGCGCAGGACTGCCGAAGGCCCCCGCCTTGGTCTCGCCTGCCCAACTTTCTCCGCGTCCCGGCCGAGGAATCGTCTGGGGCAGCAGGGGGGGCTCCGGTGGCATGTCCTTCCCTCTGCAGGCACGTTTCCCACCAATTGCTGGGAAGCCGGGCGGCAGCCCTGGCTTCTTGGGTGGCTGGAGCTGGGGTGGCTGGCCCAGCTCTGTCCCCGGGGAGGGGGCGCTGGGCTGGGCCAAGGGGCTAAAGGGATGGCGGGGGGGGGCGTAAGGGCCAAGAGGGACACTTGCCGGCATCTCAGCGAACAACCTGCCTTCATGGACTCCCTGGAGCGGCCCAGCTCTGGGTCTTGGGGGGCTGAAGTCAGGGCCCTGCGTGTTGCCACAGGAGAATGCCTGCGTGTGCGTGTGTGTCCATCTACACGTGCACACACATGAAAGCGTAAGAAAAGGCCGCACATGGCCTCTGGTGTGTCTTCCCTCTTGCTTCCTCTTGCGTAATTTAAAAGGGGCGGGAGCAGCTGGTCTTTTCGGTCTTCTGCAGAGGAGTGGTCCAAGTTCTCTCGACCCCTGGAAGGCCCTGCTGGTCCCTTCCGACCCTGTGATTCCACGATTCTCAGGCTGGGGACATGAAGCCCCTGAGCTTTCGGCCTGAGGAAAGGGCACGGTCCGATGCCCAGAGACCTGGCAGCCGATGGCTCACCTGAGCTGTTCAGTTTAGGCCAGATTGGCACTGTGCTACAGGCTGTGGTGTTTGAAGGACCAGATTTTTAAAATGACGGTTGGCAAGCAGTGTGATATTACCCCGAACGTGACCCCGTAAGGGCATTTCATACAAGCTGGTTATTAAAAGTTGATCTGCTCTCAAGAGTTGCCTCCAGAACTTGAGCAAAGATCATTCTGAGGGGAGGTTGTTGTCGAACTAAAGACAAAGTGGACAGGTTGTGGCTCCGTTGGCAAGCCTCCGTCCTCCTCTTGCTCCCTCACAGTCCACAGTCCTGCCCTCTGTAGTGGGGGCAACGCTGCCCACTGCCAGGTTGGTCTCAGGATCACTGGACTCTCCACAGCAACGGGTATCAGCTTCACCTGCTGCAGTGGGTGGCCGCCTGGCTGTTGGGCGGGCGATGTTGCCGAAGGGCTCCAAGCCCTTCGATATGTTGCCGAAGGGCTCCAAGGCCATTTTGATATGGGGAAAATACCTTCCGAGCTCCTGTCCCGGTGAATGTTGAGAGGCAAATCCAGCGCCCAAACCAGCTCCAGGGAAATCTCCGAGATCCCAGATCTCGGCCATGCCCACAGCCTGTCCCTGGCAGTTCTTAATTCTGCCTGCCGCCTGGGCGGGGTGGGGGCGGGCGGGCCGGAGAGGAAGCTTATGGGCCAGGGCCTCAGGCCAAGCAGGGAGCCAGGCTGCTGCTATCTTTCAGGTCTGGGCTTGGCGCTCTCTGGAGCAGGAACCCCCCCCCCTCTGTTGGGCAGTGCTTTGTGACTAACTGTGAAACTCACTGTCACTCAGGACTGTGTGCCAAGCAGTGTGTGCCTGCTTGCATACATTTGTGTCTAATGCCATGCATTTTAACACAATATCATTGGGCCAAGCTGGTTCTGCTACTCAGGTTGGCTTCGCTTACGGTTGTCACTTGTTAGCTTTGTGGTGGCAGGAGAGGGGTGTGCTGTGCCTGTTGCTCAGAGTTGCCTCTCAAGTGCTGCGCGAATTGGCAGAGGGTCCTGGCAGAATTCCTAGGTGGCAAATAGGGCACACACACATTCAGCCTGAATGATTTAGCTATGAAATAATCTGCAATTAGCACAGCTGCTGATGTAACTGTTTTCCCGGTTGCTGATCGCAGCACTTTGCGTGCTTGGGAATGGTCTGGGTGTTCCTGCTGCTATGGTTTAAGGTTACCAAGGCGAGGCGGTCTTGCAGAGTTGGAAGATGAAGGCTGGCTCTATTGGGCCTCTCCCCGCCCTTGCATGACTGAGCAAAGCCTGTGACCTGAGCCAGTGCTGTGCCCTCTTGGCACTGTGCTCTTCAACCCCTCCAGAAGCCGGTCTTGGAAAGAGTCCTGTGTGACTTGAAAGTATGTTACCATCTAGTTTCTAAAATGCAGACCCCCAAAGATTTCACTTACTCTATGTACTGATGCTGCTGTTAAAGTATCTATATCCTGCCATGTCTCCGTAGGCTCAAAGTGTCTTAACAAAGCAATGGCAAGTTGCAAGGACATACAAAAAAGAGACAATGAAAAAAAGGGGGGGGCAGGTTGACAATCCAGCTAGATCTGCCAAAATCATTTACCTGCTGCCAAATGTTATTAAATGGGTTTTTTATTACAGAATAACAGTTTGCCAAAGTGGAAAATAGTTACAAGTTATTTTACTCTGAATGTATTGTCGTAATGCACAAGCAGAATGAGTGAGGCTGCAGAAAAGGGGTCCGTGGTTGGACTTCAGGGGGCGGGCCGAGCAGCAGGCTGGGTGCTTTGGGCAGCCAGGGGAGTTAGGGGGTGCCAGGCCTGCTCCTTCTTATGAGGCAGGGGCCACAAGGTTTTTCTTCCGACCGAAGGAAGCCATTCGGGTCCCTTGAGGATTCCGCAGGTTCTGCAGGGTTCAGCCTGTAACGGGGGCAGTTTTCGCACCTTCAGAAAGGAACGTTGATTCTGATCTTTAGCCCGTTCGGACGGTCTCTGCATGTCCTGCGTCTGCTGAGCTGACCCAACCCTGCGCCGAGAGAGGAAACAAATGTCTGGAGAAGCGGCAGGGAGGAGTCGGTGGCCCCCACGCCTGCCGCAGGGTCCTGTTTCTGTGCCTGGGCTTGCTGGGCATTAAGGAAACAGTGGCCCGTGGAGGGAACACTTGCGTCCCCCTGCCCACGTCCCCTGGAGCTGTGCCCACCCAGAGCCCTCCACGAGAAAAGCAGGATGGGTTGGTGGAGAAGGTCTAAAGTAGAGAGGTGTGGCAGCCCCTCCCCTGGACCCTTGAAAGCTGCGACCCCCCCCCCCCCCCGGGATCCCAGCAGCACCTTCCAAGGCAGGCCCTGCAGGTGTTCATTCACCTGCAAGATGCTTGCGGGCAGGGATAGAACCGCGGGTTGTGCTGGCCATTCAGGCTGGGGCTTGGCCTGAGAGGGCCTGGATGCAAGCCCCTGGGGCAGTGGAGTGTAATAGCCAGAGTGTCTGGTTATGCCTGGGGAGAGCCAGGTTAGAATCAAGCCAGTCACTCAACCTTGGAGGACTTTTGTGAGGAAAGAATGGAGAACCTCCTTGGAGAAAAGGGATGAAAATGGAATTAATAAAATAAACAATAAAGGGATGAGGAGTTTGCCTGCCTCCGAAAGGTGGCCATTTTTTTACTGGACCTTGTAGCTCTCCTTTCAGGCTTGGTTTGATCTGCAGCATATCTCAGGTGCTGTTCCTGATTCCCAGGTCATGGAAGGCCACAGCACCTGCCTGTTCACACACCCTGAACCTGCGGAAAAGGGACCAGCCACCCCCGCCCCCCCGCCCAAACACACACACACACGGTTGGCAACCTTCTGCCCTCAGCATTGTGACAGACCTCCTGCTCTCAGCCCCCTCAGAGGGAGAGCCCTTCTGCACACGCTCCGAGAGCAAGAGAGAGGCCGTCCCCAATGGCCTCTCCACCGGGGGCTGTGTGGACTAGTCCCTCCTGGCACAGGCTCACCCCCAACCCTGGACAGATGGGGGAGCCAGGTTCATGGGGAAGCAGCAGGCTGTGTTTCTCTCTCCCCTTCTTGCGTATGGAGGACCTGAGGAAGGGGGCTCCAGTCCCTGAAGACCTGCGCTAGAATAAGCGCTGCCGTGGGGGCCATGAGGCGCCTGCTTCCCATCACCCCCTGCTTGTGAATGGTGCTGAGCCGGGTTTCTGGCCAATGTGAAGGAGAAAACCCCTTTGCCTGCCGCGGCCACCTGTCCCCCCAGCTTCCTGTCCCTGCCAAAGGGCCTCCACAGAACGTCTCCGCCACATCACGCCAGATACGTTTCCTTGGGGAACCAAACCGCCCCTCCTGTGGGTAGCCTCCTCCAGTCCTCGGCCGAGGCGGCCCTGCTTGTGGGGCTTGCCTGAGTGCCTTCCGGAGTGGCTGGCTGGCTGCTGCGGGGCCTCCGGGGGGGAGAGGGGAGGGGTGCTCCCTGGGAACTGCAGGCAGGGCTGGCTGGGCTGCCTGGGAGGACCCAGGGGGAAGACTTTTGATTATCCCAGCAAGCGCAACAGCGCACAAATTGGTGGCACCTTGCACGGAAAAAGGATTGAATCTTCTGCTTTTCGTGGCTTTCTTTCCCCCTTCTTGTTGTCATGGGGACTTCTTTTCCCTTAGTTATTATATTGAGCACTTCAGCAGAAATTTTATTGCTTTTGGGGCTGGTGAGGCTCATAGGGGACATTTTTCACTGCTCATGATGTAATACACAGAGGTAATTTCTTTCAAATGATTTTTGCTTGAAATGCCTTCAATGAATTAAGAAGGTGTGTGGGTGGGTGGGGGGGGGTGCGTTTAGTCCCAGGTCCTAAGGAGGGGGACCCAAGGTTGAGCCTCCTCCACCTTTCACTGCAGAGTTAGAATAATTTTGCTAGTTTTCTGCAAATGGGAAGCAGGCCCAGCGGACATGAAAACCTCCTTGGAAATTTGCTTTCCCATCTCCCTTGTAATGTATTGCTTGACACTTCCAGGGAGCCCAAGACTTCCTTGGCAATCTGTACCGCCGCCGCCGCTGCCTGGCCAGCCTCCAAGGCTCCTCTTCATCTGCTGCTTCCAGGCGGGCCAGAGAGAGCAGTCCTTGCCCGGATCCCTCTCCAGAGGATTCAGCCTGCCCTCCAGCCACCCGAGTGACGGCTGGGGGGCAGGACACGAGGCAAAGGGTGCGGATGCCGTCGAAGGGCTCAGCTCATCCCCAGCCGTTGGGATGGGCGTGGGAAAGAAGCCACAGGCCCAACTCCGGGATTCGAGCCCAGCCGGGCCCTGGGCATTGCTGCAGGGTCATCTTGGGGCCAGCTGCCTTGCTTGGTGCAACAGACGTGGCCCGGAAGGGGCTCTGCCAGGAGAGTGGCTTGGCCAGAGCGTAACAGCTAGTCACCTCTGCTGAAAATGGCTTTGCCATTGGCGTAGTCGGTGTGTACTGAGGTATGAACTCAGCCCTAGCCTGACATCTGACCACTGCCCCCTACTGCCCGTCATGCCAGCTCTTTTCTGTCTTTACACTTGGCTGTCCTGCCCCACTGCTGCGCTGTTTTGAGACGCCCCCGGGGGGCTGATTTCCTGCTTTGGATCTGTTCGCTTGGCAATTGCCCCGTGATAGGTAGTCGCCTCTTTTGCAGGCCCCTGCCAACGGACTAGCAGAGCCTGCCAAGTGCCTTTGCCGTGGAGGAGACAGACAGCAGCCTTGGGGGAAGCAGTTCTCTTGCACTCTGACGGGCGACACGCTCTTCCCCGGCGCGGCGGTCCAGGCATTGATCCTGCCCTGTTCGGCATGCACAGTCAGCGCTCTCACCTTTTGGCTAATTTCTCCGCTGTTTATTGGGACTCAATGAATCCCTGCCTCAGCCAGGAGGCAGCTCCACACGTCTGCTGGACACCCCTCTTGTTTTCATTGTGTGTGTGTGTGTGTGCTCTTGGCTGGTGATGCCCCCATGTGTGCAGAAGCCAGCAATGCCGTGTGTGACGTTCCCTTGTCCTTAAACAACAGAAATGGCTCCAGAGGTTATTTTAAAATTCCCAAAATAACTAACTAGTTTATTTACTTTAAAGAGGAAAGGTCTGGTGAAATCAGGAGTTGAACATTTCTGAGGTAATTCAACTTCTCTCTTGCTCTCTCTGAAGTAAAACCAGAGCATGCACAACTTCAGTTCTTAAGCTCTTCTTCACAGATACTTAAAGCCTGTTTTGAGGCTTTGTTTCCCCCCATTTAGGATACTTTCTTTTAGCATTCTCTTTCTCTTTCAGAGTTAGGAATGCTAGTAGCCACTTTCTAGTACCCCAGTCCCCTTCTCTCCAAACACCAGAGCTTTCCTCCAGTCGCTAACTGAATCTGAAGGTTTCCAACCACACCCGACCAGGGAACACGCCGCCCCCCAGAGCGACCTCCCTGTTCGATGGAGTGGGGAAAGTCGCCTCTCCTTAGAAGATCTGTTCCCTTTCTTTGTCCCATTTGGGAGTCTGCACCTACTTCCGAAACCTCCTTGCCAACTTCCCCCAGTTCTCTTTCCAGTGTTAAAACATTAGGACGTCTCCCAACTCTTCACACTGGATCTCTCCCTGCTAGGCCTGAAAGCAGACCCTCCTCTTCCTAGCTCATGCTACCCACTTCGATTCCTGGGAGTAGCCTGTCAGGCAAAGATCTCTGTGTCGATGAGGGATAGCCCCGCAGTGGTGCATACAGCACTCCCAGGCTTTTTTGGAACGTGCAGTGTGTCACCCAGTGTTTCTCAGGGCCTGTGCTGCGGCGTGGTGCCTGAGAGCTCGGGTGCAACAGGCGCGTGTATGAATGCACCTTTCCTGCCTGTCCCTTCCTGGGAGGGAAGGGGAAGGTGTGTTGTAGCCCTGGCTCCATGAGTTCCTTTTGTGCAAATACAACCAGGAACTGTCAATTTATCCCTTTTATTTTTATCTTCTGACTGCTCTGATCACTCCGTTTGGCAATATCTGACTCACCCAAGTAAAGCAAGCAAGCAGAAGTCCTGAGCTTCCCTGGCCTGCTCAGCACAGGCCTGCTACCTTGCTTATGGGCGGGAAGGCACCTTTTGCTGAGCCAGAGCTGTGGCCAGTTGAAGGATTTCAACAGGGTCTCTGAGAGAGAGCTGCCCCCCCCCAGCTGCCTAAGGATTTTAAACTGGGACCTTCTGCATGCAACATGCTCAGGAGAGAGAGATGAGATTCAGGAGAACTTGACCTGCTGGAAATTCACAAACAGCTGGCGGTATTTGCAGGACTTCAGTGGAGCATGGCCAACTTCAGAGGTGTGAAGATGGCGTGCTTGGAAGGCCCACTCCTTTGCCAGTCTGGGGGATCAAGTAAACTGCTAGGGGGCAAGCGCTGGGGCAAGAGGGAAGGCAGAGGGCCAAGATGGCAGGTCTACCCTCTCATGGTGTTGCAGATGTGCCTCTGGAACAGTTGGAGGGGGGTGTTGAAGGAGGGTAGCCTGCCTGCATCCAGCGGTACCAGGAGAGCAGTGTTGACCCAGCTTCTTCTAGAGCCTCCCTTCCCATAAAGACCCTTTGGAACAGCCTGGTTCTGCTAGTTAGTGGTTGAGTAAAGACTCCAGGGGAGGGGGGGAGGGGGGAGCCCAGCCTGGGCATTCTTCGAAACTCCTGAAACTCCTTTTCTCTTCATTCCTCCTCCTGGAGCGCTGGGGTTTGTCCAGGCAGTCTGAGGGTGCTTGTGTTGTGCTGGCAGGGGCATGGAATGCAAGGAGCAAGTTAGGCCCAAATACTGGCATCAAATGCTGATGTCCTCACCCCACCCCACCCACCATGTGGTGTGCCATAACCGGTGCTGCACAAGGCAGGCTGCTTTGCCGGGCTGCTGGGCTGGCCTTCTCTCCCTGAGTGCAGCTTGCTTTCTTCAGGGTTGTGGTGCAGTTGGGCCCCTGGAGCCCTCCCCCCAGTGTCACTCCCAACGAGGATGCCAAAGCTCAGCAACTCTGTGCCATTTGTCTTTGTTAATGTGCTTGAGCCCCCCCACCCCCACCCCTCCGTTCTTATTGCTTGAACTCCATGGTGCTTAATGAATAACCTTGGTGTTACATTAATGCAGGATTCTGTGTTGTAATTAATATTTGTGTTGCCATTGGAAATGGAGGGTCATAAATGGTGGAGAGTGAGGGAAGCAAGTGGCAGGTTTAATTGGCTGTGTGCAGCGCTGAAAGGATTTTGCCATTAAATGCTCCGCTGTACGGAGGGGGGGGGGCAGATGGATTCCTCTGCACAGCCAGTGCAGGATCAGGATGGGAGGCAATGGGAGTCAGACGTTGCCTGACATTCATTTTGCAGTGTGCTAAAATCCTGGGGTCAGCAAACTTGTCATCGAGAATGAAAATGCCCAGAGCAGTGGCTCCCGAGCCCTGTGACCTGCTGCACTCAACTGAGCCAACATCCCACGCTGGCTGGAGCCTGTGTGTTTTAAGAATGAGAGAGGCATTCACAGGCACCCGACAGGCCACGATCCCCTGCTGCAGGGCCGCGCTCAGCATTCTTGCATGGGCCATTTCCTGCTCCTCCATTTCCTGAAGGCTAGAGCACCTACTACAGGCATTTGCTTCTGGGCCATTGGTGCATAAATGGAATCAGGCACTTGGTGGAATCACCGGGAATCAGGCACTCGGTGGCTTTGTTGTGGCTGAATTCCGACACAGTCCATGCTGCAGGCGGTCATGGGGCTTCCATTCATCAATGCTGGGCCTGGGCCTGGGCCTGGGCAGCGTTGGCACCTTCTCTTCGGACCTTTGAGCTGCCCTTTTCCAAGGGGGGCGGGGCGGGATTCAGACAAACAGCCAAGGCCTTGATGAATGTCTGGTGTGAATGCTAAGAAGTCACAGCTCGCCATGCGCTTTCCAAGGGATGCCAGGCTCCGGGGTCCCCTCTCTGGCCTCACTTGCCTAGTGGCTAAGCGGCCCCAGGAGCAGCAGTGGTGGCCGTCCCTTTGGGCACTGCTTCTGATCCGCCCTCCATTGCCAGTGCTCCCGGCCCGGGGTGGGAATGCACACACTGTTACCTGTCCTCCCTTCGTCTCTCCTGCGGCCGGCAGTGTCCAAGGGCCCTCTGGCACAGCCTCTGCTGCCTGTGCAGCATTGGATTTGGGCCAGCCAGGCTTCCCTGGAGGGTGCAGCTTGCCGTCCCGAGGCTTGCATTTTCCTGCCTGGTGAATATTCCAGCTTTGTCCCCCCCCCCCCGCTCTCTGTGCCCCTTCCATTTCTTCTCCCCCTGCTTCTTTTTAAACTGTGGATTCAATTAGTTCTATTTGCTGCATTAGTAATAAAACAATTCCCTCCGTGGCATTAAAATGAGCTACTGCTCATTATTTCCTTTGGCTCCATATTACACTATTAAAGATGGGGGAGAGCAGGCCTCAGAGGGGAATGGAGCCTGCAGGCCGGCTGCTGCCCCCAGCCTCCCACCGGAGCCCAGGAGGACCCACGGCCCCTCCGGCCTGAGCCCCTGATGCACAAGAGCTTCCTATCCTTGCTGCATCCACCCTGCCCCAAAGGCACCTGGGGGGGGGCTTTTTGCAATTGGGGTGGGGGGAGAAGTGCTTGCAGGAGAGGAATGCTGGGTTGGCAAAGGGGGCAAGTGCCTGCCCACTGGCCCCTGCCCATCTTCTTGAAACGTCCCTCTCTGGAGCAGCTCTCCTTGGGGATGGGCAGGCCTGGCCTGGCCTGGCCTTGCCTTGGGACTTTGCTTCCAGGGAGCTCAGGGCTGGCAAATGGGCTTTGGAAGCCAAAAGGTTTCCAATAATGCCAGACCCTGCTGGCTGCCGAGGCCCCTTCCTTCCCATCCTTGCTGCCTTCGGAGCCTGCACTGAGGATCAGCCTCTGGTGCCAGTCCGGGGTGTGTGTGTGTGTGTGTCCGTGACCTCACACAAGCACGTTTCCTGGTGTCTCGACTGACATTATATGCGGAACAAGTATGTGGCTTCCATCAGTTTCTAAAACCAGCACATTTATTGATGTATTTACTTTATTTCCACCATGCCTTTCTCCACACTGGGGACTCAGAGCGGCTTACGTCGTTCTCGTCTCCTCCATTTTGTGCTGACACAGGAGGTTTGGCTGAGTGGGCGTGACGGGCCAGGCAGGCACCCAGCAGGCACCCCGGGCCAAGGAGGGTTTCCCTCTGTCCAGGGACGAGCAGCTATTAAAGGCGTCATTCTGCAAGCATCTGACGGACAACATGGTGATACGGGGAAGTCGGCATGGATTTGTCCCCAACAAATCCTGCCAGACCAACCTCATCTGCTATGACCGAGTAACAGGCCTCCTGGATCACAGAAATGCTGTCGATGTGGTTGATCTGGATTTCAGTAAAACTTCTGACAAAGTTCCTGATGATGTTCTGATGGGTAAATTGGAGGACTGTGGGCTGGACTCTAGGATGGTCAGATGGACGGGGAACGGGCTGGACAGCCGCACCCAAAGAGTAGCTCTCGGTGGCATCGTGTCTGTTTGGAGGGAGGTGTCCAGGGGAGTGCCACAGAGCTTAGTCCTGGACGGAGTGCTTTTCAGTATTTTTAGAAACGATCTAGACAAGGGTGTGAAGGGATAACTCATTAAATTTGCAGATGACACCAAACTGGGAGGAGTAACAAACACCACTGAAGATAAGCTAGAATTTAGTGAGATCTGAACACACAAGAAAAATGGGCAGATTTGAATAAGATACAATTTAACAAGGATAAGTGCTGGGTTTTGCACCTGTGTAGCAGAAAGGGAAAGCATACATACTGGATGAGGGATACACTTCTGGGTAGCAGTGTGTGTGAACAAGATCTTGGGATACGGGTGGATGGGAAGCTAAATATGAGCAGTCAGTGTGATGCAGCAGCAAAAAAGGCAAATGCAATCTTGGGGTGTATTGAAAAAAGCATAACATCCAAATCAGAGGATGTCATTGTCCCACTATATACTGCATTAATCACCCACCCCACCCCTGGAGTATTGTGTGCAGTTCTGGAGGCCTCACTTCAAAAAGAGTGTGGACAAATTGGAAGGGGTGCAGAGGAGAGCAACCAGGATGTTCGGGGGCCTGGAGACCAAGCCCTGCAAGGAAGGACTTGGGAATGTTCAGTCTGGAGAAGAGGAGGCTGAGGGGAGACATGATCGCTCTCTTTTAAGTATTTACAAGGCTGTCACTTAGGGGAGGGTGTCCCTCCCCCAGCCCCAGAAGATTCTCTTCTTCATTTTTTGAACTGCCCGGCCTTTCTGTGGGGGAGCTGAGGGTCCTGATCCTGACATGGCATACCCACAGCCAATTTCCTCAGCTGCCTTGTTTTCCTGGGATGTAACGAGTCTTAGCTGCAAATCGTCAAGGGAGTCGATACAGCACTGGCTTTCTTCTTCTTTTTTGACAAAGCCGTTGTGTTGAGGGCAGGCCAGGCTGGCGGTTTGGTTTTGCTCCCCTTCCTGAAGATCAAAGGTGTTTCCACGTGGTCACTTGACGGCATTTCAGGACCTGTTCTGCTTCCCATGTTCTCCAGAGTTCTGCATGTGCAAGAGCCTCATGGGAAGCAGAAACGGTTTCTGTTCCTCTTTTCCCCTGTTCTTTCCCCCTGTGCACACGCCACGATTTTTAAAAAACTGCTGTCCAGCCGCTGCCGGCGCATGTTATGTCCCTGCAGAATCAAAAACTGCAGTTCTGCTTCTCATGCCCCCCCTCTTCCTTTCCCCTGGAGCTGATTGGTCTGTCTGCCGGTAACCATGCCCACCCCCCTCGGCTCTCTGAACTCCTCTCCTGCCATTTTTATCACTAAAGTGAGGTAAGAGTCCTAAGGCTGCTTTTCCGTCTGCTTCCTTTCTCCTTGATATGCGCACACTCTTGGTTTTTTTTTCAAAGCTGGAGTCCTAACGTTGTTGTCTATTCATGGGGAGGGTGGGATACAAACCAAACCAAACAAAACCATCCATACATACATACATACATACATACATGCATACATACATACATACATACATAATTCCCTGCTGGCTTTAAAAGCCAGGAAAGGGTTAAATGCCGTTTTACGCTTACGCTTGTTTGGGAAACAAAGCGGCAGGCAAGCTGCTGGGAGGGAATGCAGCAGCAGCATTTTAACCCTTTCCTGGCTTGGCTTTTTTAAAAAAATGAGAGTGGAATAAGCACCAAATGTACATGTTTCCCCTGAGAACTCCACCACCAATTGCCTCTCTGGGAATGGGGGGGGGGGGAGATAGGTTTCAACATAGCAACATTATGACACATGCGAAATAATTTTTTAAAACGAAATTATTTCAGCTCCAGCCCCCACGAAATGCTGCTCCAGACACATCTCAGCTCATCAGCAGACACCAAATTGCCTCAAGGTCATGCAGTGCAGAATGATGGGACCCCAAGCGGTTTCAGCACCGATTGGCGTGAATGCTCAGTGTCACTGGCTTAAAGTGTGCTGTGCGGAATGGGCCTTAAAGTATGCCCTGAAGCCAGAAGGAAAGGTTTGCACAGATCCGACAGACTCTTAGCCATGTAGGCTTGGTTGAGGATGAATCTTGTCCTTGTCTTCCCTTTCTCTTTTGAGGGGCTCGTTAGCTGTGAGTTGTCCTGAGCAGTCTCAACTGACTCTTTGGGGCTGCAGTTCAGCAGCAGCAGCAGCAGATTTACGTCTGATTGTTCTGCTGGTGTACCACAGAGGTAATTGAGAGCGCCCTGAACATGTGCAGAGTGGTTGGGAGGGTGGGCAGGAGAGGGAGGTGCTTGGGGTGACTTTTCCCACTCTCCAGATGGCTGCCAGAGCAGACGCTGCAGCATAGATGGTGGGAGAAGGCTTACCTCTCGGAACAAAAGACTTTCCCCCACCTGGGTGTAAACTTGGTAAGGTAGTGGACTTGGGCAAGCCACATTCTGTGTGCCCTTGGGGAATCACTGGTGGCCGGGAGCCAAGCAGCCGTGGTCACTCTGCCTGCACGGCAGGGATCCTTGGCTCAGCTTGCTGCAGGGTGTGTGAGCATCCCAGTAGGCTCCTGATGAACAGAGCACATTGGCCAAGGTTTGCCATGGCAGAGACTGCAAAGGAGGAAGAGGTGAGAGGCCGAAGCATGTGGTGAAGACTTACAGCTGCCACACACTCACCACTTCCCCACTTGGTCGCTTGTGTAGTATTTTTATTTTTACGTCATTTATACCCTGCCATTCTCCTCAATAGAGACCCAGAGCGGCTTACGTTGTTCTCCGCTCCTCCATTTTATCCTCAGGAATCTTGTGAGGTAGGCTAGGCTGAGAGGGTGTGACTGGCCTAAGGTAACCCAGAGAGATTCCTTGGCAGAGGGGGGATTTGAACCTGGGTCTCGCAGATCCTTGTGTGACACTAACCAAAAGTTACCAAATCTCACATGATCTCTTGCCTACAGCGTGTGTCCCTGGTGAACATTGCAAGATCAGAATCGCCCTTCCCTCCATGCCTGCCCACATCCCTTCTCACAGTCTGCATTGTGCTCGCTCTCTTTCTTTCCCACTTGAGAAAGTGTTCTGTGTGATTCTGAGCTTTCTTCATGGAGGTGAAACACTGCCTGGCTCACCTACTCTTTTGTTTCTGGTTCCATTGGGACTTACAGGTAGACCATTTCCAGCATAGGGTTTTTATCGTGAACTCGTTCTTGGGCCACGTGAGTCCAGCTTGCTTGGAGCGCCAGTGTTGTGGAATCTGGGAAGGAACCTGGATCCGTCCCAGATGGAGAAGGAAAGAGCACGCTCTGTTCAGCCGTGGCTGTTGAAGTGACAAGTGACGTCGGCTGCTTGCAAAACAAGTCTGATGAACCTCCGCACGATACCGTGATCTCTTTGGGGCTGAGATTGAGCTGATTGGAAGCCCCTGTTAATAACCGAACACGGTAACGAATCTGGCTAAGAAATGATGTGCATTTAGGAGGGAAGCTCTTTAGCAGCCCGATGAAAAATTAGACTGTAGAGTGGGGACGAGAAAGATGGCCCCGTTTAGCAATTAATCAAACCAATGGTAACGTGGAAAGGAAATAAACTTGCTAAAAAGGATTTGCTGAAGCAGATTAGAGGCAAATTTTAAAAAGTAGCAGCAAGGGGCACGGCTGGCTTGGGAATTGCCCTCCTCAGAAATCTTCAATCATTTCTGCAATCAATTCTGCATTTCCTTAATGGCAGCTTGTGTAGAACGAGGGTCGGTCTCTCCCTCCATTGTCTTAGATTAACTGCTAACTGCAACCTATACATTATGCAGAGTATTGAATATTGGTCTCACAACAATGCACTTGCCAGTTGTTTATTTCTCTCCTAGTCTTGCTGCCTGGTGGTTAGGTACTGTACTGAGACGGGGTAAGAGGCAGCCTGGTAATATCTGTGCTCAGTATTCTCCCCGCGCCTCCCTCGCTCCGGTACTGGCTTGGCAAACAGCTGTTTGGGGGTTTGACAATTACCGGCAGCTCTTCTCATAAACTGATTGTTTGTTTCTGGAGACAATTATGCCAACTTTATTATACGATGTATGTTTCACCACCACAAGCAACCTGCTTTATGGGGTTTTGCGGTAAAATACCAAGCGGAGAGGTGGTTTGCTTGCTAATATGATTCAATTGTATTGTGTTATCTGACCTTTAAAGGGAACTAGCAATCTATAATAACACGGCTGAATAGACCTGGTTGTGAGGATGGCTGGCAGGCTCTCCCTCGCTCTCTGGGTATAAATGTGGCTTGCAAATCCTCCCCCCGCCTTAATTCCACAGCTGCAAAATGCCAGGGAGCCCGTAGCGCTTGGAGGGCTACCAAAGGAGGGACCTGCAGCCGGCCGGCCAGCCAGCCAGGGTCCTTTCCCCTGGGTGGGAGGGCAGAGTGGCCTGCAGTGCCAAGTGCTGTGGGCTTCAGGAAAAAGAAGCTCACAAGGGACAAGTCTTCCAGCTTTGTCCAGGCAGCACAAAAGAATTTCACTCTGGTTTCCTCCTTCATCTCCTAAAGGGGTTTCTTCGGCAACAGGCGGGAGGGCATGATAGATGGTCGGGGCCAATCATCTCTTGCCGTTTCCAAGGCAAAGTCACGCCTCACACCTCTTCAGCCTGGCTTCAGGCCTGGTTATTATGGGATGGTCAGGGGCCCAGGGTGGGTGAGCGATGGACCAGGGGAATGCTTCTGTGTTGGGCCTCTCTGTGGCCGTCCATAGAGCCCGTGTCTCACTCTTGTTGGGCTGGTTGCGACTCCCGGCCGGACTCCCCGGACTGCGTTCCCTGTGGTCTGGGTCCAGGGGTGTTACTGTGGACCACGAGCGCTTCTTCCTGGGGATCTCCCTTCAAACGGCGTGCAGGGTCTCCTCCGGGGCAGGTGTGTCCAGCCCTGCTATGCCAATCCCTGCGCCCGTGGCTCCCAGGCTTGGCTACTGTAGTGCGCACTCAACTTGGGGGTGCCCTTGGAGGCTTCAAGTGGTGCTGAGCGCAGCTGCTGTTGGGGTGTGTGCTTACAAGTGGCCTATTCTGTGGGTGAGCCGCTTGCTTCTGGACTCTGCTGTGGAGGCTCACTGGCTACGCTTGGGCTACTCACTCTCTCTCAGCCGAACCTACTTCAGAGGACTGTTGTTAGGATAAAATGAAGTAGGAGAGAAGAATGTTGTAAGTCCCTTTAGGGAGAAAAGTGGGGTATAAATATCTAAATAAATAAAACCTAAATGGGTGGTGGGCCCCATCCCCCAAGGGTTCTCCCCCTCCCTCTCTCTCTCTCTGCATGTGATGAAAGCAAGACGAGGAGCTCATGCATTGCCAGGTGTGAACGGTTCAGCAGGGACCAAGGAGCAGCCCCCACTCGGCAGTGGCCCCCAGAGGGGTGTGGTGAGCCCCGTCTCTCTTGGATTTCTGCAAAGGATCAGAAAATGTCCTTTTTCCTTGGCATTTGGTTGATCTGGATTTTTCTGGATTTTTGAATTGTTTATTTGATCTGCATTTAATGTTTTATTGAGCTTTGTTTTATTGACTGATTTATAGGTGTTTTTTTTTAAACTTGGGGAAAGCAAAAGTAAAGGTGACGGGAGTTTTAGGAGTGTGATGGGATGTGATACTAAACTTTGGCTCTCAGGAGAGGGTCTCTTTCGGACTGGGATCAGAGGATCCATTTAGGGCTTTTATGGCATGCACAAATATATGTTGATTGACAGTAGGCCGAGGAGAAAACTCTGCAGCTGCCCCTGCTCTTGGGAGAGGGATTCATAGACATGGGTGCCACCTATCCTTGCCCACTTTGCCATAGTCTGTTCAGGAGCCAGCATATGCGGCTGGGCTCTGGCGCTTCCCGCGTGGGAGTTCCGGCGCTCTCCACAGTACTGATTCCCTCTGTTGCATATGCCTTGTTCCTGTTTTTCTCTAGACTCCAGATTGTCATTTTGGTTTCCAAGCCTGGGTCTGTTCCATGCCAGCTGGCACTTTGTCTCTCTGGTCTTTTCTCTCTTTTGTGTGAACTTTTTAAAGATTTTATCAAATAGCATGCTATATGTTTGTTTCAACATATACAAACAAAATGCAGGATCGTTTTACAGACACAACACGTGCACATGCACACTTCCTGCTTTGCAGCCAAGGTTGGCTCCCAGAGCAGCTAATGAGAATGCAAATGCCCCATTCAAAGGTTGGGGTGACCCTCCACAGCTGCCTTCTGGCACGTCAGGCCTTAGGTCTATCTAGCTGTGCGCTTGACTGGCAGTGGCGCCCTGGGATGTGTCCCAGAGACATTTCTGCTGCCGGGGGTCCTTTACCTGGCTATGCTGCTCGGGACTGTTTGGCTACTGGGCATGGCTCTGCCACTCAGCTACAGCCCTCCTGTAGGCACCCTAGCCTTGCCCGGCCCTGGCAAGGCCGTCCACGTGCCTGGCCTTTTACTCTAGAGGGAGGAGACAGAGGACCTGGGGGGGGGGGGCTGGGTTGCTCAAGCAGCCGTATTAAGAAGCGGCCTGTGTTCGGTGCCAAAAGCCTTAATGCCGCGTGTGAATTCTTCAGGACTTGTGAAATGGGAGGCCCGAGAGGAAAATGCTTTGGTGCACATTTCTGCTCCCTCTCTGATGTCCAGGTTCTTCTCTTGAATTTCAGCGGCTTGTGGAAGGGAGACAGGATGCTGTTCGTCCCTTGCACTGGTCGAAGGGTACTGCTGTCCTGGGGGCAGGGCCCTGCTCTTTCTTGTAGTGCACTGTGAGGTTTAATTTTGGAGAAGAGAAGCCAAGTGCGGGGGAGCTGGAGACGGGGGCTGTGCCGTGACGGAGATGCTGCTCTGTGCCTGTGACCTCCTAGGCCTTCCTGTCCTTGGAAACAGTTCCCTGTTCAGTTCTCAGGCACAGATTTTTGTAAAGTAACTTTTCTGGTGAAGATCAGATTCCTAAGAGCCAGTTTGGTGTTGTGGTTAAGAGCAGCGGGACTCTAATCTGGAGAGCCGGGTTTGATTCCCCACTCCTCTGCTTGAAGCCAGCTGACCATGGGTCAGTCACAGCTCTCTCAGAGCTCTCTCAGCCCCACCCACCTCACAGGGTGATTGCTGTGGGGATAATAATAACCCACTTTGTAAACTGCTCTGAGGGCCAAGCTACAAGTGACGAATGACGCTTGAACGGCAAGTGTATTTCTCCCTGTTCACTTGCCCTCCACTCAATCCACTTGCCATTCAAGTGTCATTTGTCGCTTGTAGCTTGGCCCTGAGTGGGTGTTAAGTTGTCCTGAAGGGTGGTATATAAATTGAATGTTGTTATTCTGTGTAATGCTGAAATTGCTTGGGCTTGCAGGAGGGAGAGAACTTTTTGAGCCCATCTTTAATTGAAAATAAGGCTTTAAGAAGGAGCTTCCGTGGTGGGGAAGCATGGGCCGCTGTGGGGGGTGGGGGGAGATCATTGTCTCTGGAGCTGCTGGATGGGTGGGTGGGGGGTGTTGTGGGCTCTCAGGACTCTCACCAGGTCCTCAGCAAGGTGGCCTTTTGAACAGGCTCTTCACACGTGGGGAGAGAGGGGGGGATCTTATTACGGGAGGCCAACTGGGAGAGATTAGAACGGCTGGAGGAATCACAACTCCTGGAGCCCCCTCATGTTCCCTGTTCCCTTCCCACATGGAACTTCAGTGCCACGTCCTTCTTTGCAAATGTGTTCTCAGTTGTATGATGGGATTCAGGGACCCCCCCTCCCCCCAGGGAGAAGAAGAGCTGGTCTCAAGCCAAGAAAGCCGCCTGACGAGGCCCTTCATTAATGGGATGAGTTAGAGCCAAGCTACGCCTGACACAGGTTGGACACTTGTCAGCTTCCCTCAAGTTTTCATGGGAAATGTAGGCGTCCTGGTTTTACAGCTTGGCTCTCCATTACAGCTGCAAGACCAGGATGCCTACATTTCCCATCAAAACTTGAGGGAGGCTGACAAGTGTCCAACCTGTGTCAGGCGTCACTTGTAGCTTGGCTCTTAGTTGATTCGCAGCGGCCTCTTCTTGACACAGCACAAGGCTCTCCTGGGGTTGCACATGGGCCTCCTCGTCTCTCTCTTACCCTCCCAGCAGCCCTGAAAGGCAGTTGGGGCTGGGAGACAGAGTGACTGGGCTGAGGTCCCCTTGGGAGCTTTATGCCAAGTATGCCCGCCTCGCCTTATTCCAGCGCTCTAGCCGCTATGCCACACTGTTTCTCGTCAGACCTTCTGGAGCCTCTTTCTGTGGTGCTTCTGGTGACTGCTGAGGGCGCTGGAGTCTCTTCTGCTCTTGTTTCCTTTGTCCCAACGAGGCAGTGGAGCAGCTGTCAAATGCTGCTGTGTGCCCGTCCCTGTTTGCCCAGCAGGGTTTGCAGTCTAATTCCAGGACCCTTGTGGGGTACATTTCCTTTCCACCATGTCTCGGCAGTCCACCTATTCTGCCTCTTCAACAATCAATTCCCATTTGTGATGTGTTAAAATGCGTGTGTTTGTGTGTGTGTGTTGGTTATTTGGCAGGTGTCCCGCTCAAGGGTTTTTGTTATATTTCTTTTCTCTAGTAAACGATTTTAAAAGGAAACCTTGATTCTTAGATTGATTTTTAAATAAGCATATCTTTTACTGATCTGAAGAAGGGAGCTGTGGCTCACAAAAGCTCATGCCTTACCACTAGTTTTGTAGTCTTACAGGTGCCACTGGACTCCTGCTCTTTTCCGTATCCTAGGGGCTGACGTGCAAAGTGGGCACACGGTTTTCTGCAAACAGAACGTTCCATCTGATCTTGCTAATAAATAAGGAGGTGTACAGACAGAGGGAGGCACTTGCACCGTCGATGGGGCAGACGGGGGCCATTCCCGCCAGCTGCCCAGTGTTCTGAGGGAAGAGGCTCCTGTGGTCTTGGCAGGCCCCCCTCCAGCCCCTCTGCCGCACGGTCAGGTTTTTCTGGTTCGGCACCTGCTCCTCTATGCCTCCATGCTCCCAGGGAGCACAGAAGTGCTCTGCCTGGAGTGACGTGTGCTGGTCATCTGCAGAGCCCGTATGGTTCTGGAGCCAGCTGGTGCTCCTGCTTGGCCAGTGCCGGAGGGAGCTGTACAAGAAGGCTTCCTCCCCCCTCCCCTGCCTTCTCCCTTTGTGGGCCGGCTGGCAGCAGCAGTAGCTCCTTGGGGGTCTGAGGTGCCTCATATTGCTCTGGGGCCAGACAGCAGCTCTCTGGTGTAGGGCAGGGAGGACTGCCTGTGTCTGCTGCTTTTCAGTACCAGGCCATGCTGGAAGCTGATACATCACCAAAGAGAGAGCACTGGCTCCTGTCAGAGTGAGTTTGCTTGTTTACTTCATTTATACCCCACCTTTCTCCCCAGTGCAGACCCAAAGCAGCTTGCGACATTCTGCCTTATTTTATCCTCAAAACAGCAACCCTGTGAGGCAGGTTAGGCTGAGAGGGAGTGCCTGGCCCAGTGAGCTTCCACGGCAGAGCGGGGATTCGAACTTGGGTCTCCCAGATCTTTCTGACACTCTCACCACTACACCATGCTGGGGGCACCTCAGAGTGCAGCTTGCATGCTTAGATTTACTGCTCTGCCCAGCTTTGCCTGCTGCTCCTGAATCCCCTCCAAGCACTGAAATCTGCCCCCCGCCCCAGCGGTGCCGGCTTAGCACGAGGCACCACCAGGGCTTGAACTGAACAATGGCAGCAGGCTCTGCTCCAGCCCACCCCCACCCCCACCCCCCACCCCGCACATTCTCCCTCCCCCTCCCCCTCCCTGGATGCTTGGCAGAGGGCAGCATGACTTCCTGCCCTTCTTCAAGCTGATCTTCTGTAGCTGCAATGGCTAAGGGAACCCCCCAGGCTTCATTCACATTTTGTGTCTCTGCCCCAAGCCCAAGGCAGAAAACGGGACTCACTAGCCCCAGGGAGAAGAAGGGGGAGAGGAGACGGCCTCAGAAGGGGCCCGGCAGGAGTCAGCCTCCCCTCTCCTTTGAGGGGCACTTGGGCAATGCGGCAAACGGTTACCCAGGCATGTGAGAGGCCAGAATCCCTGAAGGCACAGTGAGGGGTGGAGCTTGGCGTGCTCCTCCCTCCACCATGATTTCTGCCAGCATCTTGGGATCGCTCTCTCTCAGCACGCCCAAGAGCTCCCCTTCAAGGGAAAGGAAGCTGCTCTCCCCCTCAGAGATGGACTTCGGAAGAGACCAGGCAGGTGCCGAGCCCACCTGAGGGAGCCCCACTGCTTTCCCACAGGCAGCTTGTTAAGGTGGACGTGGCTCCCCTGAATCTTTTGCCCGCTTTTAAGCAGCGCTTGCCTGTTAAACAGCGCAGGGCAATCAAGTCCTCCCAGCTTCAATGCTTCCATTCAGAAAAGCCCTTCGCTACAATGTTGCTTTTAAGTAAAGGTAGAGTTTCCTTTCTCCCTAATTCATAATCACACACCACGCCACTTCTGAGCTTTTTCAGATGTGAGAAATGATTTGGAGTCTAGAAATGCTCTCTGGGCAGTTGTTTGTCTATATTTGCAAACGTTTCTCCCCCCACATTGGAGGCCTAACCCTTAAGAGCTCCCCTTCCACCATGTCCCGTGGGAGAATACCCCCTCCCAGTTTAACAGCCTCTTCCGGGCTCATATTTTATCCCAGTACCTGCGGAGCTTTAGATCTCCCTGAGCTGCCCTGGCCCAAAGCCAAATTCTGGAATCAAAACAATAAAGTGCTTTTTAACGGGAAGATGCCCCACAGCAAGTGTTCATTGCAGTCTTGGTGCAGAAGGAGACACGCCCAGCTCCTTGGCCTAGGAAGAAAATGCAGCAGACCAGGGTTTGGAATCTCTTGAATAGCGGTGGGCAAAGACTTGGTGGAACTAAGGCAAAGAAGGTGGCTCTTCTCTCCCTTTATTTACATATCTGCGCTCCACTTTTGCTTGCGGTGGTTCACAATTCATGCAAATTACAATAAAAGTCCAAGATTTTGGTCCAGTAGCACCTTAAAGACCAGGCAGGTATGAGCTTTCGAGAGTCAAAGCTCCCTTTGTCAGATGGAAGGAGACGAAAAAGGAAGGAGTCTTTAGAAGGGTATTGCAGATTAAAATGTCAGGAAGCTAGCTAGAATATGATGTTGCAATTCGCTTGATAGAGCAGGGGTGCAGAGTGCAGAAAATCAGCATCTGTAGTGCTATGTCACAATTCAGACCAGGGTGGGGGGGTGGGGGTGGGGTTCCATTGTTCTGACTTTGTAAATAAACTCTCAATTCCAGAAATCTCCTTTTTTTCTCCTTGAAGCGACTCCGCTTGAGAACTGCTACTCTCAGGTCAGTGATGGAGTGGCCTGGCAGATTAAAATGTTCTCCCACAGGTTTTTGAATGTTGTGAATCAGATTTATGTCCATTTATTCTTTTGCAAAGGAACTGACTTGTTTGGCCAATGCAGAGAACTGAAGGACATTGCTGACTCTTGATGGAATATATAATGTTGGAAGATGAACAAGTGAATGTGCCAGAGACGGTATAGCGGGTGTCATGAGGCCCAGTGGTTGTGTTGTTGGAGTGAATGTGGGGACGGAACTGGCGTCTTGGTTTCTCGCAGGCCCTGGCCCCAGGGTCCGTGTCCAGGTTGGGACGTGCATGCTTGTGCGTGTGGAGTTGTTTAAGGTGGGGGGGGCAGGCTGCCTGTGGGCAAGAAAAGGTTTGCCTCCCAGTGCCTGTGAGAGAGAGAGAGAGAGAGAGAGCGAGAGAGAGAGAGAGCTGCGCCATCGTCCAGCATCAGTGGCAGATCATTAATGATGCGCTGAACTGGTTTGAGCTGGAACTGTGTGTGACTACCAGGGGTGTTCTGTTGGCACTGCATTTGGGTTTAACTTGTAGCGGATCATGACTTGGTAGCATTCTGGTTTTGTTGATCTATTTTCTTACTACATCTGGTAGGTGCTGTCCTTTCAGAACCTCTGTTGTAAATCACGCAGGTGAGCATCTCTGTCAGAGGGACCAGAGCAGGTGTGGCTGGAGGGGAGAGCTTGGCTGTAGTCAGTGAATGGTCTGCGGTGTTTGGGATGGTGGCCAGAGGGGTGTGTACACGTTTGGTGATCAGAAGGCTTTTCAGTGGAAGGTGGCTTCCGTCGTGGTGTCTAGAAAATGTTCCTCTTGTATGGATTGATTCATGGTCAGATGGATGGTGGGGTGGAAGTTGCTAGACACCACTGTACCAATACAGTGGCCGTTTCTGCCCGGAGCTTTGTCCCTGCCCTCGCTGCCTTTTGAAGCCCTGACAGAGAGCAATGCAGAGTAATTTCCTCGGCCTCATTGCCATCTGTCTTTTCTGTGTAAATTAGGCGTGTGAAAATGTTTCTGGATTAAACCCCCTTTGTCCCGTCATCTGTGCCACTGTCAGGTCTTGGCAGGTAAATCCCCAAGCACTTCACGGCATTCCCTCAGGCTAGGAGTTAAAGGTACTTTATTGATGAGATACACCAGTCTCAAGATACTCAGACAGGAGCATTGGCAGAAGTGACGCAGGGCGGCAAAGCAAGGATAATTATAGGGTGACATTCCCGCCCCTGGGAAAGAAAGTCCATTAGGATTTTGGCGCGAAGGGTCCAGGATCTCGGAGAGGAGGGGAAGGGGGAGGATGAGCGCATCCCAGTCCTTAGGGAGGGTGATACAGCTCCGACTGGAACTTCAAGGCCACGTTTTCAAGCCGGCCGGGGAACAGTAACCAGAGACCTGCAAGATAAGCAGCTAACAGCCAAGCAAGCAAACATGTTCCCTTTGCATATTCTCAGATGTGTAGAATATTGTACACCAAGACAGTCATGGTAGATATACTGGGGTGTATTTGACAGCCACGTTGCATGCCGATGTCTTTGCTTCACCCAAGATCTTCCTGATGGGGCTTCAGGACTTGGGCGTGATGTGCAGCCCTGTGCCAGGCTCTGCCAAGTAGCTCTCAATAACTCCACTCAATAACTTCATCTCCCCTTCCCACCGGGGCGTTTTCACCCAATAGGGGCACCGGTTTTCCCTCAAACCCTTGTGTCCCTTGGAATGGAGGTGTCCCAATAGAACTATGGGTGCTATTATTCTAGCAGTATTCTGCACGTGGCCGAAAGCTGACCCAGTCATCTTGTTGGTGATTGATATAGCATCTCAGAAACTGCTCCAAAATCTGATCAGTCCATTCTGTCTTTTCATCCGTTTCGGGATGGTGTGCTGAACTTAGTCCTTGTTCAATTCCTGTCAGTTTCATAAGCTCTTGCCAAAATGTAGCTACGAATGGACTCCCACGATCTGAAATCACCTTCTTGGGGAAAGAATGTAACCGTACCGCAATCTGCATGGAAAGGGTAGCCAGCTTTTTTTGCTGTGGGTAATTTAGAACATCGTACAAAATGAACTTGCTTAGAAAACAAATCAACAACCACTGAAATCACAGTTTTCCCTTTGCTAGGCTGGAAATCCGTTATAAAGTCCATAGAAATCGTGGCCCAGGGTCTGGAGGGCGTCTCTAGTGGGTGTAAGAGTCCTGGGGGCTCCCCCCCCGCTTCTTTCCCATTACACATATTTAACAAGTGGTCACATGCTGAGATACATCTTTTCTCATACCTGGCCACCAACATTGTCTCTGGGCTAAATGCAGCATTTTCACGAACTCGAAGTGCCCAGCCAGTTTGTCATCGTGACATTTCTTTAGCACTTCCCCTCAGAGGCCTTCTGGCACATACAATTTACCATTTCTGTGCCAGCATCCATCCTCCCTCCTCTCCAGGGAGTCTTCTAATCCCTCCTCCCCCTCCTTCTCCAGTTCCACCTTGATGTTCTCTATTCAAGGGTGGGGCGGAGACGTCTGGAGCTCACGTGCTTGCTGTTGCGTTATCATTGCCTCCCCCCCCAGCTGAGTTGGTGTAAACATAGTGTCGATAATCTCCTCCCTTTGACTGTTGTTTTGCGGGAGGTGGGACAAGACGTCCGCTAGGAAGTTTGAGGATCTGGGGAGGTGTTTAAAGGTGAACTGAAACTTTGAAAAGAACTCTACCCCCCTGAGTTGCTTCACGCCCAATCTGTAGGGTGACCGGAGGACCTCCAAATTCTTGTGGTCTGTCCATACTTCAAAAGGTATTTTGGCTCCCTCTAGCCAGGGTCTCCAGGTTGACAAGGCTAGTTTAACGGCTGCTGCCTTTTTGTCCCACACAGACCAATTTCTCTCAGTCTCAGAAAACTGACGAGAAACATATGCTCACGGGTGTAACTGCCCATCCTCCCGCTCCTGCAACATTACTCCACCCATAGCCATATCACTGGCATCCACTTGTACAATGAACTTTTCGTTTTCGTTTGGGGGGCACAGAATGGGTTCAGCAGTAAACAAAGCTTTTAATGTCTCAAACGCCTGCTGGCATTCATCCAACCACACCAGTTTGGCATTCAGCTTCACTTCATCTGAGCCCTTCCCCTTCGTTTTCAGCAAGTCAGTTTACGGCAGTGTGGTCTGGGTGAAGTTTTTAATGAATGGTCTGTAAAAGTTGGAAAGCCCAGAAACGATTGTACCTGTCATCTGGTTTTGGGGGCCTCCCGCTCCACCACATCTTGCCCCTTGGCAGGATCCATCCCCAGTCCTCGTTGGGAAACCCGACAGCCCAGGAAATCCAATTCTTCCCTGTGTAACTCACATTTGAATGACTTGGCAAACAGTTTTTTCTCATACAAAGTGCTCTCAGTAATTTCACATGCTCCATATAGTTGTCAGAAGAAATCAAAACATCTTCAATATAAACAACCACCCCTTTGTACAGATACTTATGTAACATTTCATTGATCAAGTTCATGAAAACTCCCAGCACTCCTTGAAAGCCAAATGGCATCACCAGATACTCAGATTGCTCCAGGGGGATATTAAAGGCCGTCTTCCACTCGTCCCTAGTCACAGGACTAGGACTGGAGCTAATAAAACTCAAAAACCTTATAGTATTTGAGCAAATGGACGGGTCTAGTATGAATCTTGCACCCTGTAAAACTGAGCCTACCCCGATGGGCATGGAGGATCATTGGGAGAATTGAACATATGTAGTCAGTGATGTGGCCAAATATCCCTTGGTACTGGGAAGTCATTGGCTGTGGGACCATGTCCCATACATCAAATGGTCTACAGGAATGGCGATCTTTAATGAAGATTGTTGTGCAAAACATGCCTGGACTAAAGTGTGGGGCTGGGAGGCACCCTCCCCATTAGAAACAGTGTTATTGATCGTGGAGGAGGAAAAAGCCATTCCCCCAAATATCAAGATGATGAGCTTCCCCACCCCCACAGAAACATGGACTGTGCTACTGAACTCATTCCAGGGTAAAAGTTGCTTAAAGGAAAGCTGTATTCTATGAGCCCAGCAGAAAGAAAGGAGCTGAGAGAGTTCATTGATAAAAACCTGGTGCGTGGATTCATCTGCCCTGCCAGCTCCGCCCATGCAGCGCCTGTGTTATTCCGCAAAAAGAAAGATGGGGGGCTAAGACTGTGTACTGATTATCGGGGAATAAATGCTGTGTCTATGTCAAATGTGTACCCCCTCCCTCTAATCAGAGACTTGCTCAGTGTGGTGGCACAAGGGAAAATCTTCTCAAAGTTGGACTTAAAAGATGCTTACTTCAGGGTAAGAATAAGGGGGATGAATGGACGACTGCCTTCAATACCCTCCTGGGGCAGTTCGAATACCTCGTAATGCCTTTCGGCCTCCAAGGGGCCCCAGATGTGTTTATGAATTTAATCAATGAAGTGCTACATGAGTACCTGTACAAAGGGGGGGTTGTTTACCTAGATGACATGCTGATTTATTCTGCTGATAAAGAATCCCATGTAGAATTAGTCAGAAAAGTGCTGACCGCTTTAAATAGCACAAACTGCCAGTAAAATTGTCTAAATGGAAGTTCCACAAGCAGGAACTGGATTTCTTGGGGTACCGGGTCTCACATCAAGGACTTAAAATGGACCTGGCAAAAATCCAAGCTGTAGTGGAGTGGGAACCACCCAAAACAAGAAGGAAATTGCAATCGTTCCTGGGGTTCGCTAATTTTTACAGACCGTTCATAAAGAACCTTGCCCAAATCGCTCTCTCTCTCACAGACTTGCTAAAAACCAAGGGGAGGGGAACGCAAGGGGAAAAGCCTAGTGCTAAATTGAATTGGACCACAGAGTGCCAAGATGCTTTTGAAAAACTAAAAAAGTTGTTTATTTCAGAGCCAGTTCTACAGCACCCAGATGAGAACCGAAATTTTGTGGACCAAGTAGACGTGAGCGATTCTGCTGTGGGGGACATTTTATTACAAATAAATAATGAAGAGAAGTTGTGCCCCTGCTCATAGATTTCTAAAGAATTCTCCGAGACAGAACGCAACTGGAGCGTGTGGGAGAAGGAATCTTTTGCAGTGAAATTTACACTCACCACCTGGTGACATTGGTTATAGGGGGCCACAATTCCTTTTGAAGTATGGATTGATCGCAAAAACTTAGAAGTGTTACACAGTCCCCGTAGACTGAACGCCAAACAGTTAAGATGGGTGGAATTCTTTTCCAAATTCAACTTCACATTGAAGTACCTCCCTGGCCGATCAAATTTCCTAGTGGACTCACTAGGAGCCTGGACTTCTTTTGCAGTAGTACAGGGATCTGTCTGTCATATCCTGTCATCCACAGCCTGACACTGACATTCCTCTGCTGGGAAACACAATTGGCCTATTCTCCACCAAAGGTAGGGGTCATGATCACAGAGCCATTGGACCCCCAACACCGCAGGGAACTTCGCAGTAGGGCTAACTACAAAGGCTCTCTCTTCCCAGTGACTCCCCATCCCCACCGGTGTCAACTCAGTCTCATAAGTGGGAGGGGTCCCCTTCATGAGGGTTCCATCCATCAGCTCAAACCTGATAGACTTGGGTAGCTTCACCAGGTTGAGTCCCAACCCCAATTCTAAAGCAGGGGCTATTAAATCCCGGCTACACTCAGAGTCAGTTAAGGCCCTGATCCTTATGTGAGTCCCCCCTTTGGGTTCACTAAGGTGATAGGGATAAAAAACAACGCTCCCGTCAGTCTCACCATTGGTGGCAATGGCTCCTCTGGGACCTGCCGGCTGGTGCCTTTCAAAGCAGGTCTCCATTGTTTCCCACCAGCGGTACCTCTTCCCCTTGGTTGCTAGGCAGGGTGCCATTCCTGAAACTATCGATTCCTCTGTCCACTCCCGCCGTTGCAGCTTCCTCATTGAGCCACGCTGTCACTCCCCCTGATTTGCGCAGGCCTCCTGGTTTGGAGCGTCTGGACGAGACCTGCTTAGTTCTCTTGTCCCTCTCCAGAGGGGCCTGATTCACTCCAGGACAGTCTGCTGCGAAATGGCCAGCAGCCCCACATCTCAGGCACAGTCCTTGCTTCATCCTCCTCTCTCCTCAGTCGGGGCTGTCAACTCTCGTGGATGCAGCTCCTCACTCCTTCGGTGCTCTGCTGTCCCTCGCTGTTGGCCCGCCTGATGTTGGAGATGAAGCAGTTTCACCACTTGTTCTCTATTTTCAATCTCACACGCCAGCTGGATCCATCCAAGCTGGGTACGCAGGTCATCTTGGATCATGGCTTTGGCCCCCACGTCTGGGTTCAAGCTGGTTCTGAAGAACTCCACCTTTACCGACTTGTTCCAATCTCACACCTTGGCTTCATATGCTCTGAATTCCACTGCAAACTCTTGCACGGACCGACTCCCTTTCCCCATGCGCTTCATGCGCTTGGTCCTTGCCCTCTCCTCCTTCGTACTCCACCTTAAGTGCACGCAAGAAGGCTCTCGCACTCTGCAGTTCTGGCGCTCTGGCCATGTAGAGCGTGACGTACCCTTTTGCTGCCGCTCTCCCCAGTCGGGAACTCGGGTAACTCACCCAGCTGGCCTCATCGGGGAAAGTGTGGTCTCATCCTCTCAGGAACTCTCCCACTTGCACTAGGAAGTACCCCAACTCCTCGGGGTCCCCTTCAAAGCAAGCTTCCAGCTTACGTAGTTCCAATGGCTGTTGGGGTTGAGGTCCCGGTACTGCTCCCAGTGGCCGTAACAGGACCCTTCCAGGCGGCCCTCCACCTGGAGATTCAGGTAGAATCAGTGGGTGCGCTGCCACCTGGGCTCCCTGCCCACCTAGAGGTCCTGGGATCCCTTGCTGTTCTGGAGGTAGTGGGGCTCCTTGTCCATCTGGGGGTACAGGGACTCTCTGGCCGGGGCTGTCACCTTGGCCCACTGGCTGATCCTGCTGGGGGAGGGTCACCCGCAGGAAATCTTGGCTATTCCGTACGAACTCCTACATGCGGCACCTCCTCTGCCCCACTTCACCCTGAAGCTCATGTATTGCTTCCCTGGAGGTTGCTCCCAGCAACTCCTCCATCTCTGGTTCCTTGTCCAGATCCTCCTCTCCCTCGAGGAGATCCTCTCCAGGCCTAGACTCAGCTTAAACAGGCAACTCCGTCCATAATCCAGCAAGCCTCTTTCTCTCCTGGCCAATGCCATGTGAGGGGTCCATGCCTTTGGGGTGTCTTCAAACAACCCCTGGAAGCTGAGGTCACTCCTTGGGAGAACTAAACAAGACAGCGCTCCTCCTGTGGCCAACGTGCTCATCTGCGGGGTCTTTAGGGTTTTCCTCTGCCAGCCCTCTCCCCCCGCTGCCATAGCTCAGGTGTTAGGATTCAACAGTTGCCCAGGTTCACGGATCAGAGGGTGAAGTCAATCCTAGCAATCTGTCAGGCTCTGCCAAATAGCTCTCAATACCTTCACGGCTTGAGTCCAGGAACTGCATGAGTTAAAGCAATTTTATTGATTAGCTATTAGTTCATTCCCTATTACAATCCTTGCTAGGACCAGTATCTGTCTAGAAGCATACCATAGATATAGGAGTCTACGCCCAGCCCCCGCAGAGCCCCCCTTAAGAAGACAGCTAACTAAGTATAACAAAGGAACAGCAAAACGAAACAGAGACGTTATGTGCAGCTTGAAGGCCAGGCGAGCCTGAGGAGGAGATAACAGGCGGCTGCTAGATTCCAGGCCGGAGCAGCAGTTAACAGCAATTGCACAGAGCCTGGCAGTGTTAACACAGAGGCTGCAGTTACAGGGTTACACAGAGTTGCGTGGTGTGCGGCAGGAGACATCCTGACACCCTGGTATTGTGCTCTTCTGCCCTTTTCCACATTCATGGCACCCTCTAATAGCAAAGTGTGTGTGTGTGTGTGTGGGGGTCCTGTGCTGATCATTGCAGCAGCAAAGTAGGGCCCCCCTCTGAAATAAGAGAGGTCTCTGCATGCTTTAGGGAAACGCCTGAACTGCTTAGGAAGGAATGTGGTGAAGGGATCCCATGAAGCAGCCAGTAGCACACCGACCAGCAGATCAAGCTTGCCCAGGAATCAGGTCCCTGCCTTGAACAGTGAGCAGGATATGAGCTGGCGAGTGAGTGTTTGAGCATCCCTAAAGGTGGGAAGTAAACGTTTCAAATGAATAAATCTCATCTATACAGAAAAAAAATATGCTTCCCTTGCTGGAGGTAAGGGGAGGCTTTAGGGGCTGCTGCTCTGGGATGCAGCCCCAGCTTGGCCAAAGGTTTCTTCTTCAAGTGAACGCTTTCACTTTTCATAATCAGAAATGGAAATGGAAAAGACAGTGCAACACCAAAACAACACCTGGAGCTAAAAAGGGACCGCCAGTCTCTTGACCAGCCCTTTATTCACTGGGCACATGTTGTGTAGGGTTTGATTGTCAACAAGTGGCTCTGCTGGCTGGAGTCCCATTGGGACAAGGAGGGACAGAATGCGAAAAGAGGCACAGTCGAGAGAGTGCGCCTTTAATTCCCTCGCCCCTTTGCTGACCACCGCTAGCAGTGTACTCTGCAGGGTGTGAGCCTCTCTCCCGGGCTGGTGGGTCTGGACTGTCCCAGCCTTCAGAGCACACTCGGAGCCTAAGGAGGAAGTCGGGTTGTGCACTGAAATACCACTTCTCTTTCATTCCCCCCCCCCACACACACACACTGGCAGTTTCCTACTGCCCTTTGGGGCTAGAACGGGCGGACGAGTGGAGAGGACACTCGAGGCCATCTTGCTCAGCTTCCCAGCTGGGAAGGGGGTCCATGGGCTCTCCAGCCCAGAGCCCCAGCTGGAGCCACACCCTTGGGAGCTGGCCTCCCATGAAGAAGGACCCTCCTGTCCCTTTGGGGCCTCTGTGGAGTGGCGTTCTCCTTCGCCCGGCGCTCCTGCCTGCAGCCCCCTGGAGCTGGAGCTGAGCTCCGAAGAGGCCTCCCTGTTCTGTTTCCTTATTCAGAGCAGCAGCTGCTTGTTCCAGGGAAGTGTGCATTATTCATTTGCAAGAGCTGAGAGCTGAGCAAATAATGAATGGCTTCAGCACAGGCGATCTGTGACCGGAGAGGTGGAGAGAGCCCCTTCAGGACACACTCGTGCTTGGACCCTTGAGCGGCTGTTCTCGCCAGCAGGATGGTAGCTGGTGGATTGACCCCCCTCCCCCCAGGTGGCTTAGCTCCCCCTTTTGCCTCCTGCCTGCCTCCTTCAACCCAGAGCTAATAAGACTGTTGCAGGCAGCTCTGGAAACCTGGCCTTGGGAAAGAAAGCCCCCAACAAGGCACGTGTGCTTGGAGCGAGGGGTGCTTTCCAAAGCCAAAGCAGCAAATGTGCTGCTCTTTGATGGCAGACGAGGATCTCCAAGGGGGAGGGGGAAGGGAGTGGATAGCATGGGATCCAACATCCACTGCGAGTGCTTTGCAGGGGCAGCTTGTTCCTCCCACCTGGAATGGGACAGGGGGGAGCAGCTGTGTGCCTGCTTTCCCATATTTTATTCCCACCCCAAATTAGCTCTGGCTTGTGGTGCTGACAGAGTCTGCTGCAAATAAAGGTCCCTCAGGCTTCTCCCAAATACCCTTCTCTGTGTGCTCCTGGGACTTGCCTAGCTTCCCAGGAGCTGCTCTTCCTCCCAGTGGCATCCAGTCACTTGGCGGTAGAACAGCACAGGGCTCTCACCTTGGCTGCATGAGAAGTGCTCCACAGATCCAGGGAGGCAACTGCCCTGGGGCCGGAGCAAGAGGCTGTGGCATGGCAGAGCCTCTCCTCTCAGACCTGCAGCTAGCAGCACAGCTCCTTCCGTCTGCAGGGGGGCTGGTGTGTGGCCTCATGCCCAGGATGGGTGGGGAGGTTTGGCCCTTTCCAAGAGGGGCCTTGGGGGGTGAACTGACCCTCCCGGAGGGTGGCAGCCCTGCAGCGAAGTTGGAGGGGTCCTGCAGGCTGCCTTGGCCAGCTTCTCGCCAGTCTCTGCACCCACTCCTGCAGTCTAATGGACGTGGATAAGGATGCAATCCACCCACTCCTGTTTTGCTTTGTTTGTTTTAAAGCAGAGTTGAAGCTTTTGTCAGATGTGAAGAGGGCAGGAAAGAAACTGAGGGGGTGGAGGGGGGGGATCTACTGCAACGCCAGCTTAAACTGGTAAATCCCAAAGCTACAATTTGCATTCAGTTGAACAAAACTGTAGGAGAAATGATTCAGCATCCATAACCCCCTGAAAGAAGCAGAGATCTGTTCTGCTCCGAGCTGTGCGAGTGTGGAGGATCTGTTGCATAATGGCTGGACTCTGCACAGGGCCCGGTGCTCTCTTGCTCCTTTGCAACGGTGCTGGAGCCCAAATGATCCCTGGGCTTGTAATTGCCACTAGATTCCATGGAGCCTGCATTGGTGCATTTTAAGCTTGCAATCCCGATAACAGATGGGGCCAGGCACTCTTTCCCAGGCAGTAGCTGGGAGCCACGTGGCCTTGAACAATGTGGTGCTATTGGCAGTATTGGACACAAATCTGTTTTCCATCATTGTCAAATCCTACTGGGGTGTGTGCCACAGGAAGGAAAGTCAAATGTGCCATTGACTTTTTAATGGGATGTCTGCCCTCCCCTCCAGGAAGAGCATGAAATAGGCTCTGGTCTGGGTCTCCTTGGCTTCCATGACCAGCAGGGCTGGGGTGTGCCAAGCTCCCCCGTCCCCCATCCCTCTAAAGCGCTGGGTGACCAAGGGCCACTACCTGAAGGTGGGGTGGGTGTGCTCTCTCTGGCAGCAAGGAAGGGCCGCTACAGAGAACCCGCCTTCAAAATCAGCCCCTGCCCTTAATCTGCAGAAGGGCAGCAGTGGAGGTTGCGTTTGGCTAGCATTTGGGGGGACTTAAGCCAACCAAATACCGAAAAGGTTGCTTGGATCCCCTTCCCTGCCCACTTCTACTGGCTGCCTGGGAGCAAGGCAAGCCTGGCTAGGACCATGGCCGGCTGCCACGCCGGCTGCCCCTGAGGTTGGGCTGGAGCAGATGGAGGCTCTTGAACAGCGTCACCACCAGCCCCTCTCTCTGCGGGTAGCTGCTCCTGTCTTGGCCTGGGGCTCTGCTGGCCTCCTCCTGTGGGGCACCTCCCGTCTCTTGACTCGCTCTGGCATCTCTTCCAGGCTGCAGAGGGCGAGGGCCTGCCGGTGCTCTTTCTCCACTCCCAGACTTTGGGATGTGTGAAAAGCCCCCCCCCCAACCTCTGAGCATTCCCACGGGTGGCTTGGAAAGAGGGTCTGTGGGGTGAAATTAGGAATGTTCTTTGCGTATGGCTCATTATGACTTTAAGGTATTGTTTTCTGTCTTTATAGTAGGAAGAAAGTTGTGCTAATTGACATTTTTAAATAAACAAGAAGATATGCGCTGGTGGGGGGGTGCACTGGAGGGCCTCTGGGCCTTGTCAGGGTTAAGGCTGAAGGGGACTGGCAGAGCCCCCCCACCCCCACCCCCCACCCCCGAGCAGCAGGAGGTTCTGGGGCTGAATCCTTGGAGGCTGTCAAGGGGGGGGGGGTGTCCTCCTCTTCACCTCAGGAGGGGTCTTGGGGGAGCTTCTGCAGAATCTTCTCCTCGTTCTCCATGGTCTTCAGAGCTCCACCTCTACTGATAGCAGGGGGTCAGGATCCTGACTCACGGCATTTGCACAAGTGTAATCTGCTGGTGGTTCTGGTGTGTGACACAGTCATAGGCTGAAGGACTTGTTGGGCTTAGTGGCACCGTGGCTTCTGCAGCCCAGAGCATTTTAATGATGAATGAAATTCATCATTAAATCTGCCAGGAAATTCATCATTAGTTGCCAGGTCTGAGGAGGCAGGCAAGTCCAGCTGCCCAGTACCCCGCCCTCCTCAGCCAAGCTCCTCTAGCACCTTCCAAACAACACTGAAAACCCAACACAATGAAAAGTCACATCCTATTATACAAAAGGCAAGCCGTGTTTCAGACAACTCACTTTTTATCCTAGTGTGCCTCCAGAGGGTGCTGCTGTGGTGGTAAGTCCAAGTGAGGAATCCCGTGCCTCTAGAGAGCACACCATGGTGGTAAGCGCAGGCAAGGCAGCCCGTCCCTCCCTCCCGCCCCCCACCTTCAGCCAGCGGCGATTGTGACAGGGAACAGGTGGCAACGCCCACCACCCTCACCCAGTGGGAATCAGGCACAGAGCACATGGCAATGCCTGCCCCTTCACCCAGCCAGGAGTAGGCATGGAGCAGATGGCAGTACCCCAAGGCATGGAGCAGGTGGAAATGCCCGCCCCCCTTCATCTGGCCAGAATCAGAAACGGAGCACGTGGCAATTCCCGCCTCCTTCACACAGCTGGGATCAGACATGGAGCAGGAGGCAATGCCTGCCCCCACTTCACCCTGTGAGATTCAGGCGCAGAGCCCCCTTCACCTGGTGGGAATCAGGAGCGGAGCAGGCAGCAATGCCCCCCCTTCACCCAGCTGGGATCAGGAGCGGAGCAGGCAGCAATGCCCCCCTTCACCCAGCTGGGATCAGGAGCGGAGCAGGCAGCAATGCCTAGCTGCTGGCCCTTCCCTTTCTAGAGCCGTTTTGTATTTTCCCCCACAATGGGCTTTGTTGCTAGTAAAGTCAATAAAAGGAATGGGCCAGGGAACCCAAATAATGCCACAAGTCCAGAAAAACAAAAGAGTGTTAAAAAAAGATTAAAAGGAGATCTTTCTTTTCTTCTTTTAAAGAAAGGATTGCAGCATAACCTTCAGGGGGACAGGAACAGGAGAACAAAAAACAATTAACCAGAAGCCACGGAAAACAAATGTGCTTTGCCTGGCAGCCGAAACTCAGCAGGGTTTGTGGCTGTCAAATCAATATGGGGAGGGGAGTCTCTGGTCAGGGTGCCTCCCCCCCACCCCCCGCTTCACCCCTGAAAGTGGGGTGTCCAGTGAAGGGTCCGATGCAACGGGCTGTGAGACCACTCGGGGGGTGCATGGGGACTGATCCATGCTGGGCCCTGTGGGGATAGGAAAGGAAAGGAATGTGCCAAACAGGAGCCATCGCTAGCGATCTCCCAGCCCCCCCCCCCTGCTCGTGTTAACTCCTGAGCTATAAAGGGCCAGCAGAGAGGTGACAAATGCTGAGTCAGGTGGATCTTTAAGGGAGTGCAAATGGTGCCGCAGTTAAAATAGATATTTCAGAGTTGTGGCCACTATAAAAGTGCCTTCGAAATCTGGCCGGCCGAGCCAGCCGTCCCCTTGCAGATTTATAGCCCTGGACAGAATTGGCCAGTTGGCTTGTAAAGCCTGGGGATCCTTTTGTCCTTGAGTGGGAGGTTTTGCCCCCCCCCCCCCACCATTGTGGGACCATGACTTTGGGTTTTGAAGAAGCCCCAGTACCTCCGCAACCACAAGCAGGGCTGCCAACCTCCAGGTGGTGACTGGAGAACCCCTGGAATTAACAACTGATCTCCAGGCTACAGAGATCAGTTCCCATGGAGGAAATAGCTGCTGTGGAAAGTGGACTACAGCATGATGCCCTCCAGAGCTCTCTCCGCTCCCCAGACCCCACCCTCCAGCTCCATCCCTCAGATCTCCAGGGATGTCCCTGCTGGGAGCTGGCAGCCCCAGCAGAAGTGGCATGGCCATTGCCTGTGCAGGCTGCCAAGGCGCTCTCGCCCACGCAGCCCCCAGAAATCATTGCCCCTCTGCCCAGGGAGCTGGTGCAGGGGCTGCTGGAAGCGTTTAGCCAAGACATCTTGCGCTGCTAAGGAAGGAAGCCGGGGCAGGAGCAAGAGAGACTTTGCTTTGCAGGCACTTCCTTATTGATAAAGTGTGATATAAATGCCTGAGATAAAGAATAAATGTTGCACACGCCCAGGATCGCTGAAGCTGCCCCTTGCCTGGGATCTCACTGATGAAGTGGGGTGCAAAGAGATGCCCCACTGATCTGCAGGTGGATTTGGGGAAAGGGGGAAATGCAGGGTTCTCAAGGGAGCACTTGTGCTTGCTGCCCCCTTTCCCTAGGCCCAGCTGCTTGCAGAGTGGCTGTTCCTGGGAATGTGTGCCTGATTTGTTCATCTGTGGACATTGTTGCTGCAATCCTGTGCCATGGTAATGAGCCCCATTCAGACCAGTCGGACTCCAAGGTGCAGATGCGCAGCCCAACGGTAGTCAGCCCCTGTAGGTCAAGTGTGCAGCAGTCCCTCTGAGTTCCGGGAGCCTGAAGCAGCACCAGGCACCTGCCGTTGGGATATGTACCTGCAACCCCGTCCAGATGCTTAGAACAATCTTGAGCTAGCTGCTAGCTGCTGAATGGCTCTTTTGCCTGGACCTTTTCTAGCCTGGGAGCTGCTCAGAAGCACCTCCAAACCAATCCCCGGATCCTTCTCCCTCAAGCCAGAGGCAGGTGACCCCGCTCCACTTGGGAGCCGCAGAGATGCAGAAGAGCCTTGGATTCATGGGCATTAACCCCAAAGGCCATTTGCCTGCTGAGCACCCTGAATCAACGTGTGCTTGTGGTGGAGGCCGGAGGAGGCGATCTCACTCTCGCGTCTTCAGAGAGGGGCACAAACAGCGCTGGGGAATGTGCCATAATCCAAGTGTTCCCTGCTCAGGCATCTCTGGCGTCATGTCTTGCCATTAAGAAGTTTCTCCTACTGGGCCACTGAAATCTCTCCTCCTGTATTCCAAGAGTCCCCCCCCCATCTGTAATGACAGCCAGGAACAATCTTCCTGTTGCCCCCAGGCTCTGGATGTGGCCCCTTTCGTTCCTGCAGAGGGCTGGGGGCAATTTGCTTCTTGAAGCCCCCTTTGCTCCCTGCTCAAGGCAAGCCAGCCCTCTCTGTATTCTCTGCACAGCAGCCCAGATGCGTCCGCTCCTCAGCAGTGCCCCGAGGCCTGTAGAGCAGGTTTACTTGAAGTGCATCACCTGTCAAGCAAAATTGATTTTGGCTTTGACTTATCTAAGATAACAGCAGAGCTGCTCGAGTGTAGAAAAGGCCCTCCATTTAACAAGCACGTTTAGGATTTCACAGCTCTTAATGTGGAGGGGAGAGGCCAGACTGCTTGCTTGTGGGCCCCCTTTAAATGGATGCGTATGCTCCGTGGAGGAACGGGGTGGGTTTCCTTCAGCCTGAGGGTGTAAAATAAGAGGCTGCTCAGAGAGAGTGGGGGCCTCAAATGTTGGGCCCCCCTGCATAGCGGGAAGTGGCACTTATGAGACGGACCACATGGCAAGGGAGAGGCTGCCGGCGCTGCATTGGGGCAAGAACAGAGGCAGTACTGTCTGTCTGCTCCAAAACTACGGGCATGGGGAACCACGCCCTCCCCTGCCTGTGCCGTCTGGCGTCAGGCACATGACTTGGAGGGGAGAGCGGTTGGGGAGGACACAGTCGGGGTCTCTTGCTGTTCTTCCCTCCTTCCTCTTTGTCCTGTGCAGACAGCAAAAGTATGCCAATATGCTGCATATGTGTGGGGGGTGGGGGGCCCCACTGGCCCCACTCCTGACTTCTAAGTGCTGATTCTGAACATGGCCTTCATGTGACAGCCATACGGATGGCGCAGACAGACTCTGCAAGGGCATGGCCTTGACATAAGCGGCAGTGTATGTGCTGCTCTTGGGGGCAGGGCCAAAGGCCACAATCTCAGCCCTGCACTCTGGTTGTGTACATACGTTAGCTGTGTGCAAATGCCTCGTTTGCTGTGCTTGAAGCTCAAAGAGAGATGGCTGGCGGCTTTGTCTGCACCACACCGTTTGGCAAGCCACGGCAGTCGTTTGGTTCTGTCCATTGGTGAGGCTAGCATGTCAGCTGCGGGGGAGGGGGAAGGCAGAGCAGGCCACCTTCTGAACAGCAGGGGCAGGCTGTTTGCCCAGCTCCTTCCAGAGGTGGGTGGATCAGTCCTTGACCTCTGCCTCGCCCAAGCTCTCTGCAGTGCTCTGCAGAATTCATGGGCCAGGCAGGGAGATCTCATCCCGCTGTCCATTCGGTACCCGTAAGGGCTCCCCACTCCCTCCAGGGGGGCTTATTTGCTGCCTGTATGCAGAGCCTGCCCATGCACACCTCAGGGCTGTTCCCACTCTCAGCTTTGCAAAGGGCGTGTTTGCCCTGTCCCCATCCAACTTGCTTGGCTCTTTCAAGGTCTGGCGGCCTCCCCTCTTCCTCCGGAGTCAATGTGGCAGCACGAGAGGCTCCCCCAGAGCTGAGCAAGAGAGGGCCCAGTGGGGGAGGGCTCTCTGAGAGTAACAGCCGCCTCCCCCTCCAGCATAGGTCCGGGGATCCCTCCTTCCCTCCAGGCAGCAGTAGCACCCTCAGCGCCCCAGTGTGCCAGTTCACGTCCTCTGGTTTCTCCAGAGAGGAGTCTTGGACCCCGCTTGGGCAGGCGGCCTCTGTTGACAGCCCCTCCCTGGAGCTTGCTCAGGAGTGTGTGTGTGTGTATGTGTGTGTGTGTGTGTAGGGGAGGGGGGGTGTCTCTGGCTGTGAAGGGAGACGCAGCCTCTTCCTGGCAAGCACATTTACATACCCTGCTCCTGCATGTGGCCTGCCTGTGATTTAAGAGCAGCTGCCCTCTTTTTCTTTGCCCCTAATGAAGTCAGTCACATTTTATTGCTAAATCGCCCTAATAATGGCCGCATAACTGCGCTGAAGGAGGTGTTGAGGCCTTGCAGATGAAACTATAAATCTGTGATTGCTTCAGCTTGGGGGGGAAGGTATAATTTTTCATGGCCCTTGAGGCGCCTCTCTCCCTTCCCGTCCCCATGCGGCTCCCAGGTAAATTGCAGTAGTTGTGCGGCTTAAAGAAGCCTGTGCCACTTGTGGGTGATCCTGGCTACATGGGTCTCTTGCGTCCCATAGGTGAGGTGGCACATGGAAAAGACCAGACGGGGGCATCGAGAGAAGGGCCCCCAGAATGCCTCCCTTCCTTGGTGGCAAGACAGGGAGCGGCTTCGTGTGCGTTTATGAAATTGCACAGTATCTCCTCTTCACTGCAATTGGGTGGCTTGCGGGTTGTGTCCTGGAGATGTCCCCTGCCCCCCCCCCCGCCCCATCCTGGGCAGAAAGCGCCTGCCTCGCAGTCCATCATGCCTTGATCTTTGTCTGCCTGGTTTCCACGTCAGCCATGTAATGCCCTAGCAATGGATAGCACCGGACGCCTGCTGGCGCTTCTGGAGGGCTTCTCCCTTGTTCAGAGTCTCTTTCAGCCCATACACCTGGGATGCGGCACCCGTTGGCTCTGGCTTGCCTCAGCTGCCCTGTGCTCCGCGGCGTTGCTGGGGGGGTGGGGGTGGGGGGGCATTTGCTTTTCTCCAAGGGGTTGCTGCTGTTGCGTTGCAAACAAGTGTTCCCGTTCGCCTCGGCACCACCTCTCCTAGCTGAACGTGTGTGGAGGGATGTTTTGATGTCTCGGTGCCTTTTCTTCACTTCAGAAGAGGCAACCGGTGAAAAGCCCTCCTCTGTAAAGAGCGGCTGCTCCCTTTGAAATGATCTTGTTGAGGCCCGTTGACAGGAGAGAAGCAGGAGGCCTGTGTTTGTGCCGACCGGCCCGAGCTCTGTGGCGCACACAAAGACGAGGCTGTCCTCAACATGCCACGTGCTCCTGGGAGGGAGGAGGGAGGGAGTGTTGGATGTGTGGCAGAGGCTATGCTTTTATCTCCGCTGTACATTTTATATTGTCCCAGCTCCAGGCCATGCGCGCCACGGCACCCCCCCCCGAGAAAGTACCGCTGTGGGTAAGCTGCAGCTCGCAGTGGCAGAGCATCTTCCGGCACCCTCAGGGCACCAGGTTCCCTCAAAAGGTTACGGGAAACCTCCGCCCGGGACGCGAGGGGCCTGCTGCCAGGCAGACTGACCCCGGGGAGTCCGAGGGCCTGCATGGTTCAGGAGGGTGGCCAAGAGCTGACCTCCCACCCTCTCCAGCCTGGGGGGCACTCTCTAGGCAGCTCTTGGAGAACCCTCGGGTGAGTTCAGGAAGGCAGGGGCTGATTTCCATTGGTGATGTCACCTTGGTTCCTAAAACGAATACGCTAAAGGCTGACCCAGCAGCGTTGCTAGCGATTCGTTTGCAAAACAAAATCCAGCCCCCCCCCATCGTGCCACATAATTTCTGTTGCACCAGGGGAAGTACCCTAAAGGTCTTTGTCTGGGGTAGGAGCATCCCCCCAATCCAAAATAATCTGGAGGAAAGATGACACGGCCCTCCGTCCTTGCCTGACTGCAAAGACATTTGCAACCCTTTAAACCTTCCACCCTAGGTGTGTGGGGGGGTGGAGCCTGGGGAGGGCGGGGTTTGGTTGCAGGGACCCCAGTGAGGATGCCAGACATGGAGCCCAACCCCCATAGCAGCCATTTCCGCCAAGGGGACACATCACTGTCACCTGGAGCACAGCTGGAATTTCGGGAGAGTTCCAGGTTCCACCTGGAGGTTGGCAACCACACCCACAGCTCTCCTTTTGGCTCGGGCTGCCCAGCCCCAAAGGCTTCTGCTTTCCACTCCGTGTCGTGGGGGTGTCATGGGAGAGATTTGAGGAGGCCCTTGGCGTGCCCAACTTGCCGGCAAAGATCTGGGTGGACTTGTCGTGTCACAGGAGCACTTTTTACTGCAGGCGGAGAGGTCCGTGGCCCCAACTCCACGGAGAGCTCCCCGTGGTTTCCGAGAGTGGGGTGTGTGGGGTGTTCCCATCAGGGGACTTCTTTTTGGCTCTCTCGGCTGAGGCCGTGGCGCACCCCCCTCTAGCGGAGGCCTGGGAGCCAGGCAGCCCCGATGAAGAGCGTCCTCTGCCCTGTGTGCACTGAGGGGAGCAAGCCGGAGGCTGGCTTTAAGTGAGCTCAATTACTGTCAGGTAATGATGATTAATTTACAATTAAGGGCCTCCAAAGGGTAGCCAGTGTGTTAAGTAACCATCCATCTTACCTTGACTGTAGTGGCCATCCACCCCTCCTCCCCCTCTCCCAGGCACCAGCCTCCTCTGCTCCTGGCTAGCCAGCAACAGCCAGGCCTCCTGGCCTGGCTGCCCCTTGGGCCATCCCTCCTGGCTTCTGGCCGGCCCTGCTCCCTTTCCGCTTCCTCGGATGGGGCCTGGAGGGGGCTGTGCTGGCAGCACGTGCAACAGGTGGTGAGTTCCGCACCTGCAGATTGTCAGCGCGGTGGGCCAGCTGAGACTCCAGTTCCCCATCTGGGGCTCCCCAGTGGCCTCTGCCTGTCTTCTATGCCCCTTGGCAGAGCTTTGCTGGGGAAGCACCCAGGGCCAAAGGCCACTCAGGAGAGAGCCGTGACCAGCCCAAGGAGTGGCAGGAAGTGGGGGGATTCTCCTCTCTTCCTCTCAGCACCAAGGCTCAGGTTGGGTTGCCAGCTCTGGGTTAAGAAATTCCTGGACATGTAGGGAGTGGCGCTTGGGGAAGGTAGGATTTGGGGAGGGACCTCGGCAGGGTAGAATGCCACGGAGCCCACCCTCCAAAGGAGCCATTTCCTCCAGGGGATCTGATCTCTGTTGCCTGCAGATCGCTTGTAATTCCAGGAGATCTCCAGCCACCACCTGGAGGTGGGCAGCCCTCGGTTCTGGCCCACTGTGGGCTCTTGGGCAAGGCTACCGGCTGGCCTCCCACCCGCACGTAGCTTCCTTGAAGGCAGTTAGATTGCTGCAAGAGCATTGGCTGCCTCTGTTATCAGGAGCATTTGCTCAGAACGGACATCTTGTTCCAGATGAATGAGCTGCTTCATTCTGGTTTGCGTTCCGCAGGGCTGTTTATGCTCAGAGTGTCCATAAAAATGTTATTTTAGGCCTGACGTTGAAGCATATGAATAAAATGTCGCTCTGGTTCAAAAGTACAGCCGCCGTGGCCATTTGGCTTGTTGCTAATTTGCTCCTCCTCCTCCTCCTCCTCCGTGGAGATAACGAGACCTCCCTGTGAGCTTGTTACTCACTGGACTCCTCCGCTGCGTGTGCAGCCGGCCTTTGTCTGGCTGGAGTGCTTCAATTACGTTTCATTAGCCTGAAGAATAAAAGCCTTTCCCTCTCCAATGGGGGAAGATTTCTGAATGGGCCTGCCTGAGTCATCAGTGTGTTGACACAGCCTGGCTTCTCGATGGCAGCCCACAATCTGGGCTGGCCCGGCTGGCCCCAATTAGCTCCCCCGAGCCTGCTCACACGCCCCTTGCTCACGCTTGTCGCTGGCCGGCAGCTGCTGGCTGTCGAAAATACTTGAGCATCTTTGCAGAGGGATCATTTTTTAATAGATTCCACCTACAAAAAAGAGCTGACTGGCAGCTTCCAAAACTGAGGGAGATTTATTTTTAATCAGTGCCTGCAGAATGCTGGAGCCAAATTCCCAATGCCTTGTTCCAAGCAGGCCTACAGGGGTCTCCAGCTGGCCGGCCGGCCGGCCCTGCGGGCAACCGTGCCAGCCTTCACCCCCCTTAACCTTATCGGTGCCAGCGACACCTGTCCAGTGGCAGGGTTAGTTCCTGTGATTAGGCACGGAGGAGCTCGCTGCCGTCCTCCAGGAGGGAAGCAGCATCCGTGGTGCGCAGCCACGCCGTTATTCAGGAGGCACCACACTCAGTGGGTCCACCCAGCAGGCAGCACCGATGCCCTCCCGTTTCAGCAATGACCGTGTCATGGGCAGTGGGGTGCTTGGCGAGCCGTGGGTTGGCCCTTGGCCCTCAGTCTGAGAGAGACTCCTTGGCAAGGGGGCATCTGCAGAGGAATGCCCTGAATGCCCGTCTGTGAAGTCTGTGGCAGCCTGTCAGTGGGCTCAGCCGGGCAGCTGAGATGCCATAGAGCTGAGGGAAGATGAGAATATTCTCCCTGCCCCTTTGCAGGGCAGCTGAGCTCTCGGCCAGGCGCTCATATTTCCCGGAAAGAGCGGCCAGGGTCTACGAGGGAGCCAGTTACACCTGACACACGGAAGTGGGAAACCCTAACCCCAGCCAGGGGTTCGTTAAAAGGCAAGAGCCCAGGCTCCGAAGCAGGGCTGCAGGCAGCAGGGGCTCCTGCGCCCCGTCCCTAGCTTCAGATCGCCTCCCCCGGCAGCTTTTCTCCCTGCAAAAGGAGAGTTTTGAGGTGGAAAAATCACCGCGGAGGGGTGCTAAGCAGTCTGCTCATCCCCAGTAGCTGCTTTGCATTAACAAACACCATCGGACATCAGGAAGAAATATCCTGGAATGACACAGAGCAGACTCTTGGACTGCAGCCAGCTCCCTGGACGCACCCAGCGAACTGGGTCCTGGTCAGAGGCAGTCGGGCCCTGCATGCCGGTGCCGGGAGGCAGCAGCAGGGGTGGGGGGGAAGGCCCCGGCCTCTGGGCCCTGTTTTGGGAGCAGGATGCTGGAGAGGGTGAACTCTCACCGGTCTGATGCACCTGGGCGAAGAGGCGAACCTTTGAAGGATGACTTAATGAACATGAAATCACATTTTTGATATCCTTTTCTAGGTGATACCTCATTGTTTGTGAAGAAGCTGATGAAGGCTGAGGAGGACTTGGTGTGAGGGTCAGTCCCAAACAGGCGGGCTTCTCTTGCAGCGGCTCGTCCTGAGGCGGGGGGGGGGGATGCCTGCTCGGGGCAGCTGCCTCTTGCTGGACCCCTGCCTTCCTCGCAGCCCCTTCCAGACAGAGGATCCCCATTTGCAGACAATGAGGAGGAGGAGGAAGGGCCTGCGCTGCTGCTCTCAGCAGTGGCAGAAGTGTTGTGACAGTTCACAAGATGGACATTAAATCGCTGGAGCGAAGGAGAGTGGCGTGCATGCCAGGCAGGCTTGGGGAGAGGAAGCCAAGCTGTTCCAGCTGCACTGACTGTGTGATCCAGAGTTGGAATGAGCATCATAAATCTTGATTATTCTCTGTCTCTGCCGATTTGAACCAAATGCCTTGGACAAGATGGAGTCTGCATCTTGCTGAAAACTGCAAAAAATCTGATTAAATGTACAAACTGATATAAATAATACTCTATCTGTGTTAATGCCCAAACTGTCACCCTCGGTGTGCAAGCACGGGCAGGTGCTCCTCCTCATGCAACTGGGCAGGTTGCGCCCCCCCCCCACCTCCAGCCCTGTTCTGGCTGCCACAGTTGCTCCGTCACGTTCACAGCCATTAGAATTCAGTCAATTACCAGCCACATTGCTGGCTCTGATTGCCCCTCCGTTACAATTAAGCCCCCTATAGAAAGATGGAAGGGCCAGGCCATCACAAGGCAAGTCAGCCAATGAAGGGCGCGGAGAGGGGGGGGTTCAGGCTTGTGAACAGGGAGGATGCTGGAAGCTGGAGAAATACCATGAGCAGCAAACAACTCTGTGCTCTGCCTGGAGCAAGGCAGACACACGCAGTGCCCTTTGACGCTGCCATGCCTGGCAGATGCCCCCAGGTTCTGGGAATTAGGTGCTTCTGGAGGCCAGCAGAGTGGGCGAGGGAGGCAATATTGGGCCTGAAGGCGGGTAGGCAGCGCTCTCTCTGAGGAAGAGGGGAGAATGACCCCCAGCCAGTGTGGCATGGTGGCTGCTGCCACTCAAAGCTGGACAGTGATGCCCAGTGTGGGACACGGGTGCCACTGGGGTGAGCCTTGGGCCCCCTTGCTTTCAGGGGGTCTTGAATGGCCCAGGGCCTCCCACAGGAGCTCCAGCCTGGTTGGCAGGCACAGCCCATGCAGGTCTCCCCCTCGGCTCTCCCTGTGGCAGCTGCTCAGGAAGCAAAGTCTGCCCTTCCATTCTTGGGAAACAATTATCTAGCAGTATTTCTTCCCAAAACAAAGAGCCAAAGGGGCTTCAACAGACCCCAGCTGACCCCAGGAGGCCCAGCCGTGGCACCACTTCAGAAGCAGCCGCCTCGCATCACAGGGGCAAGCTCGCCTTGGAGCAGCCTCACCTTTCGTGACTGGCCCTGCCAACCCCGGTGACAGTGGGGTCACCGCCCTGTCTCAGAATGCCGCAACGCCTGCCGGCTCAGCAAGGTTGCGACCCTGCAGCACTGGTCCCCGTGAGCCAATGGTCTCTCTCCATCGGCCAGCAGCCCCTTGCTTGCTTCTGGCCCTCCCAGTGAGCTCAGCCAGCTGTGGAGGGGAAGAGGGTGGCAGAATGTCTCCTGGACAAGGGGGTCCTTGGTGCTGACATCAAAAATGTCCCTCGGATGGTGCCGAGTTTCCTGCCAGGCATGTTTCCATTTTGCATACAGGAGATGCTAACATGGTCAAATGGTAGTACACCAAAGTCAGGTGGAATGGAAGGAGCATTGGACAAGGCCTTGGGAGACCCAGCCCCAAACCTCTCTCTGTCAACCCCACAGAGCAGCGCACAGCCTGCGGCAGCTTCCCGTGCTCCCCCCACCCCAGTCTGAAAGCACAAAGCCAGTCTCGTAGTGGCCCATCCTAGCTTCTTGGATCTGTTTGCCATTCTCCAGTCTTCCTGCACAGCTGGTAACAGGCAGTCGAGGGTCTTTCTCTGTGGCCAGTCTCTCCTGGGAGTTGGTGCCCGTGGCTCTTCTCGTGCCAGAGGCTCTGGCCCACGTGACGTCCACAGCAAGGGCTGGAGCATATCGGCGGTGCTCTTCCCAAAAGCTTTGAGGCTGATCCAGCAGGGGCAGCTACATTTAGAGGGCCATTATTTTCTACCTGCTCTTTTTGGTGGGAGTAAATTTCCCTGCAGATGAAACTGAACTTTTCGCTATGGAGATCTTTGGTATTACATTTTTAACACTCCCGTTTGACAACCTTCCTCTCTCCTCGGGAGCAGCAGCCCCTCTCAGGGGGAAATCAGAATGACCTGAATCTCACAGCTGAGTCAAATCAATATTCCTTGCAGTTTGGGCAAGAAACTATCCTCCACTGTTGCTCTCCTGTTTGAAACTGGCTTTTCCAGTGACTGCAACTGTAATATTAATATTGGGCATTAGGAACCCTTATTTGGCAGGACTGCAGGATTTACTGGGAAAGTCAGAGAGCAAGATTTGGATCTAGTAGCTCTTTAAAGACCCGCAAGATTTCCAGGGTATAAACTTTTGAGAATCAAGCTCCCTTTATCAGATACCTTCATCAGATACAGGAGCTTGACTCTTGAAGGGTTATACCCTGGAGATCTGCTTGGTCTTGAAGGTGCTACCGGGCTCTAATTTTGCTCCTCTACTTGACTGTCCACCTGAAATGATCTTTGGGAAAGCCACCTGTCCTGATGGCTTGGATGTCTCTGTGTCCTTGGGCCAGAAAGGAGACTGCAAAGGCGGCAAGGGCTGTTCCACACCCAGTGGCCCTCTGTGACTTTTTCTCAGGCCTCGATGTAGCCCCTCCCAAGGACCAGTCTGGCTCACCCCCCACCCCCACCCCCGGCCACCCCCGTGTAGCAAATGCCACCTCCCCTTTCATGGACTTTAGCTTTGGCTTTGGCAGAGGGCTGTTGAGTTGCATCAGAAATGAGGTGCCCCAGAGCAGAGGAATGCAGAAGTCCAGATGTTTCCACTGAGGCATCATAAGGCACCACCTGGCTGGAACTACAAGCCCTATCGAGTGCCCATCCGATGAAGCTGCATGAAGCAGGTCTCCTGTTCCAGCTGACACACACAAATGCTTTCATGGAAGGCTTCTCAAAGCTGCTTAGAGGTTTAACAAGAAGGGAGCCAGGTTTTAAAACTCCTAATGGTGCATCTGTGGATTGCACTTCAGCCTCAGTGCAGGCTGAGCCCCAACCCCCTCCCTGCCCTGGCTACCTGGGGTCAAGGCGGCTTCCTGTCCTACGGGGGGGCCACTGTGCCCACAATCGCCTCTGCCCCTGAGGTGGGAGTGGGAGGGCACGAGAGAAGCCCGGTTTTCTCTGGCAGAGCTGGGCGCCTGCTGCTGCTGCCCGAGCTGCGATGGCTGCTGACCTGGGGAACGTTTCATCCTCTGCACAGGGTGGGACCCTGCAGACACACATGGATGCTTTGCAGAGATGTTTCTCGGAAGCCTCAGGTGGCAGAGGCTGGGGTGCTCAGCTGCTGTGTATCAGCAAGAAGAATTTGTGCTTTGTCCTTGTGTGCTTCTATAACTGGCACACATTCTCCCATCATCAGGTACCCTCCCCCCCTCCCCTCCCCCCCCGGATTTCCTCATCAGTCCCAATCTCCTTTTCCCTGGCAAGTTCTAGGTGGCTTCTTGGCAGCTCTGCCACTAGTCCTGCAGAGATCCTTCGTTGCCAGAGAGGGGAAGGAGGAGAGGCCCCCTGTGACGTTTAGCGGAAGGGCTTGGATCCAGCCTGGCCGGAAAGACCCTGCCAAGGCCTGTGAAAGGCTGGGTTCTTGTTCCCACCCAGCGGGGAGGAGGGGGCAGCATCGACTGGTGGCAGCTCCATCCCCGTAGCACCACCGGAGAAGTGGGCAGGCTCCTGGAGAGGCCAGTTGCCCTGGCTGAGTCCCGTCCTCTGGCCAGCGGTGTGGGGCTTCCTGCCTGCTCCCGAGCGCTCTGCCCTGCTGCCCCAGCCGAGTGGGGGCTGCATCATGGCAAGTCGTTGCTGCTGGGAAGCTCTGCGAGGGGGAGGAGGGGGAGCCCACACAGCCCCTCCCTGCCTTGGCTCTGCTCGCCTCCTCAGCAGTGGGTGGTGGCTTTGCTGCTTTAATGGCCGAGGCAGAGTGTGGCTGCCAGGGAGGAGCTCGGGACGAGGGATGAGCGGGGTGGCGAAAGGAGCTGCCAGCAGTTTCTCTGCAGTGCAATCAAAGGGCCCTTTCTGGAGGGTGCAGGACTAGCTGCGGATCAAGCCTCGCGTGGTGCCGGAGGGCCCCCGGTGACCAGTGGCTGCTGCTGAATGAGGCCGACCTTTGCTGAGAGCCAGGGGTTCACGGAGGCCCTGGGATGGCTGCCACTACGAAACCTTGAGGGAGAGGCAAGGCTCCCTGTCCACTGCCCTCGGAATCCTGTCTTGACTGGACAAGTAGAAGCAGGACATTCGGGGTGTGTTTATGTTCCTGCCAGCTGCACAGCACGATTCTGGCCCAAAGTAATAGATGGGAATTTGGGCACCGATTTTACCAGGGGATTTTGTCTTACTTGTAGAGAAGTGAGGCTTGCTGATCTCCTAGCAGAAAATCTGCCTCTTTATGGGAGGATTGGAAAGTAGCCAACGGAACACTGCTTTTTACAAAGAGGAATCCAGGGGACCAGTAAATCACCAGCCCAGCATCTGTTCCTGCTCAGTTGGTAGGAAGTGCCATTAAAGAGAGATTTATGAAGCTTCTAGAGGAGGAATAAGCTGTACCGAGAGGGATTCAGCATGGCTTCTGGAGAGGAGATGCCCTGCCTCCCTAGCCTTTGGGATTATCAACAAATGTGGGTCAAAGTGACTTAGCAGAAAGTAGGAATCCATTGACCCCCAACACAGAGCTGGAAGCAGAGTGGCTTGACTCATTTACCAATGAATTTGGGCTGAATGGAGCCTCCATGTCCAGAGGCAGTTTGCAACTGTCTCCTAGTTGTTGAGGCCATGTCAGAGTGTCCCTTCTTGTGGGTATCTGTCTGGCATCACTGGAATGGGACCTGGACGGGGCCTCCTTGGCCAGATGCTCAGAGGTTTCCTTTTGCGCTGCCATTTGGGGCTCAGGCTGCTGTCCGCTCTCCACTCCCTTGCTCATTTGGGGCTTGGGCTGTTGTAATGTCACAAATCCCCCCTCCATTAAGGGATGCTCTGGACAATGCCCCCCTTTCTCCTTGCAGTTCCAGTGGGGGGTTGAAGCATGGCATCTCCTGGGTTCCATGGCAGGAAGACCTTTCCATTGGCATGGTGGGGGGGGGAGAGGCTTGGGGCTAAAGCGAGATGGGAGGAGGAGGAGGAGATTGCATTTCCTCGCTAACCAGAGGACTGACACATTTTCCAAGCCCACCTTTCAGTTGCTGTAGCAACCTGATCCTTCCTTTCTTTCATCTGCTTTTAATGATCCTATCAGTTTGCAGCTCAGTCAGGGCTGCTGTGAGCACCTTGGCAGTTACCGTAACCCTCTCAGACACCTTCTCCTGGCCGGCTCCTCACTCTCCAAGGAGGGAACTGTGGGCATGCTCTGACAGTGTCTCCGCTTGAAACAGAGTCCGCAGTCAAGATGCCGGTCCTTGGTCACAGATGATATCCCTTCCTTAGGCATTCTGGAGGCTGCAGTGCCTGCTGGGGTCCCGTTTTGTTTCCCTGCCTTTGGGACCCCTTTGCCTCACAGAGAGGGCACGTCCATTCTCTGGGGCAGTTGTCGCTGTCCCCTCTTCGTGAGAGAATCCTGAACCCCATCTGCATGGGCCAATTTCACCACTTCAGTTCCCATACTGCAGTGTTGTTGTTGTTTTGTGCACATTTGCACTCCCGCCGCTATGCAGCTTTTCCACGGCTTTCCTGGAGCTTTTATACCCTGAGTGTTTTTTTTTCCAGTTTGCCGTTTCCCTATGCACACACTTACTCTTTTAGCGTTCCGCCCTCTTCTGCCCCTCTTCCACCCTCTGCCAGCCCACTTCATTGTGATTGGCCACTGTTGTCTATCCAGCCACTCTCTCCCCCTCTGTTTCATTCTTCCGCCTCGCCTCTTTCCTGTCCATTTTACATACCATTCCTTTAAAAAAAATTTATCCGGCATAGGATCAATGCATCAACGGGCTGAGAGGGAGAAATTGAGAAATAGCTTGATCCGGCGTTCCAACAACGCAACCATTCATTGTGTGCAGGAAGGAAGGAAGGGCTGTCGTTGTGATGTCACCGATGATGGCATTGGTGACAAAAGCGCCAGCACTCATCAATTCTGATGTATTTTGACAAAAAAGAGTGGCACCACACTGGCCCCAAATGAAAGGTGTGAAGGGTCCCAAACAAGCCAATTCCCTGCCTTTTGCCTTGACTTCTGGGATAGTGAGGAATTATGTCCCCAGTGCAGAAGGTTGAGCTGTGGGTCAGATTCAGATGCAAGACACAAGACTCTGGGACAGCTGGGAAGGATTGAAGAATGAACAGATTTTGTGGGTTTTTAAAAAATATATATTGAATTTTATATTTTGTACAGATTTTTAAAAACTTTCTCTCCTTGGTGCTTTCCACCCTCGGGACAAGGTGCCTGTGTACTGCTACAGAGACCTGCCCTGAGCCTAATGGGTTGGGAAGGGCTGTCCATTTGCTGTCCTCTGCTGGGGCGGGGGCAGGGGAGGGGGGGCTGGGAGCCTCCAGGGCTGGTCCGCTGATGTCGAGAGAGAGGCCTGCACAGCTCTGGGGGCAAAGGAGGCCTTGCTGCAGTGGGACCTGCTTTCAACCCAGCTTCAGCCCCTCTGGGACCTCCAGCTCTAGCAGAGGCTCTCCGGGGGCTCAGGCCAGCGCCACGCCCTGCGCATGGGGGCTGAACGGCCACTGTCGGAAGTGATGTCCAGCTAGAAGTGCCCATGGCCTGATCCAGCCGGGCTTCCTGGAGGCTTCTCTCTTTTAACCAGGGACTGAACAAGAACCTTCTGCAGGCGGAACGTGCCTGGTTCCACTGTGGTGGTGACCCCGTCCCTCTCTAATGGAGCCATCTGGGAGGCCGAGGATATGTCTTCACAAAGCACTTTCTGAGCTGTGTTTAAGGGAGGTTAAAAACCCAGGGAATTAGAGCCATATGCACCCATTCTGGAGTGGCAGCTGCAGGGCTTGCGTTGCTTATGCCAAGGGATTGCAGGCCATGCCTGGCGTCGGTGGTGTGGCTCGGGAGAGATTAACATTATTTTCAGCATTAAGCACAACATTTCAGAGTTAATGCTTTCAGTCTTGAATATGGATTCAGAGGCCAGGAAGAGATTTACAAGACATTACATCTGTGCAAATTGCAGCAGAAACCAAGGCCTTTTCCTTTCTCTCCTGACCCCCTGAACAGATTCAACAAGAGATTTGACTTGGGGGCTCAGAGCAAATAGACTTTGGTTTTCAAGCTGATTGTCACCTTTAGTGTCGGGCAAACTCAGGCCCATGGAAGGGCCTCGCCCGTATGACTGGAATGCGGAAAGAGCACCTTGGCTGCAGAGCCCAAGAACGCCCAGTGAGGGAAGCCACAGGGCACCCCTCTGGTCTGGAGGGGGAAACAGATGTTGTTGTGGTCTCCCCTCCATGTAGTCCTTGGAGGCAAGTGAGTATTGTGTAGTGGTTAAGAGTGAGCCAGTTTGGTGTAGTGGTTAAGAGTGGCAGGACTATACGCTGAAGAACTGGGTTTGATCTCCCACTCCTCCACTTGAAGCCAGCTGGGTGACTTTGGGTGAGTCACAGCTCTCTCGGAGCTCTCGCAGACCCACCCACCTCATGGGATAATAATTGTGGGGATAATAACAACACTGACTTGTTAACTGCTCTGAGTATGGCACTAATAATAATAATAATAATAATAATAATCGATTTATATACCGCCCTTCAGGGCAACTTAATGCCCACTCAGAGCTGTTTACAAAGTATGTCATTATTATCCCCACAACAAAACACCCTGTGAGGTGGGTGGGGCTGTGACAGAGCCAAGGTCCCCCAGCTGGCTTCAAGCCGAGGTGTGGGGAATCAACCCGGGCTCTCCAGATTAGAGTCCGGGGCTCTTCACCACTACCCCAAACTGACTCATCTGTCCTGAAGCCCGGTATAGAAGCACAAGGTTATTCTTGCTGCCCCCCCGCCCCCCCCACCTGGGGGCTGGGGGGGGCAGTGCTCTGGAGGAGCCCCAGCTAAACGCCCCCTTTCTGTACCCGAGGCATAAGACTGCGCTTGACGGCGCGCCCAGTGTCAAGCAGGATCGCAGGAGCCTCCCGCCTGGAGCGAACCCAGCGCCTACTCGGAGAGAAACGGCAGCTGCGGCAGAAACGGGGTGATCTGGCTGGAAACGAGTCCCACGCGGGGACTGGCCCCCTGCCGACGCACAGATCTCTCAACGGGCCCGTTCAAGAGTCGGAGGCCTTCGGACGCCGGCCGTGTCGAGGCGCCATTCAAGCACCGTCCCCGCTCCTCCCGGAGGCAGCCTTTGCCGCCGCCCAGCGTGGCAGGCCGGCGGGAGGGAGGCGCGCCTGTGGCCCGCAGAAGCTGCCGGGGGCCCTCGCGCCGGGGTTCCGGGTTTGCGTCCCGGGCCGAGCCCAGCCGGCGCTCCCTCTGGCTGGGCTGGCTGCTGCGCCCCCCGAGGCCGCCGTCGCCCGAGGCGCTCCCTCGCAAGGGTGGCGCCTTCTCTGGGCCCCGCCGCCGGCCTCCAGATTGGGGACCAGGCAGGAGGCGCGCCGGCCTTCCCCGGGGACGTGACGAGGCGCGCCCTTCCCGCGCCCCGGCGGCCTCTTCTGCTCCGCGGGCCCTTGCTCTTGGCGCTGCAGGAGCGCCAGGCGGGAGGCAGAGGGGCCGGGCCGGGCCACTGGCGGGCCCTCCGCCCTCCCTGCAGAGTTTCCCTGGGGCTGCACAGCCCCGCTGCCTCGCCCCCTCCTCGGGTCTGATCCGCTGCCCTCGCGGCCGCCACCCCGGCCCGGCCCGGCCCTCTGAGGCTGCCGGGGGGGGGGGGCGCTGCGGGCCGGCGGCCTCCTCTCGTCTAAGGCAGAGCCCCTGCCTGGGAAACCGACCCCCCCCCCGCAGTTAATTATTGGCGGCGCATGTGAATGCGAGATAAAAGAAAAGCCGTTCCTCTTTGCGCACAAGATAGTAAATAAATTTAATTATGGGACAAGAAGCAGGGGATCTTCCTCTACGTTAAGTTTTATTAGCAGCGACATTTAAAAGCATGTCATTCTAACAAAGAGGTCTTGTGTAATCCTAAATGTACCACTTTGGTACAAGGCTGCGAAGTGAATAGACTTAACCGAGCAGATGGCTCGCTGCTCAGGCAGGTATGGGACAGCTTTATTGTCAATTAGCTTTTGTCTCCATACGCCAGTGGCAAAGCGACTGCATAATGGCCTCTCAAGTCCAGCTTTAAGGCGTGACGTGCCCTGGGGATGAAGGGCCAGAGGCACCCACGTCCCACTCGGCAGGGCTGCGTGCCTTGCCGATCTCAGCTCCCCTTGACTTTCTAGGCAGGAAGCCTGGACTCGCTGGCTAACCCTTTCCCCACTCTCTCTTGCCTTCCAGAGATGTGATGCCCAAGACCCTGGAAGGACAGCTCACCATGGAGAAAACGCCCAGCTATTTTGTCACCAGTGAGGCTCCCAAGCGCATCCACTCCATGGCCAAAGACACCAAGCTGATTGTGGTGGTGCGCAACCCAGTGACCAGAGCTATCTCCGACTACACACAAACCCTCTCCAAGAAGCCAGACATCCCTACTTTTGAGGTGCTGGCCTTCAAGAACCGAACACTTGGGCTGATCGACGCCTCCTGGAGTGCCATCCGGATCGGGATCTATGCACTGCACCTAGAGAACTGGCTCCAGTATTTTCCTCTCTCACAGATCCACTTTGTTAGCGGCGAGCGGCTCATTGCAGATCCTGCCGGGGAGATGGCCAAAGTGCAAGACTTTCTGGGTCTCACGAGGGTGGTGACAGAGAAATTCTTCTACTTCAATAAGACCAAGGGGTTCCCTTGCCTCAAGAAGCCCGAGGACAGCAGCGCTCCCCGGTGCCTTGGCAAGTCCAAAGGCCGAACTCACCCCACGATAGACCAGAACGTGATCCAGAGGCTGCGGAAGTTTTACAAGCCCTTCAACGTCATGTTTTACCAAATGACAGGAGAGGATTTCCAATGGGAGCAGGAAGAGGAGGAGAAGTGAAGCCCGGAGGGAGGTGCCGTCTCCTCTCCAGTGGTAAGCGGCTTCATCGGAAGGGAGCGCAGAGCTTCCCGCAAGACCCACAGTTTCCCCACAGCAAGCCTCCAACTCTTGCCTACAGCAGCACCCGGGGAAGGCTGGTTGGGGATTGGCTGCCGGGTGGGGATCCATTGTTGGGCTGGACTCCGCGAATTGCTGGGATTTTCTTTTTCTGAACCCCCCCCCCAAAAAAAAAGCTGTGTAGGAATTCCCTTTTGTTTGTCTGTTTGGGGAAGCCATCTTAATTTGGAGGGAGTTGGGAATATTTTCAGAGCTGACCATCAGATCACAAGTCTGTGTGACAAACCCGCCAAGGGACATCAGCCTTTTCCCTACCCTGCAGAGGCTCCACTTGGCTCCACGCCCCTGAAACTCCCAGGCTCTGAACCAAAGTGAACAGGACTGGGGGCTCCAGGCCTTTTCAGTGGCTTCAGGCAGGGCACACTGGGCCTTAGGACTGGAGCAGTTACGTGAACTTAATTTGTCCCATGTTGGCAGGAGGGCTCCGTTCCTCTGTTCCAGGATGGGGGCATTTCTTTCCTCACTCCTCCCTCTTTGCCCAATGAGGTTTAAAAATAGGATCTGACTGAAAGTTCTCCTTTTCCTGCCAACCTCCAAACCCAGAAATTATTGATGGTTGTTGGGGGTTTTCCGGGCTGTATTGCCGTGGTCTTGGCATTGTAGTTCCTGACGTTTCGCCAGCAGCTGTGGCTGGCATCTTCAGAGGTGTAGCACCAAAAGACAGAGATCTCTCAGTGTCACAGTGTGGAAAAGATGTAGGTCATTTGTATCTACTCAGGAGGGGTGGGGTTGAGCTGAGTCATTCTGTAAGAGTTTCCCAGGGTGTGGAATGCTAATGGCGGGAGGCTTCACTGTATCCTGAGGCGGTTCTTTTGCATATGGATTGGTGCTTGATGTGCTAATCTTCTCTGCAGGGCTATTGTCGGGTGTGGAGTGTTTTGTTGGCCTGGTGTTTTTCAGAACTGGAGCCCATGCTCTGTTCATTCTTAAGGTTTCTTCTTTCCTGTTGAAGTTTTGCTTATGCTTGTGAATTTCAATGGCTTCCCTGTGCAGTCTGACAAAGTAGTTGGAAGTGTTGTCCAGTATTTTGGTGTCCTGGAATAAGATACTGTGCCCTGTTTGAGTTAGGCTATGTTCAGCCACTGCTGATTTTTCAGGCTGTCCAAGTCTGCAGTGTCTTTCATGTTCTTTTATTCTTGTCTGGATGCTACGCTTTGTGGTCCCGATGTAAACTTGTCCACAGCTGCAGGGTATACGGTATACTCCTGCAGAGGTGAGGGGGTCTCTGCTGGAGTATACCGTATACCCTGCAGCTGTGGACAAGTTTACATCGGGACCACAAAGCGTAGCATCCAGACAAGAATAAAAGAACATGAAAGACACTGCAGACTTGGACAGCCTGAAAAATCAGCAGTGGCTGAACATAGCCTAACTCAAACAGGGCACAGTATCTTATTCCAGGACACCAAAATACTGGACAACACTTCCAACTACTTTGTCAGACTGCACAGGGAAGCCATTGAAATTCACAAGCATAAGCAAAACTTCAACAGGAAAGAAGAAACCTTAAGAATGAACAGAGCATGGGCTCCAGTTCTGAAAAACACCAGGCCAACAAAACACTCCACACCCGACAATAGCCCTGCAGAGAAGATTAGCACATCAAGCACCAATCCATATGCAAAAGAACCGCCTCAGGATACAGTGAAGCCTCCCGCCATTAGCATTCCACACCCTGGGAAACTCTTACAGAATGACTCAGCTCAACCCCACCCCTCCTGAGTAGATACAAATGACCTACATCTTTTCCACACTGTGACACTGAGAGATCTCTGTCTTTTGGTGCTACACCTCTGAAGATGCCAGCCACAGCTGCTGGCGAAACGTCAGGAACTACAATGCCAAGACCACGGCAATACAGCCCGGAAAACCCCCAACAACCATCGTTCTCCGGCCGTGAAAGCCTTCGACAATACACCAGAAATTATTCTTTCCTGAAAATTGGAAACATGCACCAGCTCTGACTTAAAGTTAAACGTTGACAGGCTGGAATGTGTCCAAAGGAGGGCAACAAAGATGGTGAGGGGTCTCGTGAGAGGTTTCCTATGAGGAAAGATGGACGGAGCTGGGCACGTGTAGCCTGGAGAGGAGGCGACTGAGAGATGATATGAGGGTCCTCTTCAAGTATTGGAAGGTCTGTCACGTAGATGATGGAGTGGAATTGTTTTCTGTTGCCTCAGAGGGTCGGACCAGAGTTGAAATTAAGGCAAAAGAGTTTTTGGCTGAACATGAGGAAGAATTTCTTGATAGAGTGGTTCCTTAGCGAAACAGGCTTCCCTGGGAGGTGGTGGGCTCTCCTTCCTTGGAGATATTTAAGAAGAGGCTAGATGGCCATCTGACAGCTATGATGATTCTGTGATTTCGTATCGGGAGAGAGAGTGCATGAAGGGATGAGCCAATGCGCGGCTCTCATGGCTCTTTCTTACATGCCCAGGGTAATGCCAGTCGCCACTTTGTGGTCAGGAAGAATTTTCCTCCAGGCCCGATTGGCCAGGGATCTTGGAGGTTTTTTGCCTTTCTCTGGGCATAGAGTAGAGGTCACTGACGGAGTGGGGGGGTGATAGCTGTGAATTTCCTGCGTCGTGCAGGGGGCTAGACTAGAGGACCCTTGAAGTCCCTTCTGGCTCTATGTTTCTATGTTTTGCATGTTAGTAAACTCTCATTTCTTTGGCTAAATGAGAATAACAGTATTATGCAGTTTTGTTCTCAGTGTTTAATGGATTCAGGTAGAGGGTTCGTTTTTAAATTTCACCCAAACCAGGAGTGACTGAGTGAGTGAGGGATCCCACTCAGCACTTTGGCTGGGGCCAGAGAATTCATTGGGGCACAGAAGAGGCCCCCGGCCGTTTCTGGTGGGAAGCCCAGCCAGGCAGAGCCCCTCACAGAGTCAAACCTATCGGCCAGCAGAGATGGCAAAGACCATGGCCAATACGAAACTGTAATCAAGACCGCTGGGCACCTCCCCTCTCCCCCCAACCCAAACACCCACACAGCACCCCCATATCTCAGAGGAAGAGGCTCGGATGTGCCGGCTCTTCCTCTACCGCAAGCCTTTCCGGTCAGTCTCTATCAGACAGATCAAGCCAGGAAGCGGCAAAACCAAACTGTTTTCAGCATGAGTGTAAAAGTAGCCCAGCGAGAACTGGCAGTTGCCAGAGTGGTGGCACAGCTGCATCTGGACCGTTTCATGCCATTCAGCCCAGTGGGGGGCGGGGGGGAGGCTCCTTCTTTTGCAAAAAAACCTGAAGAGCATCAAGCCAAGTGGCTGAGCCAGTCAAGCTACCGAAGCCAAACAGGGCAACTGGTACTGGAATAAGCCAGAATTTGCAAAAGGAGAAGCACCAGCCTGTTCCTGTCAGGTGTCTGACAGGAAAGGCAGAAGGCAAAGGAGTGGTTGTCCACAGCGTGCCAGAAGACCTGTCTGTCCTTAACTTCTGCCTTTTCCATTGTACAGAACCTGCTGGCGGCTGGAGAAGCGCCTACCTTTCCTAGCCTGAGATCCATGACCTTTTCTGCCACGTCAATAGCCAAAGCTCCCTTTTTGCACCTGGACAAAGTACACTCGCCTCCCCCATGTTCCCAGAGTAGCAGGGGTCTGAGTGTGGAGGCTGTCCCATGGACACATCTCTGGGACCCTCAGCAGCCCTAGCAGAACCGAGTCTGTGTCTTTGTGGTCTTTGTGCATTCAGAGAGGAAGGATGGATGGCTGCCTATCGAAAAAGGGAAGACCACCGTTTGGCAACAGTTTGTGGAAACCTCGACCTGTTCAGAGTGCCCTTGCTGCGAAAGACAATGTCTGTACTAAGATGTGGTTTTCTCGAAGGGAGAAGAGCTACTTCATGCATCCTGCCTACATCAGCGTATTTCCAGATATTTATTTTTGATATGGCCGGAGCCCTTGAGACCGGCAGGTGGAAGCCAGAGGAAAAAGTCTTTCTATGGAAGCAGGGCTGTTTCGTGGGTGGTGGCGAGAACCGCGCCCAGGTGTTCCTCCCCAAAACAATCTGCAGGGCTTTGTTGGTTTGTGTGACCCTCGGCTTCCCTGCAGAGATGATTTCACTGTGTGGGCATGCTGAGGAAGAAGAGCCAGGTTGTTGGGGTGCCTCCTCAGCTCTGCTCCTCTGCGTTTGCTTGGCAGGACAATTGTCTTCCGAGGAAGCTGCCAGCTCAGAGAATGCTGCCTCTGTGCCCCCCACCCCCCTCTGGTCTCCCCTTTTTAGATGTCAGCATTCTCCTGCACACGAGATTGAATTTTGTATTTGATTTCAATTAGCAAAGCAGAAATTATATTTAATTTTCTACTCAAAGAGACTGGATGATTTATTGTCCTGAGAAGCTTGGGATATAATTGTTCAGAGACTAACAATGGAAGGATTCACAGCTAGACTGCTACGCTGCCTCCCTGGCCGTCACCCCCCCCCCCCCGCCGCGCCTCTGCCTGTCCGTGTCATCATCCTTGACTTGAAAGTTAGGATAATGCCAGATGTGAACCTGGAGCCAAACCGTTCTTCACAATAAAAACATTGCAACTGCTGAACCTCTCTGCTCTTACTTATCCGGGGGGGGGGGGGGGGGGGCGGCGGCTGGGCTGCCTTCTCAACAGTTGTTTTGAGGTTTGTCTCAACCAAAAGGTTCTCTTGTGTCTCCTCTTGTCTCTCTCTCTCTCTCTCCGCCTCCCCTTTGCTCAGAAAAGTACAAGTTAAAGATGGGGGAGTGCAGCACCTGAGGCCAGCCCTGAGGTTCCCTGTTTGGCTTAACCTGTTGCCTCCGAGCTCCAAGGAGGTAAGGTCCAAGCAAGGGAGGGAATGGATCACCTGTCCGGCTAAGAGCTTGAAGCCGTGTGCACCCCCTCCCCATTTTGGTATCCCGAGGAGGCCAGATGCTGAGAGGTTGCATCTTGCCAATGTGTGAAAATGCGAACAGGAGATGAGCCAGGGCCAGTCCACATTAGGACCCTAGGGAGCCTGTCTGGGTGTGCTCTTGTCAGTCAATAAAAGGACACATTTTCTTTTGGCAGCTGGTGTCCGTGGGTGAGGGCCAGCTTTAATCAGCAAACCCACGAGGGAGGGGAGCTAAGGATTAAACCTCCACCTTGGGCTCCTGGGTGTCTTCTGCCAGCAAGGCCCAAGCATGGGTCTGTTGTGACCTTGAGACAAGGTCAAGGACCATGCAGAGAGCTTAGCTGCTGAGAAGAAATTTGAACCTTGATCTTCTAGCCGCTCTGTTGCCCCCTTCCCCTGGCTCTGGCACGGGCAGGCCTTTGATTGTTTTGCCCCAGGCAAGACAGAAGCTTGGCGAGTGGCTGTGCCGGGTGCCTCGTCTCAACGCCCTGCTCCAAAGGGAGCAGCTCCCACAGTCCTCTGTGAAGATGGTTTGAGGAAGGTCTGCAGTCGAAGAGCAAGATTCAGGTCCAAGAGCACTTCAAAGACCAACGAGGGACTGACGAAAAGAGCTCTGGCGCTCAAGAGCTCATCCCTTGCAAATCGAGTTGGTCTTTAAGGTGCTGTTGGACCCGGATCTTGCCCAAAGTCCTCCAGAAACTGCAGCAGTTCCATTCAAAAGGCTCCCCACCCCCACCCCCGCCCCCCCCTCTTTGGCTGTTTGATGCCAGGAGAAGAGGGTCCAGGGGCCTCGGTGCGGAGGGCAGTGGCCCCCCAGCAGTGGGCCTGGAGAAACTCTTTCCTTAGGCCTCATACAATTGTGTCATCTGATAATCACCACTAGATTTTTTAAATCAACAAAATGAAGAAGTAGTGAACTATAAAATTGCTAATTATTTTCTAGTAAATTTACTTTTGAATAACTTGAGACACCAATTACAGGCGCCATTAAGCACCATTAGCGGTGGGTGTTACCAAGGCAAGGTGGAATACTCATGAGGCGCAGAACAAAGAGTTCGGTGCAGAGAGACCTTCCGGCGCAGAAATGTTTTCGCGGAGCTTCCCTGCTGTGCCCCCAACCCTCTGCCAGATGTTTAAAAGTCATCAAATGATCAATTAAATACTACATTATGGTACACTTTAAAAACATTTGTTACGATTATGTTAGGACTGAGACAGTCCCAATCCTTGGAATAAACATTGGAGAGAGATTTTAAAATTCATCTTGATGGCTTTTTGCAGTCTCAGAATGATCCTAGAATTCAGACCAAAAAGGGACAGCCAGAAGAGTCTCAGTTTCTGTGGGCCGATGATGCAATTCAGCCCAAGGGGGGGCCTGTTTCTCTCCTGCGGCCACCAAAGCTTTGCAGGGCACCAGCGACGGGCCAAGCAGAAGCCAGAAGTTGCCATGGGATGGGCTAAGTCTTGGAGTTCCCAGAGGCCAGATGGGGGTGGTGAGAAAACTTGGCTGGACCCCGCAGTGTCAGTGGGCCTGGCTCGTTCCTGGCCACGTTATCATCCCCTCCTGCTTTTGCTGCCTTCCTTCCCTGTTGCCGCTATTAGGAAGACAATTTTGCCCAGAGCGATACCCTCCGTTTCTTCCTTGGGAAACGGCAATTGCCATAAGAGTCACAAATGACGTGGGAGAGTCCCATATTTGAAATTCAAAGAAGATGGCATTAATGAGAGCAGAGATTCCCCAACATGGCAACTGCCACCACTGTGTTTCTTGAGTGTTGGAGATAAAATCCAAGATCCAAAGGGTTTTGAATGCAACAGAACAAACGTTGTTACCGGAATTGGTCTCCTTGCGAGTAAGAGTGTGGGGGGGAATTAGTGGCAAGGAAGATGGCTATGCGAGAGGGGGTAACGACGGGATCTTCAGCAATTTTACGGAGTCCCTTCCCCAAGATAGCAGATGAGGCTGGTGCTTTTAAATTCAAAGAGTAATATTTTATTAAAAGAGGAAATGCGCAGAGAGAGAGAGAGAGAGAGAGAGAGAGAGAGAGAGAGAGAGAGGCAAATAGTAAAATGGCTGCACCCGCACAGAGTCCTAGGAAGCTAGGCAGAAGATGGACTAGAGGGAGGGAGGAGAAGTATATTTACTCAGCGTGGTCCCTGGAGGGAGAGAGCAGCTTCAAACGTCCAGCGTTCTTGGCCAGGAGAGAAAGACTTAGGGAAGTAACCCCAAAGGAACGGCACTTGGATCCAGTAAGTGTGTACTGCTCGATCTGAATGGGGCAAGAGTCCCTATTCTTATAGGGCAAAACACACCCTGAGGCTGGAGAGCCCTCCAAACTGTAGGAACAAAGACCCCCAACCATCAGTTCCTGGGAGTAACAAAGTTTTGATTGCTTCTTGATTGGTGCTGCAGGGATGGGACAAAAGAGTAAGGTTTTGTTCTCCTGTTGAATTATAAAGGAACGTTTGCAAATTAATGTCCCAGAGCTGAGTTGATGAATTTGGTCGGGGAATGTATCTTTTCCCAGAAATGAATTACAAAAACTTACGGGTGCTAATTGATTTCTCCTCAATCTTGGGCTGGGGATTTCTGGGAAAGGAATGTGTTAAGTGGGGTGACACTGTGAGACCTTTCTTGCCCTGGCTCCATCTGGAGCTGAGAGGGCTGCAAAGCAATCACCGCTGGTCACTCTGCATTTACGTTTGGCATTCCATTCGTGCCTGGATCTCCGGGACTCAGCAACTGTAGCCAAAATTCCCGTTTGCAAATCAAACTGCATTTAATCCAGGGGCCTTGTGATTCTTTTATCACAGGTATCTTATTAAATAGCTATTAAACATGGCGGAGGCCGGGCCAACTGCTTACAACATGGAGCTTTGAAAATGCCCCCTTGCTGTGTCACATCCCAGTATGGCCGGCCTTCCAGGGCCACGTATGCCAGGCACCTTTGGAAGAGGAGCATGCACTTCTCAGAGGAACAGCAATGAGGTCCAAAATGGGCAGGTCTGCTGAGAACACCCCCCCCACACACACACACACACAGTTTGCTGCTTGGTACTGCCCCATCAGGGAAGGGGTGGGTGACAAGCTTGTGCCAATCATGGAGTGTCTACGTCTTACTGGGGCAGCAGCCAGTGCCTATCTGAAGCCACCTCTTTGCTGCCAGAGAACTGTAGGGTTGAAAACCACTGGGCTGTGCTGAAGCTGATAATGAGAGATTTTTTTCCCTCCACATAATGAAGGCAAATTGTATGAACACCGAGATCCCGCCCAACTGACAGCGCTAATTGGGGATTTCTCCCTCGGGAGTTAGGTAACCTGCGCTGGAGCAATGATCTCCGTGTAGGGCTGTGTTCCCCAAATGGGGCGCCTTGCCTACAGACTGCGCTGGCTGATCCCATTTTCAGCCCTCTTTTCCTCTAAGGACCTTGGCGGGGTGTGTGCGTGTGGTTCCCTTCTTCCTCGCTGGTTTTCTTTCTCCTGACGACGACCCTCTTAGGTGCTTGAACCCCTTCTGCTTCAGATCACATTATGCTAGCTGGTCACAGGCAGGGAGGCAGTGTTTCATCAAGCGGTTCACCAAGCAGCTTGAGTTACTTTCTGCGTATTCCAATAGTGCAATAATGTGCAGTTGTTTAAATAGTGAACCAACTACCTAGCCAGCCAGGTATTATGAGTGAACCGCGTGCGCCTCCCACTTGGCGTGTCTCTCTGTTAGCACCATTCTTTCATGCCTGCCTGCCTTCACCCAGCCCCAGGAGAGTCAGAATTCCCCACAGCAACTCTCTAGGGCTCTGGGAGAGAATTTTCTTTCATCTCAGCCCCCCCCCCCCAATACTCCTGACCCAGCTGACACCTGATTGTGGCTGAGGAAAATGGGGTGTTTGCCAAGTCCACAGCACCTCCAACCCCAACCCCCGGTGATCTACCCCTCCTGGCCACTGTTCAGCCGAAGGCAAGGGTGCTCAAGAGGGAGAAAGCCCCCTAGAAAAGGGCTGGCCAGGCCTCCTGTGCCGTTCATGCCAAAGGAGCAGAGGGGGGCCTTTCTGCCCAGCCTGGTGCCTTCCAGGCCCATTGCGAGGGAGATGCAGAGGGTGGGGCCAGAAGGCTCTTGGCCTGCCAGAGAGGGGTCTTCTAAGGCTGTGCGGACCCCACCCCCCCATCCCCACCCACTCTGGATCTCTAGCTCCCTGCAGCTGTAGGGAGATTTCCACTAATTTAAGAGTAGCAGTTCTCACGCAGAGAAACTTCAAAGGAAAATTACAACTGGAGGTTGCCGATATTGAGTTTATTTGCAAATTCAGAATAATGCCCCCCCCCCCCCCGCCCAAACAGGGCATAGCACGACAAATGCTAATTTTCTGCACTTTGCACCCCTGCTCTATCAAGCTAATTGCAACGTCATATTATAGTTTGCTTCCCGGCATTTCAATGGGCAATACCCCTCCCACCCTCTGCCTGGACTATAAAGGCTCCTTCCTTTTCTCATTCCTCGTCTGTGAGGAAGCTCGTACCCTGGACACCTGCCCCGTCTGGCTAGTGGACCCGGCTCTTGCCTTTCCCACCAGGAGGCGCTGGGTGGTACCACGTAACCCAGCTTGGGCCGGGACCGGGTGCGGGCTGGTCTGTTGGGGGCGGCTGAATCCGCGGGGCGCCCCGCTTCCCTTAGGCGGCTGGTTTGCACGCGGGCGGCTTCCCTTCTTCGCACGCGGAGGCCCGTGGCAGGGGGCGGCAGGGGGGGCGGCCGCCCCCCTCCCCCTCGCCTTTTCCTGCCATTGTCGTAGAATTGGGGGCGGGGGCGGGCAGGAGCCTCGGGGCTGGATCCCCCCCCCCCCCAGGGCGGGGGATTCGGCGGCGGGAGGGGCGCTGCTCGCGTGCGCCGTTTCTGCGGCCCCCGGGGCAGCTGGGCCCTCGGTCCGACCCAGATGGGCGCTGCCGATCCCTTCCCTCCAAGCAGCGCCGCCTCGTCTGCCGTTCTGAATGGCGCTCAGGCAGCTGCTATGACTTCCCTTAATATATTGCTGCTATAATACCGAGCCGACCAGAACAATGAACTTTACAGGATGGAAATACCAGCCTCCTGTTTTGCAAACTAAACACAGCTATTATTCGCTCTCAGATTTGTGGCTGCAGCAGCCGGTGAATGGTGGTAGCAGCACGTGCAAGCGCCCCCCCCCCCCCCAGAACCCTGCCCTGGGGTGGGTGGTGGATGAATGCCGTCCAAGCCGCGTGGCCCGACTCGGCATGCCTTCGCTGCCCCCCAAGTAGGAATTTCCAGCTCAGCCATCATTTATTTTCCTAATTTACCTCCTTTGTAGCCCACCGTTCTTGCTGAGACTCAGACTGGATTAGGCCATGTACAGCAATACAATACAATCCAACAAACAATGCAATAGGAACACACAGCAGTTAAGATCACAAAACCCAGAAATAGCACCAAAAAAAATCACATTAAGCATTGTATGTAGAAGTCTAGTCAGTCGACCTGAGCGGTGAGAATGCCTAGCCGTCGTGCTTATTCTTTTATTGCATTTATTTTCATAGAATCATAGAGTTGGAAGGGGCCGTACAGACCTTCTAGTCCAACCCCCATTTATAGTCCGGCATTCTCGCAGGGTGGATTACCAGAAGGGACCCGAACCTTTACCTAAGCAAGCAGCGGGGAGGTCATTTGGGTCAAAGGGGCTCCTGCCCTTGGGGGGCTGCCGCTTCAGCTGACCCCCTCTGCCCCGCTTCTAAAGGCCCACCCTGACTCCTCCGCTCAGCCTTTTCTTCCATTCCGCTTAAATCTGCCTATTTTCTTCAATGCAGAAGACTTCCCGGATGACGTCTGACAAACAACACCATTTTTGAAAAACTCCGCTGGGCTGCCCTGCTGCCTTCTGATTTGAGCTTGCATCATAACTCAGCATCAACAGACAAGCAATATTATGTTAAGAACATGATAAAATGCCAGAAGCTTCATAATGTCACCAGGCAAATGGTAATTTCTGCTTCAGAAATTGGTCATTTATTTTGCTGTCCCCTCCCTATGTTCAAATTAGATGAAGTTTAATATACTGTAAAATTGAATGTATTCTATCCTTTTCAACCCGCCTGGCATGTGCGCAGTGATTTATGGTTCCCTCAAACCCTCAGATGTTAAATAACCTCCTTTCCAAGGTGTTGCCTCTTGTGCCAAATACTTCAAGTGTCAGGGAGGCCGGCCGCGTTTCACCAGCTCCTTCCCTTCCAGGGTGCCCCTTGCTTGTGCCACATTGAGAGTGGCAGGAACAGCGGTTAACACATTAGATGGCGTTTTAAAAGCAGACATATTAATTGGAACATTAATTTTCTCCTATTAACTGTAATTGGTGGGGAAGTCGTTTTTTCTCCAGCAAGACTTGTAATTTGTGATTTACATTTTTAATAGTATCCTGAGAAATCAGAGGATGCCTAAAACCAGAGCATTTTTCTTCCCTATCACTTTGGGGATGAAGCTCAGGTGGCATCCCTCCCCACCCCCCACCCCCCAGAGACAGGGCGAGGAAGAGGCAGTCCCCGAGGAAAGGAAAAGCCGTGCGGAGGGACTTCGTAGGTTCGGAGAGAGAAAAGGGCCGTTCTGCTGCCTGAGGCGCTCCCGGCAAGCGAGAGCCTGTATTCTGGCTCACTAGCTGTAGGCCTGTGTTGGGAGGGAGACCACCTTGGCATGCAGCCCCAAGGCTGGACCAGCACGGTCCAGAGCTGTGGTTCTGAGCAGAAATTGCTCATGGGATCCCTGAGCCTGATCCTCAGTAGCCCCTACCCTGGGGGTGGGAGGAATGCCGAGCCGTCCAACCTGTGCCCGCTGCTTGTTCACGTTCATACTCAACTTCGCAAGGGAGAGTCAGTCGCTTTGCTTGTGACCCCTGAACTCCCAGTTGTTCAGCTCACATTTTGTTTGCCCATCACAAGCAGGCTCCAGTTTTCCATTGTTTGGGAAGAGCTCCAGTCTGTTTGTCAGGTGACCTTTCACGTATTCAAGCAGCACTGCACAGTCAGGATCTCCCATGCCCGCATTCTCACACATCCTCGATGAGCATGCCAGCTTCCCCCTCCCCACAGAGTTGCCATCCCAGCAGGCTGTTCCGCAGCCAGTCCTGTGAATTGTGAGCACATCAGCCAGCCAGCTATTGTAAACACTGTGCATTGAAAAAAGAATCTTACCGTTTGGTGTTAGTTAATAATAATAACTGCACTTATATATTGCCCTTCTGGACAGATTAGTGCCCCACTCAGAGCAGTGAACAAAGTCAGTGTTGGTTGTTGTGGGTTTTCCGGGCTGTATTGCCGTGGTCTTGGCATTGTAGTTCCTGACGTTTCGCCAGCAGCTGTGGCTGGCATCTTCAGAGGTGTAGCACCAAAAGACAGAGATCTCTCAGTGTCACAGTGTGGAAAAGATGTAGGTCATTTGTATCTACTCAGGAGGGGTGGGGTTGAGCTGAGTCATCCTGTGAGAGTTTCCCAGGGTGTGGAATGCTAATGGCGGGAGGCTTCACTGTATCCTGAGGAGGTTCTTTTGCATATGGATTGGTACTTGATGTGCTAATCTTCTCTGCAGGGCTATTGTCGGGGATAGAATGTTTTGTTGGCCTGGTGTTTTTCAGAACTGAAAACCATGCTCTGTTCATTCTTAAGGTTTCTTCTTTCCTGTTGAAGTTTTGCTTATGCTTGTGAATTTCAATGGCTTCCCTGTGCAGTCTGACAAAGTAGTTGGAAGTGTTGTCCAGTATTTTGGTGTCCTGGAATAAGATACTGTGCCCTGTTTGAGTTAGGCTATGTTTAGCCACTGCTGATTTTTCAGGTTGTCCAAGTCTGCAGTGTCTTTCATGTTCTTTATTCTTGTCTGGATGCTATGCTTTGTGGTCCCGATGTAAACTTGTCCACTTGTCGGGACCACAAAGCGTAGCATCCAGACAAGAATAAAGAACATGAAAGACACTGCAGACTTGGACAACCTGAAAAATCAGCAGTGGCTGAACATAGCCTAACTCAAACAGGGCACAGTATCTTATTCCAGGACACCAAAATACTGGACAACACTTCCAACTACTTTGTCAGACTGCACAGGGAAGCCATTGAAATTCACAAGCATAAGCAAAACTTCAACAGGAAAGAAGAAACCTTAAGAATGAACAGAGCATGGTTTCCAGTTCTGAAAAACACCAGGCCAACAAAACATTCTATCCCCGACAATAGCCCTGCAGAGAAGTACCAATCCATATGCAAAAGAACCTCCTCAGGATACAGTGAAGCCTCCCGCCATTAGCATTCCACACCCTGGGAAACTCACAGGATGACTCAGCTCAACCCCACCCCTCCTGAGTAGATACAAATGACCTACATCTTTTCCACACTGTGACACTGAGAGATCTCTGTCTTTTGGTGCTACACCTCTGAAGATGCCAGCCACAGCTGCTGGCGAAACGTCAGGAACTACAATGCCAAGACCACGGCAATATAGCCCGGAAAACCCACAACAACCATCGTTCTCCGGCCGTGAAAGCCTTCGACAATACAAAGTCAGTGTTGTTGTTATCCCCACAATGCAGTTGGGGCTGAGAGGAGGGGCTTCCCCAAGCCGCCTGCTGCGCTCATGGCAGACTTGGGAGTCGAACCAGCAGAGTGCCGAGTCACAGTCCACTTGCTTAACCACTATGCCCGTCATTAACCGTCATTAAGGTTATTTTGGATGTGCGCGTTTTGGCAGAACCTTCCTTGAGTTCAGCTCTAGACGGGTGAGGCTTGGGCACTTGAGGCCCAGCTCGTGAGTGATTGCCTCTGTCAAACCCAGGGTGTTTGGCTGCCAAACATGTCCATTGCAGAGCTCAGGACAACCATGGTTGCCATGCCTCAAAGGCCACCCAAACAGCCACGAGTTTGGAGTACCTGCCCTATGAGGAAAGGCCAAGGAAGAGGCTTGGGGCTTTTTAGGGAAGAGAAAATTAACGGGGCCATGCATGTTGGAGCAAAAGTGGGCAGAACGGATGCTTTCCTCCCTCTCCCATAATACTAGATTTGAGGCCAACCAATAACCCTGAAGGGCAGTAGCTTTAGGACAGACATAAGGAAGCCTTCTTCATACAGTGCAGAATTAGGCCACACAAGGCGTGAGCGTCGATGGCTTTTAAGAGAGATCGGGCAAATTCAGGGAGGACAGGCCCCTCAGTGGCTATCAGCCATGCTAACAAAATGGAACCTCCACGTTCAGAGGCAGTGGCCAGCACTGGGTGGCCCCAACAGGGAGGCTCCTTGCCTTCTGAGCCTGACTTGTAGTAGGCCTGCCTGTTGTACAGGATGTTGGACCCGATGGACCATTGGTTTGCTCCATCAGGGCTATTCCTGTGTTCTTATGTGGTGAGACAGAACAAGGGTGGAGGTGTGCACTGTTTACAGTATATTCAGGCTTGCCTCTGTCCGCTCTTTCCAGACGCCAGCCTGAGGAATCTGCCTTGTCACATAAGACTGAAGAGATATCACAGGGGCACCAATCCAGAATGGCAGAGCCTAGAGGCAAGAATGGCTCATGTCAGGCCCTGGGAGCCTTGGGCTGCCCTCCCTCCCTTTCTTCTGGTCCCAGCCAGGACCGGAAGCCACCAGGCCTGTGTTGGGAAGCAAGCGCCCTGCAAAGGAGACGGGCGCACCTAGCCACACCTCCCCAAACTAGAACGGTCTTCTCTGCAGCGTATTGGACTCTTCTTTGGGGCCAGTGGGCAGTGGAGGAGGCGGCCCCTGTATAACCCAATGGGAACCCCTCACTCAGGCAGAATAATAGGCTTGTGGGGGTTAATCGTGTGCTTGCTTCAAGCAAACGGGTGGCTGCAACCTGACGACGGAAGGAGGCTCACAGGCTGCTGTGCTGTGCTGCGCGCTCGGCTGGATTGTGCTGTAGCTGAGATTTCAATTACTTCCTAGCCTTCAGCAGGATGACGGTGTGACATTCTGCTTGCTTGTCACAGTTGGGCGGCCTGGTTGTGCTTTTATACCTCCTGTTAAATATGGTCTTTGTTGTGCTTCATTGATCTTGGAACATATTTGGCTGTTTACAACTTTGATAATCTTTGTGTAATCTTCAGGGATAATTGAATTCTTACAAACAGAACGACATTTTAAACTCCAGCACATTTAAATGCCCTCCCCCCCACATAAAGGAGACCTGTTGAGTGGAAGGCAAAGCTGGAGAAAGGCGAAGCACCCCCCCCTTCAGTTCCTGCCACCTAATTAGGATAGAAAGTCTGAGGTTTCAAAGTGGAGAAAGAAGGAGTGGAAGAGACAGAGATCCACCACAGCAAATGGGTTTCTTTTGCACATGAGGACACCAGGCGACTGCAAACCCTCCCCCTGCTCTTGCTCACGTACTGTTTTATCATGACCTCTGTTGAGGACAATGAATTGTCTGATCAAAGGACTCCAGCAACGTTCCCAGAGGTGCCCTCACCTCGTCCCAGGGAAAATTCACAGGAGAATGTTTGCCCTGGTCTCAGAGTATGAAAACTGAACCAGGGCTTTGCTCCAGAAGTTATTTGCTGAAGAAGGAGGAGGGAACGCCCAGGTTTTAAATCTGGAACAAATTGCCTTGCCAACCAAGGGCAGCGTAGAAAGCCCTTCCACAGACCAGTTTCTTGAACTGCTTGTTCCTCTTTGGCCCTTATTGAGAACAGATCCAAGTTTCATGAGAAGCTCTGGACAGTCACATTTTTATTTGTCCTGGGTCACGAGAGGCTCCGAGTTATAGAAGAGAAATGCCCCTTGTGTTGTCTGGGGGTGGTCTTCAGAGTGCAATTTGAAGCTGCATTTTCTCTCTCTGGTTATTTGAGGTTTGGGATAGTAGTGAGTACTTGTTTGGGTATGCATCTTTGCATTCCTGAAGTCCTGAACTTGGAATAAATACAAAGAGAGACACACCCTGCCTTGTTAAATGGTGGGTGGGTGGGTGCAGTGACTTTCTTTTTAGTTGTTCAGATCATTTTGGCTACCTTGATCCAATTGTGTGGCTAGCTAAGGGGTGCCCCACTGGTGGGGGGATAGCTCTTGCGTGGTGAGTGTTGCATTCGAGAGCTCAGATCTGGGTCTTGGTGCTGGTGTGGCCCACCTCGCGCAGGCCCCCTCACAGGGTCTGGAGCCCTGTGTAACTGGAGATGCATTGAATGCCTGGGCAGCTGCCTGCCGCGTGGGAATGACAGACCAGGCAGCAGGGTGCAGAATGGTCCTCTGCAACGAGCACCCATGGAGACTCCTCGGGGGGCTGGCTGGAAATCCTGCAAGGAATCCTCCGAGTCAGTGGCCAAAGCAGCAAAGGATCCTTTTAGGCCTTCTGTTTTGAATGCCGTACGCTGAGCAACCTGGCCTCACGCTTTGCCAGGGCCTTACTTGCAAGGAGTGAAGCAGCACAACTAGTGCAAAGGGACTGAGGGGGAGCCAGCGCTGCCTGTCAGGAGCAAACCCTATCAATGGACGTCCGCAGCATCAATCCGTGCAGCACGTGCCACAAGAGCTAACCCTGGCCTGATGTAGGGCTTTTTTTCAGGGGGAACGCCGGGGAGTGGAGTTCCAGAACCTCTTGAAAATGGTCACATGGCTGGTGGCCCCGCTCAGCGGCGTGGAGGGCAATCTCAACTCCCCTCTGTCTGGAGATCAGGGGGCGGGGCCACCAGCCATGTGACCATGTTCTCCGAGGGCAACCCACTGAGTCCCACCACCTCTTTCCCCAGAAAAAAAAAAGCCCTGGCCTGATGTATGGCAATAGACTTGGATAGCCTTGGAAAGCAGAAGGCTCCAGCTTAAGGAGAAGCTGGAGCAGCTGGAGCAGCAGTTGGAGGAGAAAGTATAGAGATGCACCTCCTCTAAGGAAAGTCCGCAAAGCTGGGGAAGGAGCATACTGGGGTAGAGGGTGAGGCTGCGTGTCCTCTTGGGCTCTTCTTTAGGGTTGGGCTTGATATGGTGGAGCCCCCATTTTAAAAAAATGGGCAAGAGATTATGCTAAATGAACACGGGAGCCATTCACGGTGGGTGGGGGTCTCCCATCTCCCATCTGCACAAGCAAGCATGCCCATACAGGCAGCATCAAAGCCCTGAGGCTTCATCCTGCCACCTTGAGAATGAGCCTCAGAACCAGTCTAGGGCTGGCTGCACTACCATGCAAAAACAAAAAGGTCTCCCAGTAAGCAATTAGCAATGAGAAACAGGAGTCAATGTGTTAATACATTGCCAAAGTGCAAAGCATAACAAACCATCAATAGCTCATACATAGTAACAGTCAGTAATTAATAAATAGTATACATCGAATTCATTAATCACATCAGTGTAAACATAGCAGCACTACACATACACAGATAATTTTCAAATCAATGTAAACAGTAACAGGTAGAAAAAACACTCAGTCCACATCCAGAAACAGGGTATTCAAGGTCTAGAGAACTCCCGAGGCTCCCACAATGACCACGCTCAGTATGGTAGACAAGGAGGGGAACAATTGCCATGAACCTGTGTAGAAGTCTCGTGTGGAAGAGGACTGCCAACAGGACACACTCTGCCCAACGACCGGTTCTCCACGATTGTTTCACACCAAAAGCTTTCTCAAGGGCAAATATCTGTAAGCCAGACATTACTAACAACATTGTTATATACCCATTCAATAAAATAAAATGTGCAGTAAATACATTCAATCGTTATTCTGATTCACAAAGCAGATGTGCCTCTCTCCTGACGGATGGAATCTCGGTGAGACATTGAGACCCTCCCTGCCAAATATAGCCCTCCAACTGACCATACTCCCCCAAATTAAAGGTATATGTACCTCCACACACACCTGGAACTTACACAAAACAGGATAAATCCCAGTCTAAATTTAAACCTGTGGGTGATCTCGAACCCAGTTCAAAAATCCAACGTGACTCCCATTGGAGAAGCACCCTTCGGGAAATATGTCTTTCCCTGTCTCTGACCACTTCTAGTACAACAAAACAGAGGTCTCTTTCATTCCTATTACACAAAGTGAGATGTTAAAGGCGCCTCTAACACCTTCCTTCTAATTTTTGACTGGTGCTCCTGGATTCTTATCCTAACAGCCTGGGCAGTACTGCCTACATAGATCGTTCTTCACAGGCATTCAATTAAATACACAACTCCACATGTATTGCACGTGGAGAATGCTTTCAACTAGATTGCCTGGGTAGGCTGTTGTTGTATAGTGACACTGGTCCCTGTCATCGAGAAGGCACACTGTTTACATTGATTAGAAAATTATCTGTGGATGTGTGTATGTGTAGTGCTGCTATGTTTATACAGATGTGATTTATGAATTGGATGTATACTATTTATTAATTACTGACTGTTACTATTTATGAGCTATTGACTGTTATGCTTTGCACTTTGGCATTGTATCAACACATTGACTCCTGCTTCTCATTGCTGATTGCTTACTGGGAGACCCTTTTGTTTTTGGTTACCTCATACCTCCCTAGCGGGCTTCCTTGTGGTTATCGCACTACCATGCACACCTGGACCGGCATCCGCGCCCCCCACCCCCCGCCCCCGGATGCTCTCACCTTCCTTTGGATTCTGCTGCTAAAGCCCACTTGGTCCAGCTGGGGTCAGTTTGCTTTGGGGGAGCTTTGTGGCTCTGCTTGGCTTCAGACGGCAAAACTGACACAATTTCCTCTCCATTGATTAAAATGTGACCTTTGAAATCTCCTAACTTCAGGAATAACCCAGCAGCTTTTCATCACACCAGCGGCCTCAAACCCTCTAGATTTTTAGACATTATTTAAACTGCAAAAAGGAGGAGTCTGGTATGTGTAGGGGAGGAGGGGAGAGAATTGCGTGCCAAAAGAGTGACCTTTACTCAGTAAAGTAGACACTTTTGATCTACTCTAAAGCATCTATTCATTGCCAGGTTTCTCTGGAATGTGGATGGATTATACTGCTTACCAAATATTCCAAATTCCATATTGATAAGCTGAGTCCCCTTCATTAAAAGGACAAGCCGAATGTTCGGGACAATTGATCCCGGCCTCCTCTTCTTGTCTACCAGTGGTTCTCCAGGGCAGGGGCCTAGAGGCCCTGCCTCCCCTTCTGGAGTATACATTCCCATCGAAAGGAAGGGAGACCCAGAAGACCTCTGGGGCCCCCAGTTACCCAAGTGCAGCACCTTTCCTAATGGCAGGCAGCCGTCCCATCCTTGGCCCAGCACCCAAAGGCGTGGCGCTCCCTCTCAAGCCCCTCCGCCCGCCCCCAGGATGCCTTGCAGTGCCGCCGCTTCCTTTCCCCCTCCCCTAGATCCTCAGAAAGAACAAAGCTTGACGCTTTAGGGGGGCTTTGTTCCTTGGGCTCAGCTGGGCTCAGATTCTCTCTGATGACATTTTCCCCGAGTGCAGAACACCTGATCAGCAAGTTCTCTGCTATGGCTTGGCGTCTTCAACCATGAAATTATGTGACATTGTCTTGACCTCAGATTTTCTAAAGTTAATATCTCCCACAGAATACAAACAGCAGCTAGGGGCTGTGGGGTTTTGTTTTTTAAACAATGTTACTGCAACTGCACCGTTTTTGCTAGTTCTGGCTGTCCAGCCAGGCCGAAGACCTTGCTAGGGAGAAATCTGCCTGCCCGCCAGTGGTCACCCAAGAAATGCTACGGGTTGTGTGTGGCTCATTTTTAACTCCAGTGTTTTATTCATTGTCTGTATCATGTTTCTTTACTTGTGTTTGTTTTATTCCTTTCTCTCTTTATATCCATTGTTAATTCCCATTTGGCACATTGCTGGATCGAAATCCTTCCCCTAACACACACACACCGATACAATTAAGATGACATTCTCAGGAATGGGGCGCTTCATCGAAGGATCCTACCAGATTTTAGACCAAAAGGAGGCGAAGCATCCCTGTTCTGAGGGCAATGGAAACAATCCTGTTCAGGTGGGTGGCAAAGGGAGGGGTTTGGCATTCCCCTGACTAGTGGCGTGCCTGCTGTTGGGTCCTGAAAGCAGTGCGGCGAAGCCAGGCTTCCCTGACGAAATCCACCCCTCCTCACACTGGGGCCTGGAACATGACATGGCTGTCTCACTGCTAGTTCCCATTTGGTTGCCACATTTATATACGTAAGTGGTTAAGTGGTGTTATGAGCCATCAAACCTCAAAAATGCACTTTTCCCAAAAGGTTTCCACAATTTTGGCCGCTAGTGTAAATAGATGCACACCAGAGCCAATGTGGATGCAGTTCGGCTCACACCCCCACACTCCACCAGAGGCATCTGCAGCTCTTGCCTACACCAGCTTCTGCCAGACAACATTTGGAACATTGTGTATTCCATTGTAAATCTCTCTTGTATTGGCTTTTGGATCCTGTGAGACTATTTGGGGAACACAAGTTTTTAATTGGTATTAATATAATACTGTATCATGATATTTTTTTTTGCATTTTGCATTTCCCTCCCAATCTTTGAAACAGGAGTGGGGGTCAGGGTGTGTCTGACACTGAAAACAAGGATCCCCCCCCCCGCCCCAACTTTCATGCTGATGGTTAAACCAAAATATCACATGGCCAGCAAACACCCACAAAGTCAGGATACCAAATACACACGTTTGATGACTAAAGGCCTTGTTTAGCTCAGCCAGCCATTCAAAGTACTGCAGTTGCCCTGATTCCCAGCCAGGCAACCCCCAAAATGGGAAGAGGCCGCAGAAGCATCAAATGAGAGTTGTTATTTATCTCCACCCCCAGGGCATTTTTTCAGCTGGAAGCGGTGGAAAGGAGTTCCGGCACCTCTTGAAAATGGTCACATGGCCGGTGGCCCCACCCCCTGATCTCCAGACAGAGGGGAGTTGAGATTGCCCTCCACGCTGCTCGGCGGCGCAGAGGGCACTCTAAACTCTTCTCTCTCTGGAGATCAGGGGGCGGGGCCACCGGCCATGTTCTCCAAGGGCAACCCACTGAGTTCTACCACCGCTTTTCCCAGAAAAAAAGCCCTGTCTACCCCCAAACAGAAGAGTGAGGAAGAGAAGGAAACTGTGGCCTTGTTGGCAGAGTGGAGTTGCCTGCAGGAGCCCCTGAGATGGAAGCCAAACCTCTGGCCTGGTTTACATACAGAGCAGCGTGAAGTGCCTATGCAGCTAGGAGGCAGGGCTACTGCTTCCAAATATCCACCCCCCCCCATGTAAAACAGCCTCCCCGCAAGTGATGAGCGATTATCTCATCAGGAAGCAGTTTAGCTAAGCCTGCTCCTTGCTAGGCTACTTTTCTATACAAAGGGAGAGATTTTAAACACGGGGACATTGAAAGCTGCATTCCCCACACTGCAGCCAGAAGTGGTACAGATTTGAGTCTGATAGGCTCTTGTGTGTGGTGGAGGGTCTCCTGCTGCTGATCCTACCCAGAGCTATTGTATGCCCCAGGAGGGATGCAGGAAAGAGGCCCCAGGCCCCACTCCGGGGTGCCCCAGTGAGCCTCAAGTGTCCTCAGTCTCGCATCACTGCTTCGTTGCCGGGGCTTGCTGGGCCAGCAGGAGGAGGAGGAGGCCAGCCCTCGCTGCTCGGTGGGGGAACTGCGGTCTGGGTCGCGTTATAATGTCTTTGGGTTGTTAACTCTTGTAATTAGTTAGATCCTTGCAGCTTAAATGTTTTCTCTAATAGCTCTGTTAACAACAGATTAGACTGAAAATCCCTTGCTCTGAACTCACCAACAGTAGGATTTGCATGCAACATTTGGGGGAAAGATGGACCTGTGGCTGAACAGCAGCTGCTGCTCCGGCTCAAGGGGGGGGGAGCACAGCCATTTCTTTGCTAGATCCAGAGACGTCCCTGCCCACCCCTTCCCAGCTGAAGGTGCTTCTTTGCAATTTGCTCATTGATGGATTCTTGATTTGTGGGCTCCAAAGTGTGACTGAGAAGAGCCTGCACTGTTTCAAGTGCTATTGATTCATACTGGATTCATTTTTGATGCGAAGACACTGAGTGCGGTGGTGGCGGCAGTGGTGGGCAACGTGCTTTGCATTCCTGGGATCTGAGGAGCTGCCCAAAGCACCCCTCCCAGAAACCACAGGAGAGAAGCCACCAGCAAGCGTACCGTACGTCTGCAAGAAGTCCCGTCTCCTTGCTTAATGGACCACGGGGCCTTGTGCTCAGTCAGACCCAAGAGGAGGAGTCAACAGTTCCACAGGGAAGGATAGCTGGCCATTTCCCTTTTTGATTGATGTGATTAAAAGCCCAATAAAAAGGGCATAGAAAAGAGAGAGAAAATAAAAAGGAGAGAGAAAAAGAAAGAGAAAAACAAAAATTAAAGAAAAAACAAAGAAAAGTAATACATGTATTGTCGAAGGCTTTCACGGCCGGAGAACGATGGTTGTTGGGGGTTTTCCGGGCTGTATTGCCGTGGTCTTGGCATTGTAGTTCCTGACGTTTCGCCAGCAGCTGTGGCTGGCATCTTCAGAGGTGTAGCACCAAAAGACAGAGAGATCTCTCACTGAGAGATCTCTGTCTTTTGGTGCTTCACCTCTGAAGATGCCAGCCACAGCTGCTGGCGAAACGTCAGGAACTACAATGCCAAGACCACGGCAATACAGCCCGGAAAACCCCCAACAACCAAAAGTAATACATATTTCATTTTTCTCTACAACACCTGTCATATCTTTACAAACATTATACTTGTATTTTTGATACCTCCAAAATTTACCTTTTCAATACTGCCCTCTTCTATTTATTTTTTACAAATGTATTTTCTTTTAAATCAAATTTCCAAATCATCAGTTCATTTTTTTTGTCTTATACAGAAAGTCAATAAGGAGTTTCCAATTAACCATAAAGGTAGACAATGTTTTATCTCTAATCAGAGCTTTAAGTTTAGCCATCTCTGCTAACTCCATCAGTTTCATAATCCAGTAATCCATTGAAGGCAATACTGTACTTTTCCATTTTTGCACATATGCCGCCATTGTCATATATGGAAATAATAGACCATGTTTATTTTCCAACTGTTTGTCCATTAATCCCAACAAAAAGACTTCTGGTTTAAATTGTATATTAATCTCCAAAATTTTCTGTATTATATGAGTTTGTGACCAAATTTTTTTTGCTTTAGGATAAGTCCACCAAGAATGATAAAATGTTCTTTGTGTTGCTCACATTTCCAACATTTGTTTGACACACCTTTACTCATTTTTGCTAATTTATCAAGAGACATATACCACCGATACATCATTTTGTAAAAATGTTCTTTTAGTGTGGAACTTAAAGGGAATTTGAGCCCCTATACCCACATATTTTCCCATTGGTCCATTTGTATTTTATACCCAAAATTTTTAGCCCATTTTATCATACAAACTTTCACACATTCTTCTTCCATTTCAAATTTCAACAAAAGTTTGTACATTTTGAAAATAACGTGTTCTTCATTTGTACAAAGCTCTTTTCAAACTCTGTCTTTTTGTAGTCAAAGCCCCATAATTTTTTGATTTAAATCTTTCTAGTAATTGTGCATTGAAAAACCATTGACATTTATAACCTTTAGCTATTAAATACTCCCATGTCTTCAGTTTACAATCTCCTTGTGAGAATTCTTGCAAGTCTCCATAAGTCAGCCATCCCTGTTTGGATATCATCTCTCTTCTGTATAACGCTTCCTGTGTTGAAATCCAAAGTGGTGTCTTCTGTGATAATCTCAGTTTGTATTCATTCCAAATTCTCAGAATGGCTCTCCTAGTATAATGATTTTTGAAGTTCATGTTGACCTTTACTTTATCATACCACAAATCAGCATGCCGTCCAGATCTCAGGTCATGACCTTCCAATGTCAAGAGCCTCTCGTTTCTCAGAAGCATCTATTCCTTCATCCACATCAGAGGTAGCGAAATACAACTTCAAATCTGGTGACCCTAGACCGCCTCTCTCCTTTGCATCTTGTAAAATTTTGTATTCTTGTATTTTTCCCTTGCCTTATAAATGTTAAAATATCCTTTTGCCACTGTTTAAATGGTACTTCTGAAGTTAAAACAAGTATTGTCTGGAAAAAAAATAACATCCTAGGTTAGGCATTCATCTTGATAACTGATATTCTCCCCAACAAGAACAACTGTACCTTGTTCCTCCATGTCGTAACATAGTTGTTTTGAAATAGCATACAATTCCTCTAAATCAGTATGATACCTAAATATTTTATCTTTTTTCAACCTTAAAACCTGTTATTTTCATCCATTCTTCCTGGGTTTTAGTATCCATATTTTTCGTTAGCATTTTGTTTTTTGTTTATTTATTTTAAAACCTGCCAGGGTACCAAACTCTCTGTCAACTTCTCCATCAATGTTTCAATTCCCTCTAGTGGATCTTCCAGGATTAAAACTAAATAATCTGCGAAGGCTCTTAATTTATATTAGCTGGCCATTTCTCAATGGGTTGACTGAGACTGCTGGTTGTGTAATAATGCTGTGGAAGGGTAGGTGTGGCCTGAGTGAATGAACTCGAGGAAGGCAGGGGCATGTAAGCACCAGGAACTCAGAAGCAAGCTTTCCAGGACCCAGGACAGCTCCCATGGAATGCATCCACTGCTCCAAAATGTGCCAGTGTAGCCCCTAGGGACTACTCTAAAGCGATCTGGATTACTTTTCAGGGGCCCAGCCTTGGAATGGAGACTTTTAATGTCCTTGCCCTGAGTATCCTTCAATATCTCTGCCACTGGCTTACTGGGGGAGGGGTGAAAGGAGGGAGGGACTTGGTGACTGGTCTATTGATGGGGCAGAGTGGTGCACAGTCTGGGGCACAGTTTTCTCTTGGATTGTGCTTTGGGCAAGTCGGAGCCTCCAGCTTGCCGCTATACCTCAAGGTCCCTATTTGACTTCTCTGCAATGTCCAATGGTTCCCTCCGAATAATCAGAAAAAGACTGTTTACAGGTAGATATTCAACCACTTTAGTGTGGTATTTGGAAAACAAACTGGAGTCCCTGGAGGAAAAATAAAACTCCACGAGGAAGGGTATTAGAAACGATGCAAGTTCTGCTTCTGCCCCATCTGTTTCCTCAGCTGAAGCTTCCAAGTAGCCTCACCCATAATCCTCCAGGAACTGGACCTCTCTGGCAGAGTGGCCAATAATTATGGGCCACAAACAACAGCAACACAGTGAAACGCCATTGGCCTGCTCGCTCATTCTTAAATGCACTCTTCTAGCAAAGTCTCTGGATCAGTTTTTGTGATAAAAACTGGAGAAAAATGACAGTGAAAAGACAGGGAGTGCAACAGGCAGCATCCTGGTTCCATTATTAAATTAATTTAAACCATACTCTAGAGTTTTTAAAAATTTAATTATTCTGTTCATTTATACCCCTCTTTTCTGCCCCATGGGAACTTAAGGTAATATAACAAACAGAAGCTATTAAACGGAGGTCCTGTACTTGAGCCATGGAGGACTGGATTTGGGACTCCGACTCCCGGCCCTCGATGGAGCACAGCGTGTGCCAGTTCCGAGGGTTAAGAGCCTGGGGGTGATCCTAGGTGCCCCCCCTGAAAATGGAGGCACAGGTCACAGCGGTTGTTGGGTCCTCTTTTTCCACCTGTGGCAGACCAGGCAACTTGTCCCTTACCTGTCTACCTGTGACTTAACTACAGTGATCCAGGCAACAGTCATCTCTAGGTTAAATTACTGTAATCTCGCTCTACGCGGGCCTACCCTTGTGCCTGACCCGAAGATTACAGCTGGTGCAAAATGCAGCGGAGCGCATCATTATGAAAGCACCAAATAGGGCGCATATTACACCAATATTGCGCAAGCTGCATTGGTTGCTAGTGGAGTATCGGATCAGGTTCAAGGTCTTGGTATTGACCTATAAGGCCCTGCTTGGACTGGGACCAGCATATCTGAGGGGCCATCTCTCCCCATATATTCCCCAGAGGACCCTCCGATTGGGAGGAAAGCAACTGTTATCAGTCCCTGGCTCCAAGGAGGCCCACCTGGCCTCAACTAGAGCCAGAGCTTTCTCAGTCCTGGCTCCTATCTGGTGGAACGCTCTGTCTACCAAGACCAGAGCCCGGCAGGACTTACTATCTTTCTGCCAGGCCTGTAAGACAGAGTTGTTCCACCAGGCTTATGGCTGAGGTTGGGCCTCCGCTGGCTAGAGGATACAACATCTACCCCCCTCCCCGTGAGAGCTGCCCACCACTGTTTTTTAAGTTGCTGCCATTTTCAGTTTTACTGTTGTATTATTTGTCTTAATTGTAATGCTGCCATCAGGAAAAAGAGTGCTGCTATTTTTGTATGATATTTTTGTATTATGTTTTTAATGTTTAATATGGAATGTTTTAATTGATTTAATGTTGTTATCCGCCCTGAGCCTGCTCGCGGGGAAGGCAAAATACAAATATGATATTATATAAATAAATAAAACAGCCAAACTAACAGTGGATAACCGTACCTAAGGGACTAAACTAACCACAAAATTACTTATTAGAACTACAAATTTTTTTTTGATAATTTAAAGTGCAAAGTGCTAATAAATACTGGAATCAATATATAAATATATCAATACAATTACATACAAATTCTCAATGCAAAACCCTGAATGTAAGGATAACATTTAACAGCGCACCATACTGAGGCAAGAGAATTTGCAGCCATCAGTGCCGATGCAGGTTGGCAAGGTCTATGGACCCCTGACGAAACGACAGTGTGGAAACAAGCTTTCTCGATAGCCGGTTCCTTGTCAGGTCTGTGGCTCCTTGGTTTCCATCTGCTTACTTAAACCTGCAAAAGAAAAAAAGAAAGTCTTTGTAAAGATTATAGTGGACACTTACCGTTCCTGTCCAGAGACTCCTTTGGGATTACTCTGGCATCTTTACACCTATGTAGAAGAGGATTCTCTTTGAAGGTTTTGTGTAATTGATTCAATGAACTTTTCCTATGCCTGGTTGTCTGCTAGGAATCTAAATGTTATCCTTACATTCAGCATTTTGCATTGATAATTTGGATGTAATTGTATTGATATATTTATATATTTATTCCAGTATTTATTAGCACTTTGCACTTTGATACTTTAATTATCAAAAAATATTTAAAAATTTAGTTCTAAAAAATCATTTTGTGTTTTGTCCCTTAGGTATGGTTATCCACTGTTAGTTTGGCCTTGGGAAATAAAGCAGCTTACACAGTTCTCCTCTCCTCCATTTTATCTTCACAATAACCCTGTGAGGTAGGCTGAGCTGAGAATGTGCAACTGGCCCCATGTCCCCGGCTGCAGAAGACTAGACTGCTGGTCTCCCCAGTTGCCTTGGATATCTACTGCTGAAGGAAGGGTGGGACCCTGTGCAGCCCCAGCCAAGGCGTGTGGGGCCAGATGACACACCTGCTGGCTTCCCCTGCAAGGTTAATTTGCATAGAACTGCAGGGAAAGCCCTAAAAATGTTCCACCAGCTCGGGACTTGACTTCACGCTCCGCGAGCAGAAGAATCAGGGCTTTTTTTCAGGGGGAACGCAGGGGAACGGCATTCCGGCACCACTTGAAAATGGTCACATGGGTGGTGGCCCCGCCCCCTGATCTCCAGACAGAGGGGAGTTTAGATTGCCCTCCGCGCTGCTAAGCGGCGCGGAGGGCACTCTAAACTCCCCTCTGCCTGGAGATCAGGGGGCGGGGCCACCAGCCATGCGATGGTTTTCTCCGAGGGCCACCCACTGAGTTCCACCGCCTCTTTTCCCAGAAAAAAAGCCCTGAGCAGAATCCTCCCATAGCAGGGGTGTAAGGTAACAGCTGAAATGGATGGGATTATTTTCCTGCCCTACCGTGACTCTAACAAACACCGAGAGGTTGATATTCCTCTGTTTCTGCCAGCCCCTCAGGGCACTCAGTGGAGTTTGACCCGGAACTTACCCACAGCTTCAATGGCCCAGAAGTGTCCAGGGGCTGAACTGCCCCAGTACTTTTATGTCCAGACGGCCAGGCAGCCAGCAGTGCTGTGCGGGGGTTGAGGCTCACATAATTTGGCAGAGCTCCAAGAACTCATTTACCAAGTGCAGGATTACACCCAAATTGCCCCTGCCCAACTGAACTACTCTTTAGCATGAAAGCCAATAATCCCCAGAGATTTAGAGAAAGAGAGAGAGAAAAGCAAGAAGTGGAGAGGAGAGCTCCCACCACCTGCCAATCAAGGGATCCGTTTGCAAAATTAGCTTTGGGATGAAGAATCCTGTGAAGAAGGGGACCTCCCTCTCCTCCCCCACCCCAGTGAGGACTGCATCTCGTCCTCTGCCACATGAGCCATCCTCTGGACCGACCCAAAGTATGAGGTGGAAACTATGCAAAAATGCTTGTTCTGGACAGCAAGTCTCTCCCCCCCTGCCCCCCCAGGCTGCCAACATCCTGCCTTGCCCTTGATAGCCTCCTGCACCCATGCTAGAGAGTCTGGCTGTGCTCAGAGCAGAAAGAAATCCTTCTCTCTCGTCCATCTGATCAGAAGAGGGGGAAGGCAGTCCCCAGACACAGGCCCTGGATGCCCGCTGATCAGGAACACACACGCCCCGTCCAGGGGGCTGAGCCCCATCTTTGCCTGCACTTAGATGTCTTCCAAGTCAGAAGGGGAAAGCTCTGCCCATTGCCCAAGCCCTCTTCCTCTGTGCCAGTCAGCCAGCCTTCCTTTTTAAATATTGTTTCACACTGAGGCGGAAGAAATATTAACTGGTCTCCATTTGCTATTGTTCCCCTGTCCTCTTTGTGGTGTGATTTCCATGAGGGGGATTTATGGCTCTCCCAGCACTTGGCTTATTGAAGTTCTGCTGTGCTGCGGGGCCAGAGCACCAATAAATTTCCTTTTGCCTGCTGGAACATGTTCTAACCTTATCGTTTTCTGATAAAGCTCCAAGCAACCTGGGCTGACTGGCTGAGCGGCCTCCCTGGATCAGTACAGGGCTACAAGAGCCAGGCTGATGGACCTGTGGCAGGAGGTCTTGTCCCCTGTGACACTGCCTGTGATGCCAGTCGTGCCTGGGAAGGGTTACGGCAGTTGGACTCCCTGGCACAGGCTACCAGCGATCCATTGAGCCTGCCGTTCTTGTACGCCAGAGGCTTCAGCTGGGCATAAAGGAGGTCCTAGGCAGCCTGCTAGCTTGGCACACTGGAAGCGCCCATAGTACCTTTATTTATTTAAAATATATGTTCGAAGCATTTTGCAAAATACACCGTCACTAACAATCAATTACATCAAATATAAAAATGCATCAAAACTGGCAAAAGAGGGGGAAGATAGAGAACGAGGGAAACGGCAGCTTCCATGTCTCTTTTCATAACGGAAAAAAGAATTAGCATGTTCCTCCTGGAGCTGTTTGTTGAATTATAGAGGAGCCTTGGACTGGAGTAATATGACTTTCCCCAATATATTTTGTTTGGATTGGCAGGTCAGTCTAACTCTTTCTCAGCTGACTGATAAAGCACTAGACAGGGGATTAGTCCTCTTGGAAGCTAAAGAAAGAGGTAATTTGGGTTGTTTATGGCCTGTTGTGGTAGAACACAGAAAGAGTCAAACTTTTACTGCATCTGGCACAGCCGTAACTCAGAGCTGGTATCCAAAACTGCAGCCCTACAAAAGGTACACAGTGACAAAAGACAGTGGAGATGATCCACCTAGTCCAGGGATGAATACGGTAATGAGGAGACAAACCCTCTCTCCCCCCCCACCTCCCACTCTTGTGCGTACACTCAGAGCCTCCTGCCCGGCATGAGTGGAATGAGCCCCCTTTCATTCGCTTCTCAAGGTGACAGAAGGCGGCCAGAAGGACTCCAGCAGGCAGAGCTTTGCAGCTAAGCTCTGGGCAGACAAGTTCTGGGCTCAAGAAGCTGCTGAGAACTGCCACCACGCTGCCCCTCAAGGTCACAGAGAGTTCTTGTCATGGCAAAGGGCACGAATGTCCGAGCTCCATGTCGTGGCAGCCGGGGACGCCATTGGATGTCCCAGGATAAACCGCTGAGATTTTCTGACACATTTGCAGCGATTGCTGAGATGAAATGGGCCAAGGGTGCTCCGTGCATCTTATGGTAATAATATCTGCTGCAATGCATGAGGATAAGGGGAAGCTTGTGAAAAGGTGGGTGGTGGTTGCATCACCCATGAGGGAGCGGTCCTGCACATGCTCCCTTGCACTGTATGGGAGCTGCACACAAGGAGCTGCTGTCTCCAGGCAGGTTGGTGATGAAGGCATCCCCCAAGCCAATGCAGCTGCACATCCCGCTTTGTCCCCATGTCCAATGTGCTGTTGAGGATTTTAGGACAAATGTGTGGCAGCTTGGAATGCTGATGGGGCTCAGATGATTAAATAAAAGCACACTTATGAGCTTCAGTCACCACAGAAAGGCCAGACCATTCTGTGAAGTGAGGCCAGCAGCTGAACATGGCACTCAGGGGCCCCTTGCCACCAGATGCCATGGTTGGCTAGACTTCTGCCATGTCTGGTGGCCCCTTGCCACCAGATGCCATGGTTGGCTAGACTTCTGCCATGTCTCAGAACTCCAAGCTGATCCGCACAGGCACCAGGCAGACAGGCCCAAAGTTCACCCAGCAACTAAACTCTACAGTCTTGTACGTTGACCAGTAGAACTTGCCACCATTCCTTTGAAAATTTAAAATGGGACATGCATGTGTGGGAGTGGGGGAGAAGTCATGCTGCGTGTGCCCCAGAATCCTGGTAGATGGATTAATTGCTGGGAGCAGTATGTGGTTTACTTTCCTGCCATTTTCCAAATCCCAAAACGAAACATCTCCCAATCAATATTTAAATATTTTTTTGTAAATTTTATGCAATATAATATTCAGTGAAAAAAGACCCTATCGCCAATGGAAACTGCATCCGTCCATAGAGAAAGAGGTACATCCGATGTATGAATGAGCGTCATCACTGAATTGTCCTTGAAAAAGCTCTTGGAGTGAAACAATCGTGGCTAGCCGACTGTTCGGCGGCGCCTGTCCTGGCGGCGTCCTACACGAATAGAAGAGGCATCCAAAAGAATAGACTGAAGATTATTTTTGCACTTGACACTTTACTCATTGCTGTTTCCAGCTGGAGCCCCGGGAGTTGCCCAGACGGCAATACTGTCTTCTGTAGGTGGGTTGATCTGTTGTATACAGGATCACTGTCATCTGCACAGATTGTATTACCGTTGGTTACGAACTATTATGCTGCAAAGGTTATGGATGTAATTGATGTATTTTGTATTTGAACTATTTATTGAATTTATTACTATTTATTATATGCACTGAGCACTTTTTCACTGAATATTATATTGCATAACATTTACAAAAAATTATTTAAATATTGATTGGAGACGTTTCATTTTGGCTTTGCTGTCTTATCTCCCTTTTGGGCTTCTCTGTTGTTATATATTTTCCAAATCCCAAACAAGGGCAGGGGTGGTTTTGTCTGCACCTGGCGATTTCTTCCCTAGAGTCTAAGGAGAGAAGAAGGTGTGATGCTGCTAACACGAAGGGCGATGCTGCACCCCCTCCCGTGAGTCTGCAAGGGAGAGGTGTAGCTACGGCAGCAACCTGGCAGAAGCAGACAGGCCCCAGTTGCACCACTAAGGACTACAAACGAGCCATTTTCCTTGGGGTGAGAACCACGCAGGGCCTTGGGGGAGTCTGAGGGCATGGTCTCATGAACACAATTCAGCAAACAGGGAAGCCTCCAAGCTCTCCACCCGCTGTGTGTGTCGTCCCCCCCCCCCCACCCTCGGCTTTCCCTGCAGCTCTGGCTGCAGTGCTTACAGGGGACCCCTGGCTCTTCCTCTCTGGCCTCCTTGCTGCTGGGCCATGCTAGGTCAGGAACCTACGGAACAGCTTTTCTTCTCTGATTTAAGCTCTGCACAAAAAGCCAGTCCGCAGCAGGGCCAGAGGAGAGAGGGCAGAGAGGGGCCACTTTGCTCCTGCCAGGTTGTCGGAAGGAGACTTTGCTCTGCCCTTCCTCGAAGCAGGGTCTCTCTTATGCAGAGTCCTCGGTGGAAACTGTATCCAGCACTGCTTGTCTGCCTTGAGTTGGGGAATTTGCAAGCTGGCCCCCACCCTCACGTCACCCTCCTTCTAGTCCCATTCGGCCCAAGCTCTCTGGTAGGCGAATGGTGGCTTCGCGTTGCACTGCCTTGGATCGGATGGCACAGCATGTGTGCTCAGGTTTCTGTGGTGGCAATAAGATGCCCCTTGCCTACAGCCACCCCGGCAATGGAGTTCCATTCAGCTGAGCATTGGCAGGTGGTCCTTGGCTCGTGGAGCTCAAGAGCTGACTACCCAGCTGGGTCTTCATTGTTGCTCCACTGCCTTGATTATGCCGCCTTCTGGCTTGATAAAGACCCCCAGATTTCATCCATGCTAGATGCTGTTGCTGGGTCTGTACCAGAGATGTCAGATGAAGGTGCTTATGCTTGCAAAACACAGCCAAGAGGATCTCACCATTGTGCCACTGGCTAGGATGACACAAGCCTCCTTGGAGGGGCAGGTGGACGCCCAAAGGCAAGGGAGCTGCGTGCCAGGCACTGGCGGTAGTGGGGGATCATTCTCTGCTGCTCACAAGGGTGGGAGGCAACGCCCCCGGTAGCTAGAGGCTGACACGAGTGAGCTATGAGGAGTGGCCTGCCCTTGCCGCTCTCGCTCGCAAGCCCATCCAGCCTCCCTGGCCCAGCCCAGGAGGCTACCCCCAGCTCCACTCTGGTTGGTGGCCCGCTTGGCTCAACCCGTCTCTAGGCTGATGAGAGTCAAGCTTCCCTGGCCCCCAGTTGGGCCCACTTGCCGCCTGGGGTGGTCCTCCTCTGTGCTGCATAGGCACCCCTTCCCCCATCTCTGCCTCTGGGCCTCATCCCTCTGGTGGAAAAACTCCCTGTGGCTCAGCACCTGGGCAGCCGTCCTTGGGCACATCCTGGGGCTGGAAGCGTTTGGCATTTCCTTTTGGCTCCTTGCATGCTGGCATCTCCCCAAACACAGGAGGCCTGGCATGGCCCCAATGCGGCTGTTATGGCACCACCATGTGATTGCGATGCAGGCAGTCCTCCTCCGGGGCCTTGAGGCCTCTCCTCGCCCTTTCCCGGGGCTGCTGGATCAGCCACGCCGAACACCCCGGCATTCTCCTGCAGCTGCTCAGAAGAGGCAGCCTCGGCTCTAGTTGGGGGATCGGGTGAAGAACAGAATCCCAAGCAGCAATGAGAGCTATACAGAAAATGGACATTCGCCTACTAAGGAACAAAGTAAACCCCAATGACATTTTTGTGCATCTCTCAAGCGGGCCCCAGAACTGTGCCCAGCATCACTGGACCGGATGCCCCAGCTCAGCATTAGGAAGAGAGGAGGGGCATTTCTCATGGAGGAGCAACTCCAGACTGGGGGGGTGCGCTAGTGAGGCCCCCCCAACCTGCTGCTGCACTTGCCCCCCCACCCCATCTTTGAAGAAAGCAGGCTGGCGCCACCGCAAGGGAGACCTGAGGCGGGTGGCATCCCAGGGTGCCCAAATCACCGCCCCCCCGCCACATCTCCCATCTTTTCTGTCTATGCAATAGATTAGAGAGTGCATTAAAAATTCATCTAAAAGAGACAAAGTTTCCCAAGCGTGTCTGAATTAATATTAATAAGGAGGATGGTTGCTTGGTTGCTCCATTATTCTAAAGCCCTCCTCTGAAGGATCCCTTGAAAAAAGCCTGGCTGCCGTCAAGGGGGAAACATTCCCTGTGTCTGCTAACAAAATGCAACTGGATCTGGTGCCTGTGGAGCCAACTGATTTGCCACAAGTTTTACAACGTACACACAGGATGGGTTCTCTCACAGGTGCCAGCTCTGGCCTGAGCAGCAGCAGGGTCCAGCTGGTGGAACTCTGCCTGGCACTGCAGGCGGATTGCCAACCAGAGACCCACAAAAGCCACGAGCTGCCGTCAACTGCACCACTTCCTTCGGCTCAAACCTCCCCAGGCCCAGCCCAGCCCCATCTTCCAGCTGCCAGCAGTCAGCTTTCAAGGAGAGCCGGGAGTTTTTCTGGAGTGGAATGCTTTATGGCTTTACATTTGGTCTCCTCTTGACATTCCTAGCCTGCGCTTGATTTCCACGAGACAGACGAGACTGGAATATCTCTGAAAGCAGCCATCATGGTGATGGCTAAGTCAACAGTGCAGTGGTGTGTGTCCGGGCTAGAGCCGAAGCGGAGCTCGAATTGCCTGCCTGCCTGCCAGCCCACACCCTGGGAAACCAAGATTCTGTCTTCCGTTGTGTGGTGCAGGAGAGCTGCTCAACCATAGCCCATTGCCGTGTCAAATCCAATTACAATCCTGTCAGAACTGGACCTAGCCAGCGTGCCCAGTGAGTACTCCAGGCCTGCAAGAAGTTTTTGCACAGAGCTTGACTGTTCAGAAGGCAGACACACAAAGGGATCCTGGGGGTGAGAGAGAAGTGGCGTGCGTGCCGCATGGGCAGAGCCTGGAGAGAGGCCACCGAGCTCACTCCCGGCCCTTGTTTCTGCAACCAGAGGCAAATAACTGAGGGGCTGCAGCAGAGCACACGGCCTCTGTGTGTGTGTGTGTGTGTGTGTGTGTGTGTGTGTGAGAGAGAGAGAGAGAGAGAGAGAGAGAGAGAGAGAGAGAGAGAGAGAGAGAGAGAGAGACTACATCTTGATCCCGGGCGGAATGGTGGTGTGAGTTAGGGAGGCCCGGCTCCCAGAGGAACTTGTCTCACCTGGAGCACCTCCCCCACCTGTCGTGTGGGTTTCTTTCCTCCAGGCCCCTTTCTCCACTTCTTCTGTTTTTAAGCATTTTAGGGAATGTTTAAAAGTTGTGGATCCAGAGGCGTTAGCTGCATTAGTCTGTTGTTGCAAAATAGTAAAGAGTCCAGTAGCACCTTTAAGACTAATCAACAAGTTGGTTAGTCTTAAAGGTGCTACTGGACTCTTTGCTATTTTTAAAGTTGAAATCTTTCCAATAATTTATTCAGTGGGGCAAAACAATCCCATTGTGGGGTTAGCTGGGGAGCGAAGTCAGACAGACTTCCTCGGGCACGGAGCTGAGCCCAAGCGTTTCTCTTGCTCTGTGCTTGTGGGGAGGCAACCACGTTCTTCTGTGGAGGTGTTTTAAGGCAAGCTGCGCTGGATGCCCCACCCTGGATTGATGCCACTCAAAATAATCAGGCAGAACCAAGTTTTTATGGTCTTCTGACCCAATATTGAAAAGCTGGCAAGGCAGGCCACAGCCACAAGGGATGAGTGCAGGGCTCTTCGTGATGCCTGAGGGGAGCCGTGGTCCACAAGGGCCTAAGGGACACAGGAGGAGGCCTGGCTGCCTCCTCCCGCTGGCCTCAGCAGTGGCCGCTCGGAGGAGGGCAGATCTGGGCTGGAGCTGGAGCCAGGCCCTGACGGCCTTGAGAGCGAGACTGCTGGGGCAAGGAGGCTCTCTGCCAGGGCCACCATGGTCCCCAGGCAGCCTCCGGGACCTGCAGCACAGCAACGCATTTGCAGCCAAGTGCACTTTGGAGCTGTTACTGGTGAGCTGTTTAGAGAAGGACCTGTGCAGAAACGAGGCTGCGCCTCGGCAGAGGTGAGGGAGGCCTTGTCTCCCCAGCGTCCGTGTGTCTCTCTGTGTTTGCCATCTGCTCTGAACCAGGGCACTGCCAGGGGGAAGGGACAGGCGATGCAAGGCTGCTGACCTGGGGAGCCCATGGCTGGCCAAGCGGGAGTCAACCTGCCCCACCTCTGTGCAGGAGGGAACAAGGGCCGCTCTGAGTTTGGATGCAGAAACTCGGATGCAGAGTGCCGAGAAGGGCGGTGGAGGGTGCCGGCTGGCATTGCCCCGCTCTTCCAAATCACCTTCCCCTTTTAGAAACTGCCTTCTGTGGGAAGTAAAACCGAGAGGGGCTGGGATGAGAGCCCACTTTCTGCTTGCTTTTCTGCTGTTAGCTTTGCTCATGACGGGTGCTGTCAGGTCTGTTACCCACAGCTCTTCCATATTGCTTACCTGATGTATTTTTCCAGTGTTTATGTTCACAGGAGCAGCCTGGTTCCCGAGACAGCCTTACCTAGGACGGCTCACCACAGAGACCTTGAGAGACAACTCCATTCGCTTTCCCACCTTCCATACTAACTGGATAGACACTGAGGGTGGAGGCTGGACGAAAGGGGTGATATACTGTAGCAAGCACTTAACACGTCATTCTCAGCAAGAGATCTGTGTACAGCCAAAGCTTCTTTTAGCCTTTGGATTATCTACGGACACTTGTACTTTCTGAATATATATTCTCTCAATAAATAACCTTTGACTCAAGAGACCTTGGATTTCTTGCTGCAAGGGGTGGGAGATGAAAGCAGAGTATCCTGCTTTCCAGAGACTGACAGGTACAGGGGTGCTCCTGGAAAGGACATTCCTGCTTCTCTTCATACCTCCTGCTCTTGCAGGGAGGTGGAGAACTCTGCAGACAGAGGCGGGTGTTCATCCCTTTGCCTTGGATGTGTTGAGGGCTCATCTGCTTTGTGATGTGCCGCAATGTATATCAAAGCACCTCCTGGCACTGGTCCCACTTTGAATGCCAAACAAGGCAGCACTAGATCAGCCTAGGTGGGAGCGCTTTGTGGAATATTCGCATCCAGTGCCTGGGGTTTGTGGGCATGTTTTGGAAAGTAGAATCATGTAGGGATGCACAGTTAAAAATATACTAATCAAAATTCAACCCAAATCAAGTCCATTTAAAAATCTCTGAATCCAAGCGGAATTATTCTCAGCATTAGGAAGCAATTGGGAGCTTCCCTCTGTCTGGTAGTGATTCTGGTGCCTTGCTGTCTTTCATCTTCCCAGGCAGCGGGAGTAAGGGGAGAGAGCGACTCTGGAGACTCAGGAGATTGCACAATATATGGCACGCAAGCAACCACACCAGCAGACCAGAAGCAGGAGCGCTCCCTGCTCACATGTCCTGCAGTGTGAGCAAACACTGCAGGGATGCAGCAAGCCCCTCCTGTAAGTCAACACCCCTCAGCTCAGAGCAATCCTCCCTCCACCTTCCACTGGCTGAGCAGCTCACACTCAGCTAAACACACAGAACCTGTGACTGTGCAGGGCTGGCAAGCAGCCCCGTGGGCAGCAAGAGAGGAATGCACGATGTGAACGGCATTTCATATGAGGTTTCGCTGCAGAGGGCAAATGTTGCCTTCCGGAGGGAGGAAACGAGAGAGCAGATCTTCATTACGGTCAACGCTCTCAGGCCTTCTGAGCCCTGGCCAGCCACTGTCTGGTAGCCCCAAAGGAAAACTCCCTCCGTCTTCCTTTCACCCCCTCCTGAATGCTTCTCCTGGTGTTTGTGACAGCAGCAGCTGGCAGAGGTGGGGAGCCCTGAGGGGGTTCATAGTACAGTGACATTCAGGCTGTTCTGCTAGGTGGGAGCAAAAATTCATGATCAAAATACAAAGAGAAAATGTGTTTCCTCCTTAAGTAAGTTCCTATTTAAATAAACTTGTACATCTTTAGGGTGCTACAGAAGTTTCTGTTATGACAAAAAGTCATAGTAACGCTCATAAAAATCTCACTGAATCTGTTGCCAGAATGCTCCCAGTCAAACAGATGCATGGTTTTCCAGCAGCAGCAGCAGCAGCAGCGAGTGCAAATCCACCATCTCTGAGACAGAGGGAGAGGCACACAAGGCAGGCTAAGTCACAACCAGTGGATGGCAGGAGATTGCCCAGAGCAGCTGACCTCTGGCTGGCCCCATATCTCTCCTTCCTAGGACTCTTCGCACAAGTGGGCCACAGAAGTCGCCTGTCTCGTGAGCCTCTCCCACATCACCGGGGAACAGGTTCCATTTTGCACTGTGCCATCTCCTTTCCTACTCTCCCTGGTCCAAATATCGCTTGGGAGCTCTTCAGGACAGGGACTGGGCCTCCGGTTTTGTCCGTGCTCTCCTGTGAAGTACCGTGCACAGGCATCAATTCTGCATGGGGAGGTGCTGCAGCTCAGCACCAGACAGCTCAGCCCCCACGGCTGCTGCTGTCCGGAAGGAGGCTCTGCAAGCAAAGACACCCCTGCCGAGGGATCGCAGCCTGTTCTAGAATTAGGGGAACCACTGAGTTGCCCTAAAGGTTTTATGGTAATGGAGGCCACCGTGGACCAGATTTCTTTCTCCGACTCCTTCGCTGCTGCGGACGCTGGACAATGGTCCAGCCTGCTTCATTTTCTGCTAGACTCCTCAGTGCTTCCATGTCAAAACACTTAAGTTCTTTCTGCCCTTTGTTGGCTTGAATGTCCTTCCAACCTCAGGCCAGATGGGCAGTTGCCAAGATGTCTTTGCTATACACTAATAATTTCTCCTTGGACTCCTTCACTTCCTCTTGAGATTTTTTGCTTCCCAATTTCACTCCCAAATGCCCCCCTTAATAAATGTCTCCTCTTGGCAAGTCTGGCTATGGCTAGATACAGACACCCTTCAAATTAAGTTTGTTTCCAGAGATACAAATAAAAACCTCATTATATGGTGGGGGGGGGGGGAACTTCGCAGTTTCTATGTCTGATAAGATGGACTCTCTCTCTCTCTCTCTCTCTCTCTCTCTCTCTCTCTCTCTCTCTCTCTCTCTCTTGTAACACATACACAGAGAGTGAGAGTGAGAATGAATGCAGATAGCCTGCCTCTGAATCACACAATAGTTTTCTGGTTAAATCCTTAAATTACAGCTTCCCAGTGCCTGAGTATCACAAGCTGTAAACATCTCAGACATGAAAACAGGCGGTTCCATCTCTCACAGTTGGTTTCCTGCTTCTTGCTTTCCTCTGGCAAGCATTCCAAAATAACATCCTCCAAACAACCACAAGTTGTAATTAAAGCTCCTGTTTTGTTGGCAGATGAATATTTTCCTGTGCCTCTCAACATGAGCACCAAGAACAGAGGCTGAATGCAGACAACAAAGCGTTGTCTGTATCGGAATAGATTTTGTTTAAATGCTCCCTGGATATATTCTGTAAACCAAGGAGCTCTTCTCCTTGGCATAACCAGAAGAAGAATAGCAGAGGGGAACCCAGATTTGTTTGACAGGTGACACAATGAAGGGGGGTACAAAATGCCTGCCTGCTGGCAGGCTTTAGAAGAGGGCTTGAAAACTCATCTCAGAATAGTCTGGAAAGCAACCCTAGAGGCACGGAGGACTGGGGTTGGCTTTGTGTGGACTTAACTGACTCCCCACCTACCAGACCTGACCTCTAAAGTCAAACCCAGAAGGGTCTACAGAGTCACACATCTTGCCAGTGGCCGTGGCTATCGAACTACAGGTTCAGGCTGTTCTGGAGTGTGGAGGGTTTGTGCCTGCTGTGGGGAAGGTGGACAGAATATGGAGAGTTGATGGGCAAAAGGTTCAGGATAATGAAAAGAAGGAGTTCTTCATTCCAAGAGTCATTCACTGGTAGGATTCACTGCCTTTGGATGTAGTGATGACCAGTTGGCCACTCGCTTAGCAGGCTTTCCTTACGTAAATATTTATACCTTCACCTTTCCTTCGTAACTCGTCAGCTTTCGAAGGGGACAAACCAAAGCACAGAGGACAGGCCCCTCCCCCTTTGGTTCCTCCCCCGTCTGTCAACTGCCCAGCCTTTTGCCAGCCTCCAGACCTCACTGGTCTACCAAAGAGCTGCTGAAATGCCAAAGGGGAGGTGCTCTCTGCATGTGTGTGTCTGTGTCTGTGTGTGTCTGTGTTGGGGGACAGCCCTTGGCAGAGGGACGGAGCACCTTGCTTTGTAAGTCTGCCTGTTTCATAGAGGAAGCTCCACTTGAGAGTTCTGTGTATGAATTTCTTTGACCTCCACTTATTAGGCTGATAACAGAGGATATTAAATCTCTGTTTTTCCAGGCAGCAGTTTCAATCAGATGAAGGAATACCTCATGGGAGACAGACAAGCCGCCACATTCACAAATTGATTGCAGCAATTGTGAGAAATGGCTCCCCCCACACGTTAAAGAAGAATACGCTGAATGTGCAAGAAGCCCATGAGACACTCATTGCATTGCCTTGCCCCACCCTCCAGGAGGAGTCTGAAGCTCCCCGGTCTCTCTCCTGCACACCTTTCGCTCCTCCCACTGCACACACCATCTTTTCAAAAGACGCTTCAACTCCCCAGGCCTGAACCCTAACCCCCACCCCCACCCCTGGGTTCCAGCCCAAACAAATACAGGGCATGGGAAGGGGATGTTGGGAGGGGAGGGGGGGGGGTCACAGAACAAAGGGCCCAGGGGCTGATGTTGTTAACTGCTTTCGCCATCGAGAGCTTATTTTATTGGAGTTACTACATTGTATTAACATTTGATAGGGCACAAGCTTCCTCAGAGATAGGCAGCACCACATGATGAGGGTTTATTTCAAATAAATAAAATGTGCCTTGGCCTGGGACCTTTTTTTTCAGAACATCTCACCTGAGATCTTGAAGCCTGAGCCGGCAAGGGGACTCCATTCTGCTCTATTCAGATGTAGGACTGTCCAGGGAGGGTTGCTGAATGTTGGTATTGGTGGGCTGTGGTGGGGGTACAGGCAGCTGAAGCATACTCTCCTCATTGGTTCACAAAGCACACACACAGCTTTAGCAGCACACTCGTGCATTTTCCATGTTCATGCACCACAGTCTTTTGGACAGATGCCTCTTCCTCTTCCCAGTTCAGAATCACAGTCACCCCTAACCCCAGTTTGTCCTATGAGAGCCCAGGTCACATTCCCTGGGAGCTTACAGGTCTCTCCAAATGAGGCCAGCAGGAGCCGGAGATGAGGGCTGGCACATTATGGCAGCCCCACCAAGGACATGCAAGGTGACCCATTTGTCAAATGCAGACATGTATTTTTTTGCTTCTTTCTGATTCAGAATGTCACGTTATGTCTGTCTGCACACTGGTTGCTCCTTTGCTCTGGGCTGGAAAACGTTTTGAGACTGAAACAGACACTGCAAAGAAGAAGAAGAGGAAGAAGAAGAAGAAGAAGAAGAGTCCTATAATTGGAGATGAGAACTCTAAATATTTGTGGGGAGTGGCACATATGCTAGGAAACATTACTTCGCAGGTAAGCACAGAAACAAAAACCTCAGGGCATATAACTCATGGATTCTGATGTCTTTACACTAATGCGCAGAGTATGGGAAACAAGCAGGAGAAACTTGAAATCCTAATACAGGAAGGGGACTATGACATAATAGGCATTACTGAAACTTGGAGCAATGACACTCACAGAGCCAGTTTGGTGTAGTGATTACGAGTGCGGGACTCCAATCTGGAGAGCCGGGTTTGATTCCCCACTCCTCCACTTGAAGCTAGCTGGGAGACCCTGGGCTAGTCACCGCTCTCTGGAGCTCTCTCAGCCCCACCCTCCTCACAGGGTGTTTTGTTGTGGGGATAATAATAACATACTTTGTAAACCGCTCTGAGTGGGCATTAAGTTGTCCTGAAGGGCAGTATATAAATCAAATGTTGTTGTTGTTGTTGTTGTTGTTATTACAATTGGAATACTAGGATTGAGGGATACACATTGTTTAAAAGGGATAGACAAATATGGAAGGGGGGGGAGTAGCATTATATGTAAAGGAGGTATATACTTGTGAGGAACTACATGTCTCTGAGCATGGACGTTCAGTCGAGAGTCCACAGGTAAAAATAAAAAGAGTAAGAAATAATAGTGATATTATGGTGGGGTCTGCTATAGACCACCAAGCCAGGCAGACAACTTGGATGAGAAACTCCTAGAACAAATTACACAGTTCACAAAGAGACAGGACACAGTAGTCATGGGAGATTTCAATTACCCGGATATTTGTTGGAAGTCAAACTCTGCTAAAAATGAAAAGTCAAATAAATTCCTGACTTGTCTTGCTGACAACTTCATTTTCCAGAAAGTGGAGAGGGAAACAAGGGGCTCTGCTATCTTGGACCTGATTCTTACCAACAGGGAAGAACTGGTGGGTAGCAGTGACCATGTAATTTTGGAATTTACAGTCCTGGACATAGTAAGACTTACAGGCTGGACGTCAGGAAAGCCAATTTTAACAAACTGAAAGTTATGCTGAGTAGAATCCCATGGTCAGAAATACTTAAGTAGAAGGGAGTTCAAGAGGGGTGGGAGTTTCTTTTTTCTTTTTTTTTTTGAAAAATTTTTATTGGGTTAGAATCCATTATTTTTACATTTACATTCACTTTTCCCCAATTTTTTCATCTCTAACCCCCTCCCTTTCCCCCCCTTTTTGTTGACTTCCAACAGCTTTCCAACCCTTTGTCCCCTTTCCCTTACTTTTATTAGCTTCCTCTATCTAAAACAAATATATATTCTCCATTATTCTAAGCAGTACATCCTTAACTATTTTTAACATTGTATGCCCAAACTGTAAGTCTTTGTTTCCATCTTAGATAAACAATTTATCCCATTTTTCAACTTCAAATATTTCTATACATCATAAACCATATAGATCATACATTCATTATATCAAACAATTTGACTTATTCTCTATATATTACTTATTCTATCTTTTTGTAATAATTCTATATATCTCTCATCACGTAGTCAATCAATTTGACTCATCTATATCTTCAGACATTCAGTTTGGTACAAAACTTACCAAAAAAAAAAAAAGAAAATATTGTTAGTTAATCAATCCTTATATTTAATCCTTATAGTTCATTATTTTCTATCTATATTCTGTTTGTTAACCTATATATATCTATATATATATCAATCTATTAATCTGACTGCTTATTAATTCACATTTATCTCTTCTCCCCCCGGTAAAGTCTCCCCCCTCTACTTCAGTGCTTCAGTAGTTCTCAAACTGCCACAGTTTTCCTCCCACCTCCCATTTCTTCTCCAGGTGTTGTTTCAGCTTCTCCCAGTCTGTGTTGAACTGCCCTGAGTCCAGATCTCTCAGTTTTCTTGTCATCTTATCCATTTCAGCCATATACAGCAATTTGTAAATCCAATCTTCAATAGTTGGCACTTCTTGTACTTTCCATTTTTGCGCATACAAAAGTCTAGCTGCTGCTGTCATATAAAATATCAACGTCCTGTATTGGGCTGGAATTCCCTCCATTCCCAAGTTCAGTAGCAGGAGTTCTGGGTTCTTATTAATTTGAAATTGTAAAATTTCACTCATTTCTCTTATTATTTCCCCCCAGTACTGCCTGGCTACCTCACACGACCACCACATGTGATAGAGGGAGCCCTCATGCTTCTTACATTTCCAGCATTTATTAGAAGTATTCAAATTCCCTAGCGCAATCTTCTTTGGTGTCATGTACCAACGATAGATCATTTTGTAAATGTTCTCTTTGATAGTAGTACATGTCGTTATCTTCATTGTAGTTTTCCACAAGTATTCCCATGCCTCCATTGTTATTTCTTTATTAAAATTTATAGCCCATTTCACCATTTGTGTTTTAACTGTCTCATCCTCGGTATACCATTTCAACAGTACTTGGTATACCTTGGATATTCTTTTCTTATCTTCTTTAAGAAGGGTCTGCTCTAGTTCCGAATTCTCTATTCGTATACCTCCCTTTACAGAGTCCGAATTATATAAGTCTCTGATCTGTCTATACTGGAACCAGTCGTAGTTAGGTGATAGTTCCTCTTGCGTCTTTATTCTGAGTTTGGATGCTTCAGTTTTAGTTATTTCTTTGTACGTTAAACATTGTTGTTCATTATCAACAGCTCTCGGGTCTATCACCTCATACGGAACCACCCACAAGCGAGTTCCTTCTTGTAAATAAATTCTGTACTTCTTCCAGATTATGTATAGACTTCTCCGTACAAAGTGATGCAGGAACATCGAGTTGACCTTTACTTTGTCATGCCATAAATATGCGTGCCATCCAAATATTTTTTTATATCCCTCTAGGGCTAGTAGTTTCTTGTTCTTTAATGTCATCCATTCTTTCAACCAAACTAGGCAGATTGCATCATGATAAAGTCTCAGATTGGGCAGTTGCATTCCGCCTCTTTCCTTTGCATCTTGTAAAACTTTCACTTTCACTCGAGGCTTCTTGCCTGCCCAAACAAAATCTGATATTTTCCTCTGCCATTTTTCAAATTGTTTAGAGTCTCTGATGATTGGTATTGTCTGTAGCAAAAACATTACTCTTGGTAACACATTCATCTTAACTGCTGCAATCCTGCCCAACCATGACAAATTCAGTCTATTCCATTTAATCAAGTCTCTCTCTATCTGAATCCATAGTTTTTCATAATTGTTTTTGAATAGATCTATGTTCTTTGCAGTTAATTCAACTCCCAAATATTTCACTTTACTTGTTACTTCACAGTCCGTTGTTTCAAGAGGGGTGGGAGTTTCTTAAAAGCAAAATATTGAAAGCACAATTGCAAATGATTCCTATGAGAAGGAAAAATGGGAGGAGCCTAAAGAAGCCAAGGTGGCTCCATAAACAGCATTCTAATGAATTGAGAAATAAAAAGGGTCATTTAGGAAATGGAAGAAGGGGCCTTATAACCAAGGATGAATATAAACAAATAACCAAGGCTTGTAGGAAGAGTGTTACAAAAGTTAAAGCTTGGTATTGTCAGGTTCAGAATGCTTCTCTGTATGCTATAACCAAAGAGACTCCATTTTAATTCTTTTAGTGTTCTGAGTGCTTTCTTCACAGGTGCCAAGATGTTCCCTAGCAGCTATCTCACAGAAGAGGAATGTTTTGACTACAGCTTTTCCAGCCCTGGGAAACTTTCACTTTCTCAGCTTCAAAGGGTTTGTTTTGAGAACTATGGGCGGAGGTTGGGCCTGCTGGGTCTTGATACTTTGTACCTTATTCTTTGCCTCTCATTCGTAACAATACACGTGTACCAGCTCAGATATTGTATCTGGGCCAGTGGACTATAATGGTTGCTTTTTCAGTAAATCTTTTGAAAACAACGGACTCTTGTCTGATTTCAGAAGGTAGTCTGGATACAACTGTTATTTAGCCACAGATCTGACATGTATGAGCTTAGGCTAGCAAGAGATGCTAAAAACAACAAAAAAGGGTTCTTTGCTTATATTCAAAGTAAGAAAAAAGCAAGGACATGGTAGGCCCACTCAGGGACAGGAAAGTGAAATTGTAACAGGCAATAAAGAAAGGACATAATTGCTCAATTCCTGCTTTTCCTCAGTCTTCTCTTGTGAGGGAAATGGTCCTCAATATGGCAATAACAGAACACATGATGGTGGAAGGGAGTTACAGCCTAGGATCGACATAGGGGTAGTACATAAACACCTAGTTTTTAAACATGAAACTAAATCCTCAGGGCCAGATGACTTGCATCTAAGGGTACTAAAAGAACTCGCAGATGTAATTAATGACCCTCTGTCCATTATTTTTGAGAATTTTTGGAGATCAGGCGAGGTGCCAGAAGGTTGGAGGCAGGCAAATGTTGTCCCCATCTTCAAGAAGAGGGAAAAGGAGGATCCAGGTAATCAACAACCCATTAGCTTGACATCTATACCTTGAAAAGTCTTAGAACAAATCATCAAACAGTCAGCCCTTGAGAGCATTTAGAAAGGATGGCTGTGATTACTAAGAGCCATCTCAAGAACGTCATGTCAGACTAACCTTATCTCTCTTTTTTTTTAGAAAGTTACTACCTTGCTGGATCAGGGGAATGCTGTAGACATAGTTTATCTCAATTTCAGTAAGGCTTTTGATAAGGTTCCGCATAATATCCTTGTTAACAAGTTGGTAAAATTTGGCTTGGATCCTATTACTGTTAGGTGGATCTGTAATTGGTTGACAGATCGCACTCAAAGAGTGCTAGTTAATGGTTCCCCATCCGCTTGGAGAAGAGTGACAAGTGGAGTGCCTCAGGGATCGTCCTGGCCATATGCCAACTAGAGGGTGCACCTGACTGTTGCAAAAGTGAATCCAAGTTGCAGTCTTGAATCTGATGCATGGTAGTAAGGTCTATTGCCCCTGATGAAGCAATAATTTGGAAACAAGTGTTACAATAACCGGTTCTTTGTCGGGTCTGTGGTTTCCTAGCTTTTCCCATCCAGCCATTTCCACCTGCAAAATAAAAATAATTAACAATGATTGCTATCCTCTGAGAAAGAATTTTGCGAATACTCACCATTTGAGTCTGGAGACTCCTTCGGGACTGCTCTGGCATCTCCGCACCTGCTATTTAAAGAAGCTGTGAAACGGACATAAACAGTCTCTTTTTTTTGGCCATTTGCCTTTAAATGTTTTATTGTATATCCTTGCATTTTCTATTTAACATGGTAATGAATTATGATGGTTGTTGGGGGTTTTCCGGCCTGTATTGCCGTGGTCTTGGCATTGTAGTTCCTGACGTTTCGCCAGCAGCTGTGGCTGGCATCTTCAGAGGTGTAGCACCAAAAGACAGAGATCTCTCAGTGTCACAGTGTGGAAAAGATGTAGGTCATTTGTATCTACTCAGGAGGGGTGGGGTTGAGCTGAGTCATTCTGTAAGAGTTTCCCAGGGTGTGGAATGCTAATGGCGGGAGGCTTCACTGTAACCTGAGGAGGTTCTTTTGCATATGGATTGGTGCTTGATGTGCTAATCTTCTCTGCAGGGCTATTGTCGGGTGTGGAGTGTTTTGTTGGCCTGGTGTTTTTCAGAACTGGAGCCCATGCTCTGTTCATTCTTAAAACAGGAAAGAAGAAACCTTAAGAATGAACAGAGCATGGGCTCCAGTTCTGAAAAACACCAGGCCAACAAAACACTCCACACCCGACAATAGCCCTGCAGAGAAGATTAGCACATCAAGCACCAATCCATATGCAAAAGAACCTCCTCAGGTTACAGTGAAGCCTCCCGCCATTAGCATTCCACACCCTGGGAAACTCTTACAGAATGACTCAGCTCAACCCCACCCCTCCTGAGTAGATACAAATGACCTACATCTTTTCCACACTGTGACACTGAGAGATCTCTGTCTTTTGGTGCTACACCTCTGAAGATGCCAGCCACAGCTGCTGGCGAAACGTCAGGAACTACAATGCCAAGACCACGGCAATACAGCCCGGAAAACCCCCAACAACCATCGTTCTCCGGCCGTGAAAGCCTTCGACAATACATGGTAATGAATTGTAGTTTTGTAAGTATTTATTAGTATTTATTCATGTTATATACAGAAGGTCGCTTTAAAAAACCACTATATACAAATCAGTTAAATTTTTCTTGATTTGGTGATTACAGATTTGAAAGTTCATTAGGGTCCCTTAGGTGTGGTTTTCCACTGTTGGATTTTCTGATTCTGTGAACCTGGGCAGATCATGAGTGGGAGGGCAGGAAGGGTTACATCAGTGCTTAGTTCTCATGGCCCCTTCTTACATACCCAGGGTAAGACCGATTGCCACTTCGGGGTCAGGAAGAAATTTCCCCCAGGCCAGTTTGGCTAGAGATCCTGATGGTGTTTTGCCACCTTCTGAGCATGGAGTGGGGGGGGGGGGGTGTCACTGGGAGTGTGGGGGTGAGGAGATAGTTGGAATTCCCTGCATTGTGCAGGAGGTTGGAATAGATTATCCTGGAGGTACCTTCCAACCCTATGATTCTATGAGTCTAAGAAGAAGGACTTCCCAAGAGAATGGCAGCTGAGCATAGACAAAGTTCTGGTTGGTACTTGGTTTTGTATGACAGAAGCAGACAGCCAAAAATGTACAACAAATAATGGCACCAAGAAGGAAGCCGGCTGTGGCCAGGAGCCACCTTGTGAGGTGACATGAAGGGAAATTGTGTGTGTGGTCTGTGTGCAGGCATGTGCCTGTACACACACACACACACACACACACACATGAGCATACCCGATCAGACCTGCTGCCTCTCGCACCAACCAAATCACCCACCCCCTGCAGATGCCTCTCAGCTGTTTCTGATCTTGAGTGAGGAATTCCTCTTTATAACAAACTGTCTATTCAAGTTATAAAAATGGGCTTTTTCCCCCTGACAGTAAGTGCAACACTTTTCATATTTTTACTTGCAGCTGTCTAGATAGCATTTCACTTTTTTACTTCGAGCACTCACTCTCTGTTATTTAATGGGAATCTTTGAGGGCACTGTGCCCTTAGCAGACATCAGAGCAATATATATATAACACGAGAAATCAGAGAGGAACTGTTCCAGGAGAAGGCAGGAACAAAAAGACAAACTAAGCTCTTATCCATATGGTGTTTTTGATTCATGGAATAGAGAAAATTGAAGTTGATTAGATATATAATGGAGGCTCATAACTCCGGATTAGGGCTGGGCTGATGGAGCAGCTAATGGAGGCTTCATTGCACGGAGAAATCTCCACCCCCGTCATATTCCCCTCCCCCTTTGGGATAATTATTTGCATTCTGAAATGTCTCTATTCTTTGGAGTCTCATAGTTATCTCTCCTCGATCCCTCTACTATTTCCTGAGGGCAGCCAGAGAGCCTGTCCTGTTTTGCATTTTCTCCTATTGGGCTGGGGCAGTTTTCTCTGCTGCCTGTGGCAGTGGCCACTAGTGGCCAAGCGACTCCACACATCCATGTTCTCTAAAGGAGCAGCAGTAGGCTGAAGTCTGTGTGTCAGGGAGGCGGAAGAGCAAAACGCCTCTGTAGGCAGTGCAGAACGTGAGGAAATTCTGGTCTGATCCATTCTCAGGCCCAGGCAGTGGAAATCTACAGTTAACCAGGGTCTTCGGGAAATGAGGGCAGGCAAAACTAACTACCAGCCCATCACATTTTCAGTTACATGATACAACCCCAAGAAAGGCACTTTACCATGGCGGCTGTTTTTTATCCTTTACATATTGCTCAAAAATGTCATTCCGCATAAAGTCAAGAGAATGTATATGTTTGTTTGTTTGTTTGTTTATGTCATTAATAGTCCACCTTTCTCACTGAGACTTAAGGTAGATTACATAGTGTGAGATTAGAACAATCAGTATCAAGAACATTTCCATACAGTAGCAAGGACATTTCCATAAACAATGTCATAGGATCCAACAGAGAGTTGAAGAATTGCTGAAACAGAACATAATCAATTCTAGGACTGACATTCTATGGGCTTCGCCTGCTGGGCCGTCAGGGCCAGAAGGGGGCACTGTTGCCATGTTTGGCCCTCCTGTTGGCCGGTCTGGTGGGGGGGTCAGAAAGGGGGGTCGGGGAAAGTGGCAGGAGGGGGGGTATACAGCACCCTGCTCCCTCTCTGCCACAGCTGGTCAGGAAGGGGAGGGGGATATACAGCACCCTCCGCCCACTATGCCTTCCTTGTCAGGAGAGTGGGGGGGGTCTACAGCTCCTTGCCCAAGCAATTCTCCATGTCCCTCCTTTCCTTTCCCTCTCGCTCAGTCACTCTCTCTCTTCCTCTGTCTCTCTCCCTCAACTACTCCACCCCACCTCCCTTGTCTTGCCTGCTTTTATGGGGCCACCCTTGAGCCTCTCCCCACCTTACCCCTGACCTCCAATGCCCATTCTCCCCACCCCTCCCTCCATGATGGGCAGCCCTCCATGCCTGTCTGAGGGCCTCCCCGCCAGCCCCGGTGTTCAGGGCTCCTTCCTGGCCCCACCCTGCCTCGGCGCAATGCGGAACTGGCTGGGCCTGCCCAATGCTGGCATTCCCGTCAGTGGGCGCCCAGCCTCCCCTCCATTGCAGCCATACCCCAGCAACCGGCGCTGGTCCTGTGATGCTGCTGGCGGTGGGGGCCGCCGGCTCCAGGCCACCCTCTGTGGCTTCGCCCCGCTCCACCAACTCCGTAATGCGTCCGCCTCTGCTGGCCTGGGCCCTGTTGATGCCTGTCATCGTGGAGGCGTCAGGGATCTTCCCCGGCCTGGCTTTGGCCGCCTCCTCTGTCTCGCCCCTGACAAGGGACTTCCAGGTAGGTTGGGGCAGGGGGAGGCCTCCATGCCCTGACACACCCCTTCCCTTGGCATCGGCATGCCCGTGGGAGTGTCTGGTTTGAAGAGCCGCAACATGAACTTGGCGTCCAGGTGCCAGGGTCCTGCTCAGTACTGGATATAGAACCTAAAGGGGAGAAGGGAGAGATACCAACGTAAGACACGGGGGTTGTGGTCCTTCATTCTGTGGAGCCATTGGAGTGGGGCGTGGTCTGTCAGGAGAGTAAAGGGGTTATTCATCAAATAATACTGGAGGGCCTCAATGGCCCACTTAATGGTGAGAGCCTCGCACTCTACTGTGGTGTATCGTTGTTCTGCTGGCTGCAGTTTCCAGTTCAGAAACAGAATAGGGGCATGTTTCCCCCTCTTGTTCCTGTGTGAGGACTGCTCCGAGTCCCGTGGCGGATGCATCGGTGGCCAGTGTGAACGGCTGGGTGAAGTCGGGGTTCCAGAGGGTTGTACTAGCTGTCAGGGCTCTCCACAAGTCCCAGAAGGTGGCATCTCGGCTGGGGTCCACCTCACCTGGTTGGGCTCCCCTTTCTTAAGGCAGTCCGTCAAAGGGGCCACCTGAGAGGCGTAATGGAGGACGAAGCGACTGTAATAGCCCAGAAGGCCGAGGAACTGCCGTAACTGCCTCTTTGAATGAGGCCAGGGTATATCGGCGATAGAGGCCTCCTTGTCTGGCTGTGGCCGCAATCCCCCCCCCCCACTATGAAGTCCAAATATTGCAGCTCCTTGAACCTCAGCCAGCTTTTCTTTGGGTTGGCTTGCAGTCCGGCTTTCTGGAGGGCGTCCAAAACCATCTTTAGGTGGCGCAGGTGGGAGTCCCAGTCAGGACTGGAAATGATAATATCATCAATATAGGCAAGAGCAAAGGCCCGGCAGTCCCCCAAGACATGGTCTACAAGCCTCTGGAATGTCATGGCAGCCCCGTGTAGACTGAAAGGCATTTGCAAAAAGTGAAATGACCCATGGGGGTCATGAATGTGGTCTTCTCTCAGTCCTTGGGCCTGATGGGGATCTGCCAATAACCTTTGGTCAGGTCCAGGGCTGAGAGGTACCAGGCTGCTCCGAGGTGTTCTACCAGAACGTCTGCTCGGGGCATCAGGTATGTGTCGAATTTAGCAACCTTGTTTAGTTTCCTATAGTCAACACAAAACTGGGTGAAGCTGTCGGGATTAGAGACCAATACTATCAGGCTCTGACAGGTGCTCCGGGATGGCTCTATCACCCCTAGCTGCAGCATGTCATCTGTCTCCCTACTGACTGCCTCCCATTGCTTTCATGGAATGGGACACCAGGTAGCCCGGGCAGTCTGGTGTGGTTTGGCCAATTGCTGGTGCCAAGTGCTGGGGCAGGGCCGCAACGGCGGGGAGGCTGGATGCACGCCAGCAAGTTGACGGACGGCACCCCGCCAGAGCTGAGCGGCAAGGCTGTATACCCCCTCCCCTTCCTGATGGGCTACAGCAGAGAGGGAGCAGGGTGCTTTATACCCCCCTCCTGCCACTTTCCTTGACCCCCATTTTTGACACCCCCCACACCAGGCCAGCCAACAGGAGGGGCAAACTTGGCAACAGTGCCTCCTTCTGGTCCTGACACCTCAGCAGGCAAAGCCCATGAAGTGGTGGCCCGTACGGGGAGTGAGGCCCGACCGTTACCTCATCTCCCAACCCCAACAAGGTGGGCTCCGCGTTACCAAAAGCTAGCTCCTGCTAAGTTTCTTCTGCCAACTTTGGTGCCATGGGGAACTGCGGAACCGGCCACCACGGATCCCACTGTCCCCAACAATCCGAGAGCCAGGGCTATGGATTTTGCCCAGTTTGCGCAATGACTGGCAGTACGCCAGGAATGCCTAATGAGGGATGTAATCATGCAGCAGCAGGAGGCGCAGGCTTCCAAGGTCAGGGACCTCTGTGGATCCTGGGAATCCACCCAGGCGGCCGCCAGGGCAGCAGCCGCCCAAGGGGGCCTGCCAAAGCCCCCACCCTTCACCCTTACCAGGCTGGGGCCCGAGGAGGATGTGGAGGCCTATTTGGAAATTTTTGAAAAAAAAGCTGAGATGGCTCAGTGGCTGAGAACCCAGTGGCCCTCTATTATAGGTCCCTACCTCACTTAGTGTGCTGAGTACAGGCAGGAAACAGACACAAACCTAACTAGAGTCCGAAGTAAGCCAAAGCCATCCAGGGAACAAGGAAGAAAACGTAGTCCAGAACACTGAATCCAAGGATCTGAGCCAGGAGAACAGGTAGAGCAGAGAGCTGGGTCGCAGTAGAGCCGGGCAGGTCTTTGCACAGGTGCTTCTGCAACGAGGGAAAGGGCGTCTTGGCTTAGAAGCAATCACCTCCAAGGCAGTGCTGCATCCTGCTAGCACTCAAGGTCACTATGCCGCTGTTTCAGTGCCTGAAGCCTCCTGTCCTGTATAACAAGATGCTGTCGCACCCTACGCTGCTTATCAGGTTCAGTGGAGCTGGGTGGGGATGTTGCCCTGGTCTCCACTGCTGGTGCCGGGAAGGGAACAGCCTCTGTCTCTGATTCTGCCCTGGATTCCTCAGCCTGCTCTGGCAAGGGTTCCTGCTGTTCCACTCCCTGCTAGTCCTCCACATGCCTGACTCCTGAGGAGCTTGAAATACTCTGTCCCCTGTCATCCTCCACGAAGTCTTCATCCTCAGAGGAATCAGAGCCCATGACACTTAGGGGGCTCAGGCTGCACTTCGGGCCCTGCCAAATGTTCAGGTGGTTGATTATGACACCCTGAAGGCCACTATCCTAGACTGTTATGAGATAATGGAAGAAACGTTCCAGCAGCAGTTCCGAGCCCAGGTGTGGCGAACGGGGGATAGGCTGTGGCTAGTAACCACAGAATTATCAGAAATGGCCACCTAATGGCTCAGGCCCAAGACTCCCGGGGAGACAGCCATTCCGGAGAAGGTGCAGCTGCTCCAGATTGTGCCACTGGAGGTCTGGGCGTAGACACTGTGGAACAAACCCGGGGGCCTCAAGGATTTGGTGATGCTCCTGGAAAACTTCCTGGCAGCTGAGTCCACTGGACGCTCCCTGGAGGCTGGGGCCCCTAAACCCCCGGAGTTCTGGGCCAGGCGAAGGGCCCCAAGGGAAGTTCACCTATTCCAAGGGGCGGCTGAAGGTCATGACTAGAACCAGGTCGCTGGCCCCCTCTTTCCTCTGGGTCCCGCTGGGACTAGCTGCGGGCCCTGCAATGCTGGGCCCCAGGGGGAGAGCTCCCACTGAACCCCCACCCACAGAGAGGAGCCTGGCAGGGGAAAGGGGACCCTGTTTTTCCTGTGGGCAGGTGGGGCACTTCAAGAGGGAATGCCCCTTAATGGAATGTGATACTGGGTGGGAAATGGACATGCTGGCCTCGGGGGGGGGGGTGCACCTCAGTACTACTTACGGGGGTCAGACTAGGGGGTCATGACCTGAGAGCCCTGCTAGACTCCGGTAGTACAATTTCTTTTTTTTTATTTTTTTTTTTATTTTTCATAACTACAAAACACTACAGACTATCACAAGGAAAGGGGAGAGGGAAGGGACAAAGGGGGGTGGAAAAAGAAAAAGGGGGGGAATGAACTACAAACACTAAACACTACACTTCAATGTTTCCCTTCATACTGTCATAATACAAAAATAGCTCCATAGAATAATGATGGAGTGGTTAATCATACAGAGAATAAACATTTCAAAATCTGATTAAACTTTCCTCCCCCTTCTAGGTCCCGGACGCAATTCTCTCTGTGCAACTGCTGTTGCGATGCTCTCCTCCTCCTCCCCCCCCCTCCGGCTCCTCCTTTTCTTCGTTCTTGGTGCAGCAGAGTTCTGGGTTTTTATTCTCAAAATCCTTTAGTTGATCTTCTGATAATATCTTATAGGCCTGATCTTTATATCTGAACCATATTCCTTCCGGGAATAACCATTTGTACTTTATTCCATGGTCCCTCAGAAGAGCTGCAAACTTTTTATATTTAAAACGCCGTTTCCGGACTAGAAATGGAACGTCCTTCAAAATCTTGACTTTCAAACCCATAAAGTCCAAATCCGCATTGTATGAGTTATATAGGATGGTGTCCCGAATCTTTTTAGATGAAAAGTCAATAATGATCTCACGAGGCAACTGTCGCTTTGTTGCATATTTTGAAGAAGCCCGACGGACCTCCAAAATGGCGCTTTTAACCTCTTCTTTAGTCGTCCTCGCGGGTGTCGCCAGTAGTTCCGAGACCAAATCCCACAGATCCTCATTTTCCTCCTCTTTCACGTTTTGGAGACGCAAAATTGTCTGCGTTCGTTCCACCTGTAGCCCGATCAGCTGGTTCTCCACCAACTTCAGCTCCTTTTTTGTAGCCTTCACAAGTGACGCACTTTCCAGAGCAGACTTTTCTGCCCCCCCCCCGCTGCTGCCTTAATGGTTTTCACCTCGCTTTCAATTAAGCCCACCCTTTGATCAGTTTCGTTCAGCTTGTCAACAAAGGGTTTTATGGCTTCCACCACCGCCCTGCGCACCAACTCTTCGAGTGACTCCCCCTTCAAGGTAGCCGAGATTGACTTACCGAGAGCGGGACTTTGCTTCTTTGCTGCCATTTGGGGGGGGGGGGCGCCAACAAAATTCTGGAACTCAACGAAGGGGAAGAGCGAGTCTTCTTCAGATCAACCTCTCCTTCACAAACGCTTGTAGAACAGAAGGGATTCGCTTGTTTACAGGCTTCCGCCTGTTTCTTTTACTTGCCGTTTCTCGTTGCCCGGCGGCACTCGAGGCGCCGCGCACATCTGCCGGCCTCCATAGGGACAAACGGGCAATTCCCCCCCCCACATTGGTTTCGGGGAGTTCTTCCCGCCGCGTCCCGGACCCTGGCTCCCTCCCTGGGAGTCCTGGGGGCTAATCCTTGCGGATCAGCCGCCCGGTCAGGGTGCCCGGTTGTTTCCTCCCGGACCAGCCGAGAGGAGCGTCCGGCATGGCTGAGAAAACGAAACCGAATCCCGGTAGTACAATTTCCATGGTGAGGGCCCACTTGCTACCACCAGACTTGCCTATCCGGCACTGGACCCAGGTTGCCTGTGTATACTGGCATACCCACAAGTGGCCCATAGTGCACATCACCCTGGAGTACCAAGGTGCCTGGCATGACCTAGGTGTGGCCAGAGTGGCCAATTTGCCGTACCTCATATTGCTGGGACGCGATGCTCCAGAATTCCCAGAGCTGCTCAAGGAAGCCCTGGACAGGGAAGTCATTTTGTGGGGAGAAGACAACGGAAGCCCAGGGACATCCACTGCTCCCAAACCCAGTGGCTGTGACCCACTGGTGGGCCCAAGCTCTCGGGAGGGGCCAGCAGACCCCAACTTCCAGGCCACCCAAGTGACTGATCCGTCCCTGCAAAGCCTGAGGGACTCAGTGGTGGTGAGTGATGGGCAGGTATGGGACGTCCAGCTCACCCACCGGTTGCCCTGGATAGAGAAATGGGACATGATCTGGTACAGGGTGGCCCAGGCAGCTCGCGGGCCTGGGGAAGTCCTACAATTCCTGGTCCTGGCACCCTTTAGGAACGAGGTACTCCAGGCCGCCCATGAACATGCTTGGGTGGGCCATTTGGGGGTCCAGAAGACCAGAAGGAAGGTTTTAGGAAGGTTCTATTGGCCCACCTTAGCTGCCAATGTAAAGAACCACTGTCAGGCCTGCCTTACCTGCCAGCAGGTGGCTGGGCGGCGGCCACCGAAGGCACCACTGGCTCCTCTCCCTATAATCAGTATACCTGTTCACTGGATAGCTATGGATTTCATCAGACCCTTACCCAGGACTCCCCGGGGGTACTGGTATGCCTTGGTCATGGTCGACTATGCTACCCACTTCCCAGAGATTATCCCCATGTGTAACATGCAAACCCCAGGAATAGCCAAACCCTCTGTGGCCTCGCCCTGCTCCGCCGCCTCTGTTGCCCAGTGGCATCCGCCAGCCCGGGCCCTGTTGATGCCCATTGCCACAGAAGCATCAGGAGGGGGGTGGGTCTTCCCCAGCATGGCCTTGGCCGCCTCCTCTGTCTCGGCCCCCAGGTAGATCAGGGTGGAGGAGGCCTCCACGCCCTGACACATTAGATACCATGAAGCACTGGTGGTACATAGGAGTACATATTCAAAGCAACAGATAATATGCAAGGCAACATAGTGGTCAAGTCTATGGTTCCTAACTCATTAATGAAGCATCTGAGACCCCCTCCCTACAATACTTCCGTCCGATCTGAGTAAAAAGATTTTTTGAATAATTTGGTTTTGCAACATTTGTAGAAAGCCAGGCAAGTGGGGGCTCTCCTGACCTCCTCAGGCAGGCTGTTCCACAGGGTAGGGGCTCCCACAGAGAGAGCCCATGTGTGGGCTGCTGTTGATGTTGCCAAAGTGCAGGCTGACACCTGCCAGAGACCCTGTTCAGATGAGCGAGGCTGCTGTGGAGGGACATAGGAGTGGAGGCAGTCCTGTAGGTATGCTGGGCCAAGGATGTGAAGAGCTTTGGATGTAATAACCAATATCTTTAAGTGAGCATGTTAACCAATATGTAGCCAATGGAGTGACTGTAGGATGGGGGTGATGCTCCTGCTCCTGCTCGCTCCTGCTAACAGTCGAGCTGCAGCATTTTGCACCAATTGGAGCCTCCTAGTTAACTTAGATGGGAGACCAATATATAGTGCATTACAATAGTCAAGCCTTGATGTTACCATAGCCAGGACCGGATCGAAGGAGGACAGGGGGGGTAGTCTGCCCCAGCACCACCAGGGAGGGGGCGCAGGCAGAAGCGCGGGCAGCCTCACTGCCCCCCGCGCTGCCTTTCGCCTGCCCCGCAGGACAGGGGGTGGCCTGCTTGTCGTGCACCCCGTCCTGCAGGGCAGGCAAAAGGCAGCACGGGGGGCTGCGGGGCCGCCCATGCCATTTGCCTGCCCCGCAGGATGGGGGCGGGCGGCCGCCCCCTGTCCTGCGGGGCAGGCAAATGGTGCGGGTGGCCGTGCTGCCTTTTGCCTGCCCTGCAGGACGGGGGGTGTGCAGCAAGCCAGCCACCCCCTGTCCTGCGGGGCAGGCGAATGGCATGGGCAGCCTCGCAGCCCCCTGCACTGCTTTTGCCTGCCCTGCAGGGCAGGGGGTGCACAGCAAGCCAGCTGCCCCCTGTCCTGCGGGGCAGGCAAAAGCAGTGCGGGGGGCTGTGAGGTCGCCCGCGCCATTCGCCTACGGGGAGGCAAATAGCGCGGGCGGCTTCCCAGCCCCACACGCTGCCTCCTTTCCGCCCTTTGTGATGATGTCACTGAAGTGACGTCATCACGCAGCGCGAGGAGCACTCGCGCACAGCGCCGGGGCGCGCGCACGCACAGCGCCGGGAGCGCGCGCACGCACAGCGCCGGGAGCGCGCGCATGCGCACAGTGCCGGGAGCGTGCACGTACACAGCGCCAGGAGCACGCGTGCACAGTGCGCACGCGCGAGGTGGCTAGCCAAGGGTTGCCCTGGGCGTGCGCAACCCTAGATCCGGCGCTGACCATAGCATGGATCCAAGTGACCAGGTCGGCTGTGTCAACGTAAGATGCCATCTTCCAGGCTAGAGTGAGATTGTAGTAAGCATTTTTTGCGGCTGCCTTAACTTGTTTTTCTAGTAGTAGTCCTGGATTCAGTATAACCCCTAGGCAGAATCTGTTCTATTAGTATAGAATTGGGCATGGGGGCATCCATTGGTAAGAGGGGACTTATAAGATAAGTCAGATGGGGAAATGGCTGAGTTACAGCATCTTTTAAAATTGAAAAATGTTTTAAAGTCCAGTCTTAGCTTGCTTGCAACTGTTCTTATGCCCAGTCAAATTCTCCTTTGGCCAGTTTCGGTTCAGCCAAAAATTGGGGGGGCACCTAGCATCTTGCCCTCAGCGGTTTAAGTAAAATCTGTTTTGTTCTCTAAAATGCAAAGGGTTTGAACTTCCCATTTTAATAAACAGGAATGAGATGCAGAATTGGGCTTTCCTGGGCTTCCAGGCTGATAAACTCAGAGGTGGGGGTGGGGAGAAGGAATGGCTCCTTTTGGGGGAGGAGAAAAAATGAGGTTGAGAGTGTCCAGCTTCAATCCCAAAGGCTGTGCCAGAATCTCGGGCCCAGTGCTGGTGATCCCTGTGCTATGGTGGGCCATTTCCACACAGCTTACCTTGTTCCGGAAAACAGCAAAATCTTGTGTGAAATCGCACGTGAAGACACTGTTATCGCGTCTTCTCGTGCGATTTGGAACAATAACAGCATATTCTTGCGTGATTTCGTGCAAGATTTCGCTGTTTTCCGGAACAAGGTAAGCCGTGTGGAAACAGCCAGGGTGTGGCGGAACGGGGCCTTTCCTCCCACGGGTAGACCCCGCTCTGCCCACCCCTCCCTTTCTGCCTCTGGCCAGGCACCTGAAGGGGCTGTCTCCCTTCCCTGTCTCTGCTGCCACCACTGTCCCTGTATGGGGTCCTGGTCAGGCGGGACAGCCTCCTAACCCCCCTCCTCTGCTAGTGGGCTCAAGCGGTTGGGGGACTATGTGGAACAGAAGAGCTTTCCTCCGTCATCAATTCCAAAACTCATTTATTGAACTGCTAACTATACACAGGTAAACAGTGAACGGAAGGACTAATAAACCCTAAACAGAAACCCCTACTCTCTCTCCCTCGTGCCCTAATTAGAAGTTGTGTGGGGCAGGCCCGATCCTTTGATCCCTGGGGTCACACTAGATCTCCCCCTCCCCTCGGAGCCATGTCTCCCTCCCTCCCCTCTCCAGCCACCAACTGGCCACTTCCGACTCCCCTCCGCCAACTGACTCGCTCTCCCTCCAATCACATTCCACTCCAGAACTGGCCCCTCCCCTCTGCAGCCCATAGAAAGGGAACTCCCGAAACCACCAGGGGCGTTTCTCCGCAGAGGGCTTTGGGGCCTCTCTCTTTTCTGCTTCCCTGGCCTGCTCTACCCTACCCCTCCAGGCTCCTCCTCATCTCACACCCAGGAAAGAAGGTGGCTGGGAAGCAGGAAGGAGGGATCAGGAAAGCCAGCTTTGAGCGTCGACTAGGGCAAGGTGAGGGATTCTTCTGAGACCTCTGTCTGTCATCCTTTAGCTGTGTGCACAGGATGAGGTGCACGGGATCACCGTAGAGGCATGTTTTAATTAACCTGTCTAGGATTAATAAAAGAATTGTGAAATAGCTGGTTGAGAGTAACTGCAAATCTAATGATAAAAAGGTCAGGAGGAGATGGGGCTGAGACGGAGAGCATCTCATTTTCTCTCCACTCGGATTAGTAAATCTCCAAAGAATATAAACACCACAACGATTCTACACTCTCTCTCGAGTGAGAGCTTTCCCCCTGCCTGGGCATGCCGACTTCCCTGGAATCTGGCGAGGGCAGATGCCAGTGGCTGGGGCTGCAAGGGTGTATTCCTTCTGTAGACCAAGCTTCCACCCCTTTTTGTTTTTGTATGGAGCAGAGTGGCTGGGTGGTGCTAGCCAGACAGCTGGTAGAAGACTGCGACTCAGGGCAGTCTCTTGGAAGCCTGGGAAATCGGCTCACGTGGTAGGAACTGGCTGTCTGCCCCTTGGGGGGCACGCGATCTGAGCAGCCACGTGCCTTTGGACTTGGAATGCCCGGGCCCAGCAGTGTTGGCGTAGCAGGGGTGAAGGGAGAACTCCCACGGCTGTTCTTCTTCTTGCCTGTTAGTCCAAATGCTCTTCCCTTGACTACAGACTCAGACCCATTGACTAAGAGGTAGCCTTCTTTGCTTAAGAGCACTCCCAGTTATTGCCTCATCAGGAAAGCAAGGATGGATTGAGTGTTTTCATTAAAATGCAAATCAATTTAATAAAAAGAAGAACTGTAGATCGTGAACTACTCAAAACTTTCACCTCATACAAGGCCAGCAGTGGATTGATGGGATTTGGGACCATTAGGACTTTGGTGGGAGGAGAGGATGGCTTATCACAAGACAGAGTCACCAGATCAGAAAGTAGGACTCTTTAGAACTAGGATGGACAAAATAAAAGAGAGAACAACAAAAAGCAAAAGCCAATGAGGCAAATGAAGAATATTTCTTTAAAACTTTATTTATTTTAAAACAGGACTACTACTAATTTTTTTTTGCTGTAAGAAATAGGAAAGACTTGCAGATCCCCCTGATGAAGTTTTGTTGCAAAATGGGGAGGGAATTTCTACCTGGATGATAAATATTCTTTATTTGCATTGTTGGCTTTTGGCCTTTCCTTGTTCTCCTGTGATTGGTGCACTCCTATTTTCTTCAAAATAAGGGTGACCCATTAATCTTCCGGGGAGGAAAGGCAGCATAGTACAGCCCAATTTTGTCAGATCTTAGAAGCTAAGCAGGGTCAGGATGTGGACGGGCAACCCGCAAGGGAGACTCTGCAGAGGAAGGCACCGGCAGACCCCTTTTGTTTCTCACTTGCCTTGAAAGCCCCTTGATGCGGTCGCCATGAGTCAGTTGCAACTCGATGATGCACACACTCACGTGCAAACAGAAACACACACATTACTCTTCTGAAAACAAAATGAACGTCAAACATTCCTCGGGGCAGTGAAGTTCTTGCAAAACACCTGCCGCGGTGGCCTCTTGGCTCTGTGCCTACTCCTGAGGAGACGGGAGCACCGCCTTTTCTTAACTCGTGTTGACTTTTCTGCATACAGTAGCCCTAAACTTGGAGGCAAAGTCCCTGGCAAATTAGATCAGATGAAACCAGGAATGTTCTTCCGGGCAGTGCCCGGACCCAGTACCTCAAAGCACCAACCAGAACTTCGACTAGGCTCAGCTAGCCCATGACCCATCACATGGCCTGGGTACTCCAGGTCCCATATGGTCCTGCATAACCCACCCTATTGCTGCTCAGTGCTGACTGTTAATCCTATGATTGGCATAGGTTCTTTTTTTTTTAAAGTTTTTTTTATTTTTCAATACCTAACATACAAACTACAATAACAGTAACTACAAAAGATTACAATAATACGAGGGAAGGAAAAGAAGGGAGCAAAAAGAAAAGGGGAAGGGGGGGTGGGAAAAAAAAGGGAGGGTAACCTACAAACACTAAACACTACACTTCAATGCTTTCCCTTCATACTGCCATAATAAAGAAATAGCTCAATAAGGTAATGATGGAGTGGTTGATCATACAGAAAACAAATTACAATCGAATTCAAATTAAATTTTCCTCCCCCTCCTGGGTCCCGGACGCAGTTCTCTCTGAGCAACTGCAGCCGCAGTGCTCGTTTCCTCCCCCCCCCTCCTCAGACTTCTCCCTTTCTTCTTGCTTGGTGCACTGAAATTCCGGATTTTTATCCTCAAACTCCCTTAGTTGATCTTCTGATAATATCTTATAGGTTTGATCTTTGTAGCTAAACCAGATTCCTTCCGGAAATAACCATTTGTACTTTATTCCACGTTCCCTCAGAAGAGCTGCGAACTTTTTATACTTAAAACGTCTTTTCCGAACTAAAAATGGGACGTCCTTCAATATCTTAACTTTGTTACCCAAAAAGTCCAAATCCGCATTGTATGAATTGTATAGGATAGTGTCTCGGATCCTTTTAGATGAAAAATCGATGGTGATCTCGCGAGGCAGCTGACGCTTCGTTGCATATTTTGAAGAAGCCCGACGGACTTCCAAAATGGCACTTTTAACCTCTTCTTTAGTTGTCCTCGCGGGTGTCGCCAGTAGTTCCGAGACCAGACCCCATAAATCCTCATTTTCCTCCTCTTTCACGTTCTGGAGGCGCAAAATTGTCTGCGTTCGTTCCACTTGTAGCCCGATCAGCTGGTTCTCCACCAGCTTTAACTCTTTTTTCGTAGCCTTCACGAGTGACGCACTTTCCCGGGCAGCCTTCTCTGCCCCCCCCTGCTGCTTCCTTAATGGTTTTCACTTCGCTTTCAATTAAGCCCACCCTTTGATCTGTTTTGTTCAGCTTGTCAACAAAGGGTTTTATGGCTTCAACAACCGCCCTGCGCACCAGTTCCTCAAGCGACTCTCCCTTCTGCAGGGTAGCCGAGATTGACTTACCCAGAGCGGGACTTTGCTTTTTCGCTGCCATTTTAGGGGGGGGGACCGCCAGCCCAAATTCTGAAACTCAGCGAAGGGGAAGAACGAGCCTTCTTAGCTTCAGATCCCACCACTCCTTCGCGTACGCTTGTAATAACAGAAGGGATTCGCTTACTTGCAGGCTTCCGCCTAGTTCTGTTCTTTGCCATTTTCCATAGCCCGGCAGCACTCGAGGCGCCGCACACGTCTGCTGGCCTCCATAGGGACAAACGGGCAATTTACCCCCCGCATTGATTTCGGGGGGTTCTTCCCGCAGCTTCCCGGACCCTGCCTCCCTCACTGGGAGTCTTGGGGGCTAATCTTCGCAGATCAGCCGCCCGGTCAGGGTGCTCGGGCGCTTCCTCTCGGACCTGCCGAGAGGAGCGTCCGACATGGCTGAGAAAACGAAAACGAAACGATTGGCACAGGTTCTGATAGCCCAGGCTTATTTGGGGGGTATGCTTGGAGGAAGTGCTCATTCTTGGGACTGAAAGGGCTTAGCTTTTAGAGTGTCAAATGGCCACCAAATCAGTGAGCAGCAGAGCCACCTGTTTTCACAGACAGCACTTTTTTTGTGGGGGGGGTAGCTTTGGGCAACATAGTTCAAGCAGGTCCTGCAGCTATCTGGGAAGGTCAGTGAGGAAGCCCAACCTCTGACCAAACCAGGCTCTGTATCCAGTGAGAATCCAGAAGGCAGAACTGGATGGCTTGGCAGGTACTGTGAGTGGACTAGGCCCTGCCAAGTACACAGGCTAACCAGCCACTTCACACACATACCCACCACATCTGGCATCACTGCTAGCTGGTGCAGATCCTACCCTCCCACAGTTTGACTGCACAGTTCCTTGCCCGGTAGCAGAAGTGATGCTTGGGAGGCTGGAGTGACTCCGCCTGTCTCAGATGCTCTGCTGCTCTGGCATTTGCCTACCCTGTTATTGGAATGTCAACGATGAGCTACACTGAAGGAGTCGAATTAGGGTTCTGAAGTAGCTGAAGAGGGCAGAACGCACCCACCCGACAGCAATGAAGGGGTATAGTCAGAGAGATGTGGATGGGAGGGGCTGGGAGCCAAGTGGACATTCTCAGGGCTTGCTAAAATGGGAGGTGGCTGCCCTAGGTGTGTACGTGCCTTCAGCCGTTGAAGTCCTGGTTCTTACTCTTGGTCCTGGGCCCTTGGCAGCAGGGACTGGCAACCATATCCCTAGTTCACTCCATCCAAGCATACCTTCTGAGGAAATTGGAAGCAGATCCAGACCCACTCTGTGAACTACCTTTTCTTCAAGCCCAAATGGCAGATGCTGGAGGAAAACATGAAACAGCTTCTGACTAGACATGGGCATGAACCGAACAAGTTGTTTGTTGTTCGTTGCCATCCACGAACAACAAACAACAAACAGTAAAGAACATGACCCTGTTCACAAGCATGTTCATTGTTCGTGGCCCCTTAAAGATGCCTTTAAACTATGAGCTGGCAAGTGGCAGGGGGAATTCCCCCTTGCCACCTGCCAGCTGATAGTTTAAAGGGCCCTTTCTTACCACGTGCAAGGGGCAGGGCCCTTTAAACACCCCACAAACTGACCTTCCCAATGTCCAATACCCACCAAATTTGCAGGGGGCATAGTCCTCACTGAGATTGCACCCCAGAGAGATTGCACCCCAGAAAATGCATGATCCATGTGTTCCCCCCCTTTGCTGTCATTTTCTGTTCACAGTGGCAAAACCAGAACTGCCTGTTGGAAGGCAGCTACTTTGAGGGGTTACAAACTGACCTTCCCAATGTCCAATACCCACCAAATTTGCAGGGGACATAGTCCTCACTGTCCTCCGAAGACACCCCCCCCCAAGTTTCAGAGAGATTGCACCCCGGGAAAGGCATCATCTATGGGTCCTTCCCTTTGTTGTCATTTTCTCTTCACAGTGGCAAAAACGGGACTCTCTGCTGGAAGTACTTTGAAGGGTTAAAGCCAGAAGGAAAGCCAGAAGGAGTTCAGACAGAGTTCAGTCCCTGCCGTTGCCAGGGGAATTGATTGAAAGGCCCCAGACTGTCTGGCTTGATGAACAGCTGCCGAAGGCAACGAACGAGGCTTGCAACGACCACTTGTTCGTTTAGAACGGAGCCTCACGAATGGCTTGTTTGCGAACAGACGAATGTGCTGTTCGTGGGTTTTTTTCCAATTGTAGTGCTGTTCATGCCCATGTCTACTTCTGACACCACCCCATTAATCACAGGGTGTGGAGAGCCATGCTGCAGGGTGCCGCACTACCGAAGTCCCTGTTGTTTGCATCATCTCACCTTGCCTGGGGGCACCATTTGGCCACAGCCAGTTAGGATATAGAAACCGTTGATTGTTCCCGGCTATTTCCTGAACAGTGATTAGGGGGCCAAATGGCCTCAGTTTCCCAAGCACCACTCAGTGCCTGGAAACAAAACATACAGATTCTGACTAGGGGTGAAGGATTTCTTCCTGGGTTGGCTGCATCAGTCTGTGTTACCATTTCTGAAAGTTCCCAAGGAAAAGGTCTCTCTGCAGCAGCCCCTTTGGACAACTTGATCTAGTTAGGAACTCCCCTTTCTCTCCCCACCTTATGGCAGGTTAAAGAAGTCCCAGTCAGTTCTCATCAAAGGCCAGTGGGAGCAGTCAAGAAGCCTACACTTTCTACAGAAATAAAGGATGGAAATTGGGCTGGGCTGGCAGGTGCTGTCTCTCAGATTTATCCATAAAAATGCAAATGGTCCTCAAATGATATGATATTGAAATTACCTTTGGTCCTAGAGCCAGGCAGGCATCAATCACTCTGACTTTTGCCCACAGTCTGAGCAAGGAGGGAGAGAGGAGGAAGCTGGGTGACAGAAAGAGC